>NC_084798.1:69855608-70177691 GCF_963169125.1 Humulus lupulus
CTGATGACATATCTGAGTCTATGGGATGCAATATGAGTTATTGATTTGTTTGTTAATTGTTCATGCTCTGTTGTTGTTGTGTTCTCTTGCTGGGCCTTGGCTCACGGGTGCTACGTGGTGCAGGTAAAGGCAAGGGCAAGCTTGACCAAGCCTGAGGTGGAGAGCCCCGAGGTGGAATGTACTTAGCCAGCTGTTCGATCACCATGGTCGAGGAGTGAGTCAGAATAGGGATTACCTAACTGCTCGTTTTGCCTTAGTATGGCTGGTTAATGTATCTAAACCTTGTAACTTTTGTAAATGGCCTTTAAACTGTTATTTTTGGGATCCCGTGTAAATAAACAATGTTTCCTAATGAAAACGTGACTTTTGAGACCAAAACACTTTTAACCCTAGTTCCTTTACAGTTTCAGTAACACGATCTTATACTAATGACTTGGTTAGCAAGTCTGACACTTTATAAACACACAGTGTAACGGTCTTGGCTATCCAGGGCGTTACAACGGCACTGACGATGTAGATTGATAACTTTGAATATCTTAGTGAGTCATTTTGGAGAGACGCAGTCTACATTTATTGTTGTAAATCCCCTATAATAAAGGGGTATTTATTATTCAGTTATACCCCCCTGGTCTTCAGGGGACGTTTCCTTGTATAAAGGAGTAGGCTTTCAATGAAATTACATTTATTTACATATACGGAATAACTTCCCGAAACGTGTGGGATAGTATTATGAAATCTCCTCTATAAATAGAGAAGTCCCGTACCTTTGTAAAGGACCAAAATTTTGTGATCTTGAGAGAAACTCTGGAGAATTCATTCCTAAAGAATTTCCAGAAATCATCTTAAGTTCTAATAACAAAGACTCGTGGACTAGGCAGAGTTAACTGCTGAACCACGTAAAAAATCTTGTTTGTCTTATTGTATTTTTCTGGCCATAACTATTTATTGTTTTCGTGCTCTTTATTCACTGTTGACGAAAAACGACGTCAACACAAAGGTTTCTATAGAGAGTCATTATTTAATCAAGTGGGGGAATATTATATTTTAATATAATGTTTTGATTGATTAAAAAAGTGTTACAAAAAGTGATTATTTAATCTAAGTGGGGGAATGTTATATTATTTTAAATAATATAATGTTAGATTAAATAATGTGACATAATGTGATTTGTCACACCTTGTAACATATTAGTGGCAGTCACAAAATTGGACACATGTATGTGCCCAAATGTGACATATTTTGGAGTTACAAACTTGTAACTCCCAAATATCACCCAATAATGTGTAGATTTGATATTACACATTTTGATTTGAATTTCTTAAAGCCATGTGTGAAATATGGCTGTTAAAGATGTGATTTTAATTCTCATAATGTGTATGGAAGTTACAAAATCAAGTGACAATGAAATTGGAACGTTTTGGAAAATTTGGAAAATTGGTTGCTGAAAAAATGACTTGGGTCGCTGCCTATGATTTTCAGGCAGCGGCCCAAGAGGCAAAAATAGGCAAAAAACACACTGTGGGCCGCAGCTCGTGTTTTTCAGGTCGCGGCCTGATCGGCTGACATCATTTTCCAACTTTGGTTTTATCCAATTTTGAACGTTTCCAACAGCCAAGTAACTCCCAAATCTCTATTTTAATTCCATAAACATCAAATTAATCATTGGTAATAGTCATGGGGGTTGGTGGAATTTGAAATTCAAAGGGTGTCTGCAAACTCTATAAAGAGGAGCCTAATGCTCACTTGTAAGACACCATTTTCCATCCACAAAGTACTTGGCTGGAAAATACACCAAAATGCTTGATAATTCCAGAGAGCTATTTCCTAGAGAGATCCCTTAGTGCTTATAGAATATGGGGAAATAAGCTTTTGGACAAAGGTTTTGAACATTGTTCAAGTTAGTGATCCCCACTACTCTACACTTTGGTTGTGTGAGAGTTTGTGTTTTCATTATTTTGTTCTTCTTGTTCTTCTTATTTAATTGTATTATTATAGTATTGAGTTTGTAATCCTCTTCTTCTATTTCTATTTACATATTTATTGGTATCTCTTGTTTTGGAGTTTTAGTTCTAATAATTCTCTTCTTTCTCTCGTCTCTACATTTACTTGTATTGTTGGTCATTGAGTTGTAAACGTATTTATCTATCATCTTGTCCATTGTATTCTTTGCATAGAGTTGTATTTTTGGTTTTTCCACTTTTCGATTAAGCAATAAAATATATTCTCTAACAATATTTTTATATATATATATATATCTCTTCTATATAATAAGTATGTAGAAAATGAAAATTCTTGTTTTTAATGATTTGTTATGTTAACTTTAACGGAATATTCTAAATAATTAACAGAATATACCTTTAAAACTAATTTGAAAATAGATATTTTTCAATTATATTAATATAAATATAAATATTATAAAATATTATTATTATAATAATATTTAATATAAGATTACATATATAATAATTATATTAATATAAATTCACATTCAAATGTTATAAAATATCATTATTATAATAATATATAATATAAAATTATATATTTAATTACTATATTAATATAAATTTAAATGTTATAAAATATTATTATGATAAAAATATATAATCCTATTTTTTACTAATTATATTAATATGAATTCAAATATTATAAAATATTATTATTATAAAAATATTTAGTACAATACTAGATATTTAATACTTATATCAATATAAATTTAAATATTCTAAAATATTATTATAATAATAATATATAATACATAATCTTAATTTTTATTAAAAAAATTATCACTTATGTTTAAAAAGGTTATCATATTATATATATTTAAAAAAAATCGTAAATAATGTTTTGGTTTAATTTTTTATTTAATATATTTATGCTATTTTTTATATATAATATTATTTATTTATTTGAAATATTTATTTGACAATTATACAAATTTAATAAATATAATTAATAAATTATATAAATAAAACTAAGCAACATGTATTTAATATAATTTATATAATTAATAAATTATATAAATAAAACTAACGTGCATTGTACATTGCTTGTATCTAGTATATATATATATATATATATGGAGGACTTCTCAATGGTTACTACCCATAGATGGATACTAATAATTATGATGATGTGGTAAATATAGTGACTTGGTATAGCAAGTCACCGACAAGTAAATATATTTTTTCTACATTAATTTCGAATTTAGTTATTTTTTTCCATAATTAATGTTGTTTCCAACCAATGAGAGACACTAATTATATTTAGAAATTGACATGTATTTGAAAAATGAAAAGTTTGCAATATTATATTTTCGTAATAAGTACACGTTTTTATCAGGTAATTCTTCCAAAAATTTGAAAAAAAAAATAGAAATATTAATTAACAACTATAAATATGGACCATTGATATTAATCTAATGATTAATATTAAAGTAATCATTCATGGGTAGTAACCATTAAGAGTGCACCCATAAATATATATATATTTGTAGAAGCAACATGCAATACATGTTTGCTTAGTTTTAAAGTTGTAAACATTGTCTATAATTTTAATAAAAATAGTTCTATAGTAAATATAAATATTTATATCAATAATCTCTACATATATGATATCTAAACATAACATTGACATAGATTTATATATATTTACATGGCTACATGACATATATATATAAATTACAATAATATTTAAAAAGAATAAATTACTAATAGAAATTAAATAAGAATAAAAAAAATTCATAGTGTAGATAGTAGTATACATACATCAACTATTTTTAGTTTCTAATGTATCTCGCAATGTCATCCTTTGGTAAATTTGATGAAGAAAAAAGAGCTCCAATCACTTGATAAAAAACAAACATCACACAAATTTATAAGATGAAAAATGCCTTTATTATTTTTAAATAAATATGATTTAATTATTTAAATTAACATAAAATATCTTATTTTAATTAATTAATTTTTGTTTAAGTTTATGTTTATTCTAGTTTTTGAATTTGGCAGTGATAACAAGATATTATATATTATATGTTTAATATAATATTAATATTATATTTGGATTTTAAATTTAAGTTTGTCGTTAGTTGATAGTACCCCGAGCCTCGGGATTGACTTAACTAGCTGGGATTAGACGAAGTTAATGGAAAGCAGTAGAACAAAAGGCACAACCGACCCTTTAACATATCTTCTCCTTCTCCTCTTCTCTCTCTTTTCTCTCTTAAGGAAACTACAGAAATCTAAGGAAAACTCAACTGAGAATTCTGTGTTTGAGCTGAATTTATGATGGATTAGCCTAGTTCTGACTAAGGGACACACAACCAGGATCAAGGTAAGGATTGAATCTCACTCTTGAACATTAGAACTTTAAGTCTTGACTGGGTATTAAAAGTGTTTCTGGTTTTGATATTAAGGATTGAATTAAAGCTGAGAAGTTTGGATTTTAGCTCAGGAGCCTGTTAAGGAAGTGGTTCATCAAAGAAGGTAAGCTTTAATTCGTAGTTTAGAGTTTAAATTCCAAGTTTGCATGACTGGTTTTTGAGTTCTTTTGTTGTTGGGTTTCAAAAATTAAAATGGGATTTTAATAGGTTTTTAAGCTGGATTTCTATTGGATTATGCTACTAGAATCATGTTAAAAGTCTTGTGATTAATGGGTTTTGGAATTAGGATGCTTTGGGGTGGTTTTGAATAAGGTTAGAATGTTAGAAATGGTGGATTTTCTGGGCATGGAGGGTTGGGCCGCGGCTCTGTTCTAGAGCGCTGCGGCCCTACGAAGCAAGCGAGCCAAGGAGGCTCGACCGAAGGGGAGCACCGCGGTGCCACAGGGCAGGGCTGCAGTGCGTGTCTACCTTAAGAGGGGCGTGGTTTTTGTTTCAGGGGCGGGCCGCAGATAGGTTTCAGGGGCCACAGCCCTTAGGTCCATTTTTTATCCTTTGGGGATTTTAAGCGGGGGAACCTAACCTAGGGTGCTCGGGATCAAATTCACCACCATGTGTGGTGGAATTTGATGTCCCGGAAGCTAGCATTGTACCCGGAAACCTATATTTGAATATTAATGGAATCCATTACCTTCGTTGTGACTATGTGTTAAGCTAGGGCTCGCGAAACGGATCGTGCTCGAGAGACGTCGCTTGTAGACAGTGAACGTGGAAACTAAAGGTAAGAAAACTGTACCCGGTTGTGTAATTGTAATGGGACTAAGGGTTCCCTAATATGTATGCATTGAAAGGATGGTATTATGCCATGTAAACAGTAAACCAATGACCTAAGAGTGCCAAGGTTACACTAGCGCACAGAGCGCGACTCGGCCACTAGTAGCCAAGGATAGCTTATTATGCACTGAGCTCGGTTTAAGCAGGCCGGAGTCAGTGGGGTAAACAGAGGGTGCGGCCTAAGTTGTTGGCCCTGATAATCTTATAACTTGATTGTTATTAACGTTTAATTGCATCTTTGATTCTGAGTGCATGCTATGTGGTTAATATGAGTGTTAAGTATTTGATCATGCTTAAAGGATTAATTATCTGTTATTTTCGTTTGTGATGCAAATTATGTTTTCTTTCTGGGCCTTGGCTCACAGGTGCTACGTGGTGCAGGTAAAGGCAAGTGAAAACTTGATCAGCCCTGACTTAGAGAGCTCTGTGAGCTGAATGTACATGACCAGCTGCTCAGCCACCATGGTTGAGGGGAAGGTAGGAACAGGGGAACCATAAATGTCTGTTTTGCCCTAGAATGGCTGATGGTTGTCTGTATTTTGGAGATTCTGTAAACCGAATTTTAAACACTGCTTTTTTTTTTTTGGATCCCATGTGTAAAACTGTTTAATTATATAAAATGTATCTTTTGAGATCAAAACCCTTTTTAACCCTAGCACATTTCTGGTTAGTGACATGTTTATAATTAAATGACTTGATTAGTAAGTCCTGCACCTTTATAAGTACACAGTGTAGCGGTCTTGGCTATCCAGGGTGTTACAACTTGGTATCAGAGCGTCCTAGGTTTAAGGGTTCCTAAAGATCGGCTAGACATGTACATTCGCTGCTAGAGACAAGCTCAATTCAGGGTTTGATAATGTGTATATGTGCATATATGCTTGTATGTCTGGAATGAATTATGAATGTTATTATTTATTGGATCAATAGGAAGCATGAGATACTGATAGGGCCTGGCCCTTGACTGCTGTATGAAAATATTGAGGCATGCTTATTAGCATTGTCGTGCATGTAAGTGAATATTTGAATGATTAACTGCATATTGTGCATGGATGAATGCTTTTATCTTAGCTTTCATGTGGTAATGTTGGGGCATGCTTATCAACAGCCAATGCATGTGGATGAATGCTTATATACTGAATGTTTGTGATTGGTTATGTTCCTTTGATGGATTTTGGAGAAGTTTTTGCCCTGTCATCATGGTCTGACTGCCGAGTCATTGATTGCAGATTGACTTGGACAGTTACGCGTCCAAGAAAATCCACACGGCTAGCTAGCACTAGGTCTGGGACCAGGGGTGATGACCAGGGCTAGATTCTTCCGCCAGTCCCTGAGAACTGGCAGCAACTCATGGCAGATATGCAGGCTCGATTACAGAGCCATGATGAACAGATTCGTCTACTGCGACATCAAGCTCCATCAGGGAGTGTTGTCCCTATTGTACCACCTGCAGTGATACCGATTGTACAGTCAGGAGAGATTGGGAATAGGTGGGAGCCGTTATATGAGCGGTTCAGGAAGCAACAACCTCCAATCTTTGAGGGGGGGCCTGATCCATTGAAGGCTGAGCAATGGCTGACTGTGATCACAACTATTCTGGATTTCATGAGGGTAGAGGGGCATGACATAGTGACTTGTGCCACGTATATGTTGAGAGAGGATGCCCGCTTCTGGTGGGAATTGGCATCATAGACCAGGGATGTTACTACTCTGAGTTGGGAAGGATTTAAGGGGGAAGCAACAGTTACTGAGTATGTGGGTTTGGTGCAGGACAATATCACTGTTACTGAGTATGCCCTAAAATTTGACAAGCTTGCGAAGTTTGCACCAGATATTGTGCCTACTGATGCTGCTAAGCAGGATAGATTTATCAAGGGGCTTAATGCTATGATAGCTCGGGATGTTAGGATTACAACGGTACCTGGAGGAACAACTTATGCCTAGGTCGTTGAGAAGGCTCTTACCACTGAGGAAGTGGAGAACAAGATTTGTAGGGAAAGGGCGATGAGGCACGAAGGCCGCAGAGTGGTGCCTCCTTATTCAGGGACAGGTAGGGGCGGAGGCCCCAGTGACTTCAAGAGAAAGAGCCCTGATACTTCGACTGCTGCTGGTCCTGATAGGAGGGGTCGGGGTGGTCAGGGTGGCGGCGAGGCGTGGCAGACCTATCCAGAGTGCCCAAGGTGTAGAAGACGTCACCTGCGCGAATGTCGGGCCAAAGCTTGTTTTGTGTGCGAAACAGTGGGGCATCTCAGGAAAGACTGCCCAACAGTGAAGAAAGGTGAAGCAGGAAAGGTGGATAGCTTGACTCTAGCTCGAGTATTCACTTTGACACAGGCAGAGGCTGAGGCTAGTCCCTCGGTAGTGATAGGTCAGCTTTCTAGCGCTGGCTCTCATTTTACTGTATTAATTGATTCTAGTGCTACTCATTCCTTTGTTTCTAGTAAAGTGATTGATAGATTGTGTAGACCTAGTGAATATCGGACTGTGAGGTTTGGGACTTTAATGCCTACAGGGGAACTGGTTATTTCTAGGAGATGGATTAGGGCACTGCCAGTGATGGTTGATAGTAGGGAACTTTCGATGGATTTGATTGAGTTAGACATGGAGGATTTTGACATGATTCCGGGGATGGACTGGTTGGTCAGATATGGGGATACTATTGAATGAAGGAAGAAGATGGTGACTTTTGAGCCTGAGGGCGAGGATCCTTTTATCTTTGTGGGTGGGGTATGTGGACCCCGCGTACCCATGATTTCAGCATTGAGAGCCAGAGACTTGTTGCAGGGGGGATGCATAGGTTTTCTGGCCAGTGTAGTGGATACCACTAGGGTTATGCCAACAGGGCTGGGGGAGACCAGATTGGTGTGTGAGTTTTTAGACGTATTTCCTGAGGATCTACCAGGGTTGCCGCCACACAGGGAGATTCAGATTGAGTTAGCACCGGGGACAGAGCCAGTATCAAGGATACTATATAGAATGGCACCAGCAAAGTTGAAGGAACTAAAGATACAGCTGCAGAAGCTTCTGGATTTGGGATTCATCAGACCTAGTTACTCACCATGGGGCGCTCCAGTGTTATTTGTTAAGAAGAAGGACGGGACATTGAGGATGTGTATAGATTACAGGGAATTGAACAAGTTGACTATCAAGAATAAGTACCCTCTACCAAGGATTGATGACTTGTTCAATCAGCTGCAGGGAAAGACGGTGTTCTAAAAGATTGATCTACAATCTGGTTATCACCAGCTGAGGATCAAAGATGAGGATATACCGAAATGGCCTTCCAGGCGTGATATGGGCACTATGAGTTCTTGGTCATGTCTTTTGGTTTGACTAATGCCCCAGAAGCTTTTATGGATTTGATGAACAAGGTATTCAAGGACTTCTTGGATCAATTCGTCATTGTCTTCATTGAC
Organism: Humulus lupulus; assembly: GCF_963169125.1. Taxonomy (NCBI): domain Eukaryota; kingdom Viridiplantae; phylum Streptophyta; class Magnoliopsida; order Rosales; family Cannabaceae; genus Humulus; species Humulus lupulus. The sequence continues at coordinate 69,864,231 of NC_084798.1, forward strand.
GACATTCTAGTATACTCTAGTTCAGAGGCAGAGTATGAGCAGCATCTTCGACAGGTTTTATAGAGATTAAGGGAACACCAGTTATATGCTCAGTTTAAGAAGTGTGAATTTTGGTTGCCAGAAGTAACTTTTCTTGAACATATAGTTGGCGCAGAAGGGATTAAGGTGGATCCGTCCAAGGTTGAAGCGGTGAGAGATTGGCCGAGGCCAAGGAACGCCTCGGAGGTGAGGAGTTTCCTTGGGTTGGTAGGTTATTACAGGCGGTTTTTGGAGGGATTTTCAAAGATTCCTTCACCGATGACATAATTGACAAGAAAGTGTCAGAGGTTTGTTTGGACAGAGAAGTGTGAGAACAGTTTTCAAGAGTTGAAGCAACGACTTATTTCTGCACCTGTGTTGAATCTTCCTTCGGAGGAAGGAAAGTTTGTGGTTTATTATGATGCGTCGAGGATGGGTTTAGGTTGCGTGCTTATGCAAAATGAGAAAGTTATAGCTTATGCATCATGGCAGGTGAAGGAGTATGAACAACGATATCCTACTCATGATTTGGAACTAGAAGCAGTGGTATTCGCACTAAAGGTGTGGCATCATTATCTGTATGGGGAGAATTGTGAGATATACACTGACCATAAGAGCTTGAAGTACTTCTTCACCCAGAAGGATCTGAATATGAGGCAAAGGCGTTGGCTAGAGTTAGTTAAGGACTATGATTGTGATATTCTGTATCACCCAGGGAATGCCAATGTTGTAGCTGATGCATTGAGCCGGAGGGGACCAGGACATTTGTATAGTTCCACCCAGATCTCGAGAGAGTTAGCTGATGAGATGGCCAAGGCAAATATAGAATTGGGGTGGGGCAGTTAGCTAATATTACCTTGCAGTCGACCCTGCTAGAGAGGATTAAGGAGGGACAATTGGTGGATGCACAGTTGCAAGATGTTAGGCAGCATGTCCTAGCTAGGACAGCTAAGGATTATTCCCTTTTTGAGAATTGTATACTTCGATATCAGGGACGGATTTATGTTCCGGCAGATGAGGGGATCAGACGAGAGATACTGGATGAGTCTCACACTACGCCATACTCGCTTCATCCGGGTATCACGAAGATGTATCAGGATCTACGGACATTATATTGGTGGCCTGAGATGAAGAAGGATGTGGTAGAGTATATGTCTAGATGTTTGACATGTCAGCAGGTAAAGGCTGAGCATCAGCGTCCAGCGGGATTGCTTCAGCCTTTGGGTATCCCATAGTGGAAGTGGGAGGACATCACGATGGATTTTGTGGGAGGACTACCCAGGACAGTGGGACTTTGTGACTCGGTGTGGATGATAGTAGACAAATACACCAAGTGAGCTCATTTTCTGCCAGTGAAGTCGACCTATATAGTGGAGTAGTATGCATAGTTGTATGTGAGGGAGATAGTTCGTCTCCATGGGGTTCCAAAGTCTATTGTGTCTGATCGAGATTCTATCTTTACCTCTAAGTTTTGGGGAGATCTGCAGAGAGCTATGGGGACCTAGTTGAAGTTTAGCACAGTTTTCCATCCTCAGACTGATGGGTAGTCTGAGAGGATCATTCAGGTGTTGGAGGACATGCTTAGGGCATGTGTGATTGATTTCGAGGGATCTTGGAGTAAGTATCTTTCGTTGATTGAGTTCTCGTATAACAATAGTTATCAATCCACGATTGGAGTGGCTCCTTATGAAATGTTATATGGGAGAAAGTGTAGATCACCCATTCATTGGGATGAAATGGGTGAGAGGAAATATTTAGGGACAGATATGGTTCAGAAGACTAATGAAGCTATTGAGAAGATTCGAGTCAGAATGCTTGGCTCGCAGAGTAGACAGAAAAGCTACGCTGACACCAAGCGTAGGAACGTGGAGTTCCAGGTTGGGGACCACGTGTTTCTGTGAGTTTCACCACTGAGAGGGGTGAGAAGGTTTGGAGTAAAGGGAAGGTTGAGCCCTCGATTTTTTGGACCTTTCGAGATTCTAGAAAGGATTGGACAGGTGGCTTACAGGTTGGACTTTCCACCGTCACTGTCAGGAGTTCATGATGTATTCCATGTCTCCATGTTGCGGAAGTATGTTTCAGATACGACGCATGTGCTGAAGTATGAGGACTTGGAGTTACAGACAGATTTGTCCTATGAATAGCGGCCAGTTCAGATTTTGGATCGGAAGGACAAAGTTCTACAGAATAAGACGATTCTGTTAGTTAAAGTGTTATGGAAAAATAGCAAGGTCGAGGAAGCGACCTGGGAGTTAGAGGCAGCGATGCGGAATCAGTATCCCGAGCTATTCAGGTAAATTTTGAAGACGAAATTCTCAGTAGGAGGGGATAGTTGTAACGACCCAAAATTACTGTTATGGCTTAAGGGCCCTGATTAGTGTGACGGGAGGGCATAATTGGTTTATGTGTGAGTTTATTGATTTAATGCATTATTATATGATAAGCATGCTTGAATGATTATATGAATGTAATTGTGGTTAAATGTTATATATGTGAGAACCACATTATTATGAGTTTTATGTGGTTAATATGAGTGTTAAGTGTTTGATCATGCTTAAAGGATTAATTATCTGTTATTGTTATTTGTGATGCAAATTATGTTTTCTTGCTGGGCCTTGGTTCATGGGTACTACGTGGTGCAGGTAAAGGCAAGGCCAAACTTGATCAGCCCTGACTTAGAGAGCTCTGTGAGCTGAATGTATATGACCAGCTGCTCAGTCGCCACGGTTGAGGGGAAGGTAGAAACAGGGGAAACATAAATGTCTGTTTTTCCCTAGAATGGCTGATGGTTGTCTGTATTTTGGAGATTCTGTAAACCGACTTTTAAACACTGGTTCTGTATTTTTTTTTGGAGATTCTGTATTTTTTTTTTTGGGATCCCATGTGTAAAACTGTTTAATTATATAAAATGTTACTTTTGAGATCAAAACCCTTTTTAACCCTAGCACACTTATGGTTAGTGACACATTTTTAATTAAATGACTTGATTAGCAAGTCCTGCACCTTTATAAGTACACAGTGTAGCAGTCTTGGCTATCCATGGGGTTACAACACCTGCAGGTCCCCTATGTGTTTTTCTGCTTTTTTCGACTTAATCAACATCTCATCAACTTATACTTCCATGTTTGAACCGATCAACTCCTTGAACATGTGATTCACTAATCGCTAGTAAGTCGTACCAGCGTTTTTCAAACCGAAGGGCATTACTTTGTAACAGTAAAGCCCTGTATCAGTCCGAAAGCTAGTGTGATCCTCATAAGGTGGGTGCATGCTGATCTGATTGTACCCAGAGTATGCATCCATGAATGATAGGATCTCGTGCCTTGAAGTGGCATCGACCAGCTGGTCGATCCTTGGGAGCGGGAAACAATCTTTTGGGCAAGCTTTATTAAGGTCTATGAAATCCATTCATGTTATCCATTTGCCATTTGGCTTGGGGACTAGTACGGGATTAGAGACCCACGATGGATAAAACGCTACCCTGATGAATCTGTTCTCCTTTAGCTTCTCGACTTCTTTCTTTAGAGCCTTCAATATGTCTTTGTCGAGCAGCCTTCTTTTATGTTGCACTGGTGGAAAGCTTTTATCTATGTTCAGGACCTGGCTGATAACTGATGGGTCAATTCCAACCATGTCTTTATGTGACTAGGCAAAGACTTCCTAGTTCTTCTTCAAAAATTCCACCTACTTTTCCTTTGTTGATGTCTCTAAGTTTTTACCGACTTTCACAACCTTGGTCGGATCTGCCTCATCAATTTGGACCTCTTCGAGGTCCTCAATTGGTCCTACTTCTTCATCAAAATCCGCAAAGCGAGGATATAAATTCCTATCCTCACTTTGGGCAACACCCTATTTGGTGATGTGCTCACCTGGTCGGGCTTGTGTTTCATCGGCAAGCTGCAATTCTTTTCCGGCGACTTCCCTCGATCCACCTCTATTTGCCTTAGTAATAGAGGAATTATATCATTCCCTCGCTTCTCGTTGGTTTCCTAGCACGCATCCTATCCCTGTGTCAGTTGGGAATTTCATGGCAAGGTGCCAGACTAAGGTTACAGCTCGCAAGTTAACCAGAATAGGTCTTCCAATTACAGCATTGTATGCGGAAGGATAATCAACTACTATGAAAGTAGTGAGTAATGTCCTATTCGCTGGCGCAGCTTCTGTTGTAACCGGAAGCCTAATCGACCCTGTTGGCGCGAACCCCTCGCCAGAAAAACCATAAATGGTTTGGTTGCATGGCTCTAGGTCCTTCATTGTCGACTTCATTATTTCTAATGAAGACTTGTACAAGATATTTACTAAGCTCCCTGTGTCAACTAACACCCTTTTGACCATCATGTTGGCTATCTGGACGTCCACGACCAGAGGGTCTGAATGAGGAAATCGAACATGCTGAGCGTCAAGCTAAGAGAAAGTTATTATCTCTTCCTCTGTTTGAGCTTTTTTGGGAGTTCTCTCCTCCACGTTTAGCATCTCGATGTCCTGGTCGTGGTGTAAGGTCGGAGCGTATCGCTCCCTTACCTTCCCACTATCTCCACCACAGATGGTTAACAATGTACCTGCCACGAGAGTTGGCTGTAAAGGTGGCAACTGTTGGCGTACATGCGCCTGCTCGTTGCCTCCTTGAGCCTCTCGCTAAGAACCCCCCGTGGCTCGTATGTATCTCCTCAGGTGTCCCTGTTTGATATGGAACTCAATCTCATCATTCAACTGGTTACTTTCATTGGTGTCATGGTCAAAGTCATTGTGGAAACGACAAAATTTTGTTGTATCCCTCTTTGGAGATATCCTTCCTTATTGGCGTTGGTCGCTTGTAAGGGACATTGGAGCTGGTCACGTGGTACACCTCCGCTCTGCTCTCGACAAGGGTCGTATAGTTGGTGAACATTGGCTCTTACCTGTTGCCCTTAGGACGCTTATTTTTGGCGTCGAAGGCTCAGTGTTTGCCCTTTTTCCACCATTTTTACCACTCTTGTTGCCTTTGTCGTTGCCATTGGGTTTATCAGACTCGTTGGCGACTTTAGCGATATCTTTCTTAGGTCCCTTGTCTTTCACAGGCGATTTCCCTTTGTTGGCAATCGCATCCTCGAGCTTAATGTACCGGTCTACTCGATCAAGGAATTCCTGGGTACTCTTCACCTCATTCTTTCTTAAGTTGTTCCAGAGGGGAGAATGGCGCCTTACTCCGGCAGTAAGGGCCATCATTTTCCGTTCATCGCCAACTATTTTAGCCCCGCCTGCTGCTTGCATGAAATGCTGGATGTACTCCTTCAAGGATTCTCTCTCCTTCTGGTGTATCTCGACCAGCTAGTTGGCTTCAGTTGGGTGCACACGACCAGCGTAGAATTACCCTTAGAATTCCTTCACGAACATTTCCCATGACACTATGATAGCAGGAAAGAATTTAAAAAACCACTCTTGAGCGGTGTCAGATAGGGTGGCTAGAAAGATCCTGCAGCGAGCATCATCCGACACCTTTTGGATGTCCATTTGTATCTCAAACTTGTTCACATGAGATACTGGGTCCCCATATCCATCGAAATTGGGTAGTACTAGCATCTTAAATTTGCTGGGGGTTTCCGCCACAACTATTCTCTGTATGAACGGAGTACCTCTTCTACGATCATACTTGATGTGGGATGTCTGGCTCCCTACCAGCTGCTAGACAGCCTGGTTTAATGCATCGATCTGGGCCTGTACAACATCTAGGATCCTTGGGGCGACTGTTCCCGGAGGAGCGTACTCATTGTGCCTGTCATTGAGCATGTCCCTTAGGTCATCATCTCTGCATCGTTGCTCTCTAGCACCCAACCGATCAAAAACGTTATGTGGCCTGGGTTTTCCCCCAACATTTTGGCTCGCAGGCCTATTTTCTCTTCGTGGGGGATTCCTTTCCCCACCTCTTTCTTCTTGACCCCAACCAGCATTCCCTCTGCCGGAATCAGCTTCATTATAGTCATGGTCGTCTCTAAAATGCGACCAACTATGGCGCGACCGACTGTTTGCAACGTTCCCTCCTCTTGCTGGCATCTCCAGAGCGTCATGGGGAGGCCTACGTTGGTCGGTGGGTCCCCGGGCATTATTATGCCATGGGGGTCCCCTGACCGCAGAGCCTGATTCAGCATGCCTTCTGTTAGTAGAAAGACATTGCCCCCTGCTCGGTGGATTTGGTTCCTCAGCCGCTGGGAGTCTAGGACTTCGGGGAGGCTGCCCGTCCCTATTCTGCCTTTGACGCTAGGGATTATCTCGACCAGCACGGGAAGGTGGCTGCTGCTCAGAGTTCTGAAACAGGATATCCTGTTGAGCAGCAGGCAGTTGCTCTGGCCTTTGAGGACTCGTCAATTGAAGCGGATGACTTGGGTTTGGGGCCTGTTGTGGCGGTGCACTTGGTGGCTGGTCCGGTTGAGAAGTCAGTACAGCTTGCCCCTGAACCAACTGAACGGTTGCTTCTAGGGCGGCAGTGGCATCTCTCTGCCGGTGGTCCATGTCCGCCTGCCACTCATTCATCTCTTGGCGTTGGCGTTCAATTTCTCTTTGCTGCAACGCCAACATCTCAACCGCGTTCTCTTGATTGGCCCTCAAATTAGCCAACTCCTCTTGCAACATACATAGTGTTGTCCTTAGGGTTTCAGAGTCCATTTCCTCCTCTTCAATGTCCAATTGTGGTTCATCTTCAGCCACATTTGGCGGAGGAGGCTGGGTGGATACAGCGCCTGAAATATGCTCCGTCCTCTTGGATGTTTTAGCCATTTGATTTTCTTGAAGTCTTGGATTCGGCTCTCAATGAAAACACCAAAATTTTGACCCTCAAATCGGTGAACGACACGGAGTTAGATAAACGATATAAGATGAGTTGAAAATAAGAAGAAATTCAAATGGAAAGCAAACGACACAAACGATTTATAGTGGTTCGGCCCCAATTTGATGGTAATGACCTACGTCCACTTAGTGTTCTTATTGATGTTAAATCCCAACATTGTGATCAATGAACTAGGGTTAACGAGTTTCACAAGCCTTGGGAATAATCATACAACTTCGGTGAATAATCACACTATATTTTTCTCTCAGAGTACAAAGATCAAAACTTCAAAAGTCCATTCCTTGAGCCCTTTGATTCTTATTTATAGGCTCAAGAAGAGTACATGGGCTGATGGGCCTTAATTATCAATAAGATTCACGTATCTAGGCAATAAAAGAAATCACAATTAATGCAAATATTACAAGATTGCACATCCAAAAGGAAGTAAATGAAAGTATGTGACCAGACTGGTCGCACCTGAGCGTGATGCTTGATAAATCAATGACTTTCTGGTCGATGGTCGAACAGGATTCATTCACTTAAAGTCTTCACGTGCCCGCAACGTGTAGGTCAATCCTGCCACGTCATCAGGAGCTATTTTTGGGTAAACATGTACAGTTGTACTTGGTTTCGTTGATCTTGAGTCAATGTGATAGATGATTGTCTTCCAAATGGTCTTGTAGGCACGTTGAATATAGATAGGGTAGATTGTTTTCTGATTCTAAGGTGTTCAGGATTACGATCTGGAAGATTAAAGCGTGTTTCTATTCCATGAAGATACATTGAACAAAAATTTAATGCCTCAGTAATAACGTATCCTTCAGCAATGGAGCCTTCAGGTCGGGCTTTGTTCTTTACATATTTTTTCAAATGACCTAATTCCTGAAAATTATTATGTTCTTAATAAATAGTAATAAAAATATTGTCTTCAATGATTATAAAATAATTTAACCTGTAATTTATATTACCTTTCGATCAAATACATCCATCTCATTTGTACTGGACCGCCTAACTTAACTTCTAATGGTAGGTGCACCACAAGATGTATCATCACATCGAAGAAAGCAGGAGGAAAAATACTTTCTAATTTACATAGCGTGAACACAATGCCCTCTTCCAATTCATCTAAGTCTTTCACATATAATGTCCTCACACATAGCTTTTTGAAGAATAACGACAACTTAGCAATTCCATCCATCACCTTCTTTTTCAAATATGGCCTTGGTCCAATAGGTAACAACCTATGTAATAAGATATGACAATCATGACTTTTCAACCCAAATAATATCTTATCATTCATGCTAACATTACGAGAAATATTTTCTGCATATCCATCATGAAATTTTACAGACTTTATAAACGTACAAAATTCTTGTCGTTCCTTCGCTGATAACGTATAGCATGATGCTAGTTTCAACCATTTATTCCCCTTCTTTTTCATGTGTAGCTGCATACGAATATTTAAGTCTTGTAAATGAAGTCTTACATTTTTAGTATCTTTAGACTTCCCATCGATACTAAATATTGTACCAACCACACTATCACATATATTTTTCTCAATATGCATCACATCCAAGTTATTTCTTAGTTTTAATTTAGGCCAATATTCTAACTCCCAAAATATTTTTTTTACTTCTAGTTCATTTTGTTTTCATAACATGCATCGTTCATTTGTTTCTTATCATCCTTAATGATCTTATCATTTTTACCTGGCCTACATTTCCACACACCTTTTAATTTATCTAAGATTTTATCTTCTGTTAAAATTCTTGGAGGCAAACGTCTTTTTGTTGTACCATCATACTCTCTATCATTGCGTCATTCATGATTCGGACACAAATATCAACGTTGACCCATAAAACATATTTTTCTTCTTATTCGAAATGAAGATGTGTCATCCTGACAAACAAGACAAGCTTTATACCCTTGAGTGCTATACCCAGATACAATATCATATGCTAGAAAATCATTTATCGTCCACAATACTGCAACACGCATGGTAAAAAATTCTTTATTCATAATATCAACAATACGTACACCATTTACACATTGTTCCTTAAGCTCATCGATCAAAGGTTCTAAATAGACATCTATGTCTTTAACTGGAGCACGACGTCCTGGAATTAGTAATGCCATCATTAAGAATTCTCATTTCATACATTTCCATGGTGGCATGTTATATGGCATTAACAACACTGGCCACATGTTGTACAAGTTTGATAAATCACCAAATGGAATGAACCCATCTGTTGCAAATCCCAACCTAACATTTCTAGATTCTTTTGCAAAATTAGGATATTGTCTATCAAAATCTTTCAAAACCTCTACATCTTCTGGGTGTCTAAGTACACCTTTGATATCAACACGTTCTTCCATATGCCACCTCATATCAGATGATGTATGGCGAGACATAAAAAGTCGTTGCAAACGTGGAGTTATAGGAAAATATTGCATCTTTTTGTTCGAGAGCTTCTTCCCTTTAGTTCCTTTAAATTTGTATCGTTCATGACCACATATAGGACATCTTTCAGCATTTTTATTCTCTTTTCAGTATGAAGCAGAATCAAACTCACATACATGAATAGTTTCATACCCTAAACCAAGATCACGCAACATTTTCTTAGCCTCATAATAAGACTGTGGAATCTTATTGTCTTTGGGAAACGCTTTCCAAATTAAGTCAAGCAACAAGTCAAATGATTTGTTGGTCCAACCACACAGAACTTTAATGTGCATTAAATTAACAATAAATGTTAAGATTGAGAATGTTGTGCATCCAAAATACAACTCTTTTTCTGCTTCAGCAAATAAGTCAGGCAATGTATTCCTTTCATCGTTGTGGTCATTTGAATCTCCAAGGTTAACAAAATCACTATTCCGATGATATCGTCATCGTCTTCATTATCACTATCACATGATATTTCGTCTTCTTCACTATTTGTTTCTACTTCTTCTCGGTCTTCGTTTACTTCTGTGATATCTTCCCCATGATACTCCCACGGAACATATTTACTATAAAATCCCTTTAAGTCATGGTAATATAAGTTCATATATGATACACATGGCCATCAAATCTCACTTTCACCATTTAAGTGAAGCATTGATAATTTAATAAAAATCTTAATTCCATCAAAATACTCCACTGATAATCTATTCTTTTGGAAAATCCAACTTTTATCCATCATTTTTCTATTATCTTTCGAACAAGTAGATGATGAATTAGACAAAATTGAGGAAATAATATACTTAATATTAAAAAAATTAAAAATAACATATTGTACATTAATACATATATAAAACAAATAAATAAGCAAAAAATTTAAGTATCATTAACAATATTGATAATAATATTATCCATTATTTGGAAAATATTGAACTATTTATTTTAATATTTTTCTAGTTACTGAACTCATAGAAATCTATTTATTCATAGGCATCCTACCCTAATGGATAGGGAATTGCCCATAGAATTGGAGTTTTAGGGAGGGTGAAGGTATTCGAAAAAAAAGTCATCATCAATCTTTAATATAATAGCACTCTCAATGGATACTCTACTCTATCATTCAAAATACCTTACAAAAACACTACTTTATCTATTTTACCTTAAATCATTACCTTACACGATACATCAACTTATTTTTCTTCTTGCTCTATATCCTGCAAATGTTATATTTTTAATATACTTTATTCATTTTAAATATTTTCTTTAACTATTACTAATATCATTATATTTTATAACATTTATAATATTCTCCAATAAATTTTCTCAAACCAGTAATATTGTAATATTATTACAATATAAACTATTTTATATTTCATGAAGTATATATAATTGGTAATCAAATAAAATTAAAAGAATAATATATTAAAAATTATTTTTTAATGTGCCTCATATAGAGAAAGAGATAATAAATTTGTATATATGAAAAAAAATACACATATATATATATAAATATCTAAATATATGGAGAGAAAGAAAGAAAGAGAGACTAGGATAAAACAAAAAAAAGAAAGAAAAAGAGTGAGTGAAGAATAGAATGTTGTATATATATATGGGTGTGGGTGCACTCTTAATGGTTACTACCCATGGATGGTTACTTTAATATTAATCATTAGATTAATATCAATAGTCCATATTTATAGTTGTTAATTAATATTTCTAATAATAAATTATGATTTTTTCAAATTTTTTGAAGGGTTACATGATAAAAATGTGTATTTATTACGAAAATAAAATATGGCAAACTTTTTATTTTTCAAATGCATGTCAATTTCTAAATATATCTAGTGTCTCTCATTGGTTGGAAACAATATTAATTATAGCAAAAAAATTAACTAAATTCGAAATTATTGTAGAAAAAATATATTTACCTGTCGGTGACTTGCTATACCAAGTCACTATATTTACCACATCATCATAATTGTTAGTATCCATCTATGGGTAGTAACCATTAAGAAGTCTTCCATATATATATAGTAAAAGAAAGAAAATATATATTAAAATATATTTAAAAAATAAAAATTAACTTGTCCAATTGCATGACTTAAAATTAACTGGTTCAATAATAATAAAACAAATAATTTTGTTAAAAATAAAGAGGAACTTGTAATAAAAAGAAATCAAAGTATATAACATATATTTCACTGTATGTACTGTTCAATAAATTATTTAAGTGTATAACAAATGTATTTAAAATAAATATAAATTTTTATATATTTTATTACAAGTTCTTGCTAAATAATTAGATTTATCAATGATTTTGTTTTTCTAGTAAAATTAAATATAAGATTAGTGTTGATGCGGTTCTCTGCCAACAGGTAATTATATGAATAAGTAGGATGGATTAGTGCTAATGGGTGAACCGTAATATGAGAATAATTATATTCAAGATTTGAGAAACTAATAGCATGGGAAGATGGTCACTCCTTTATTTTTAGGTGGTTCGAAGGTTAAAATCTCTCTAGTCCACCAGTCGATATTATTGATATCTCTTTACTATTTCTTACAGAGTGTTTCTTTACAAAAATATGCCAACCCCCTGCACTACCCAGGGTCTTGGTATTTATAGGAAGAAGATATCTGGGTTGGCAATGGGGTCATCCCGTGATCTCTTTACCCTTCACGTCATCTCTGTGACACTGATGATTAATTCCTAAACTTTGCAGTGAAGTGTGGTCTAATCAATAGGTAAGGAGGGATAATGGTTCGCATGGCCCAAATCAGGCGTGGGATGTCTGAACACGCACATTTATACTACGTGTCCGAGAATTCATGAATAGAATAGACACGTGATGTCTAATATGTGCACGTTTATATTGCGTGGTTGACTTTAAAAAGATTCGGGTGTCAGATCTCTACCGCATTCCGAGCTTAATGTGGCACCAGCTCGTGACACTCATACTGTTGACACGATGCCTCCGAGTAGCAGTTAACTCTCTAATCAGCTCGGGCTGAATAGATGGAGGCCCGTAACAAACAACTCTGGCTGGACGATTTACACGTGGCAGATCGAATTAGGCCCTTTTCTAGCTCGCAAAAAGTGCTCGGATATTTAGGGCGTATATTTGCCCCCCAAGCCCCTGCTCGTGACCCATGACGTCATCTGTGATCTTCACAGCGGGGGCTTTTAAGTTTCCCCTTCGACTCTTCATGTCCTGCCCACTGCGTGGGTATCGGACACGTGGAACGCCATGGTTGGCGACTGTTCAATTTCCGAGAATTTCATTAAATGGCCTAGTCTGCTTTTGGCCGTCGTTTCGCCTCTCGAGTTATGACCCTCGTATCTCGCATTAATTTGATCGAACGGTCCTCGTTTCTTTATGCCTCTTACGTATATATAAGGTTGACCATCTTCCTTATTAGCCACCCTTCATTTGAAATTTTTTCCTCATTTTCTCTCTTTTTTAGTCTCAGAAGCTTTTCTTCTTCCGGTTATCATCCCAGAGATCCTACGCTCTCGTCACAAGAGTTTCTTCCTCAGTCCAGCTTTAAGGATTCCACCAGGACTCCGATTCCTACACTTTTTGTGACTTTTACACGGAAAATACACTGTAAGTCCTCTGCCTGTTGCATATTTTGATCTTTTTGTTTTTCTGTTAGGTAAACCTATTTCTTAGTCGCACATTGTAGGTTGTTTCTGGCTGGTTTTTGGTGCATAGATTTTGATCCTAGGCATATCGACTATACGAGAACATGTCTAGGAATGTGATGTTTTATGGCAAGATAATTTATGGGTAGCTTTTCTAGGTAGATTTTCTAGGTAGCTTTAGGGAATGCCTGTTCGGAAAATGGAAGGTGAGAGGTTTCTAAGGTACAAAACTGGGTAGCTTAGGGGTCACGCTTCCTAGGCAGTTTTGCTTTTTAAAACTTTCCCTCCAAGGCAAGAATTATCCTGACCCTTCTAACACACAGATCCCGAGAAATTGGGGATCCGTTGGAAACATGGGCGCGTGACCATGGCAACGCGTGGCTTCACATACCGCGGGCTGAGATTACCTCAGCCTGTGTACGAAAATCATTTCTCGCGCTATATTCCCTTTTCTATTTTTAGGTCGCCTATTTAAATTTTTCTTCATTCTTGTTCGTTAGGCAACCAGATGGGACCCAGGAAAAACATACCCAAGAAGAGCACAGCTGGCTCATCATCCCAGCGGTCCATCAAGGGGAAAGAGATTGTGGCGGAGTCTCCCATCCCCCAATTCAATCCCACGGTGGAGAAAGAGGTCAAGGTGGGACCTGACGCCTTCTTCGAGGCAGAGAGGATAGTCTCGAAGATTATGACCCAAGGGAGGGTCAACAAGATCCTGCTGTCCCATAACATCGAAGTTGGGACAGGCGCTCGTGTTACCCGACCTCCCCTCAGGGGTGAGAGGAGCTGCACGCCTCTTGATGAGGAGTTCGCGACTTGCAGCGACGAACACCTCAAGGTTGGGGCCTTCCTACCTCTGGACCAGTACTTCACAGATTTCCTGAATTACGTGAAACTGGCTCCCTTCCAACTGCCCCCTAACTCCTACCATCTGCTGGCGAGGCTGAGGTACCTGTTCCTGAGGCACGAGCAGGAGGTCCCTACACCAACGGACATCCTTTACTTCTTCTGCCTCAAAGCCAGCCCGAATCAACGGGGGCGAGGCAACGAGTTCTACTATTTATCCCATTTTCCCAACTCTCCTGCAGTCATCAAGCTGCCCAGCCGCCCCAACGACTTCAAGGACCAGTTCTTCATGTCGACGGGGTTTCACAACTGCAAATACCACTACTTCAACCGTCCTGGTAAGTTCTCTCTATTCTCAGCTCGCAAAATCACAATATTGCTTTATTTCTTTTCACTCATATTGACTTGAACATCATCGTGCAGCCATATTTGCGAGGACGACCGAATCAGTGACCCTTGGGGGTCAATACGATACCTTGGCGGGGCTCCCACCAAGTGAAAAAGACTACCGCCAGCTCGTATCTGATGAGATGATGATGGTGTGTAAGTTAATTTCTCCGGGCCAGACTCTGGCCTTGACGATGACACGAGCTAACCACCCAGTAGCCCACGAATTGGTGCCTATCCCCGAGGGGGATGTCGTAGACGGTAATGGCGACGAGCAGGACGAAGAAGATGAGGTGTCGCTCGTGTGACGAAGGCGGGCTCCCGAGGCTGCTCAGGGCCTCGATGTGGATCGGGTTCAGTCTGGGGCAGCAGCCGACCCCTCCGGCCAAGGTAACCCATACCTGTTTAGGGACCTAGACAGGGCTACCACAGACCTAAGGCTTGCAAGGTTTAACCCAAGCCAGCTCGTACATCGTCATCGAGATGACCCAGACCTTAACATAACCCTACTCCAGTGTGTAGATCAATTAGTGTTGCGCCATGATATGGGTCGTCCTAGGGGCATCGTAGTAGTAAACAACACTTTGTCCTTTAGGTTGGCCTTCTTTGAGGAGTACGGGACCAACCTTAGGTTGTTTCCCTCCCTTCTAGAGGGTGTAGTCCCTCCATGGCTTACGCAATATGTAGAGGAGTTTAGTCCTGAGGCGGATCCGGACCCAGAGCCCCCTCTCATCTGTGAAGTAATAAACTTAGACTCCCCTATAGAAGCTCTGAGGCCGGAGGTCATGGCAATAGATTCCTCCTCTAGCTCGGAGGGTATGACCTTTTCAATACACCTTTAGATTTTTCTTGTAACAAAGTGACCTCACATGTATACTAACGTTCCCTTCTTTTTGTTTCAGGCGAAGAGATGGCACAGCCCAGAGACAACGTCCTGCGATCGATCTTCCAGGGGGGGAATCCTCCCTCCGGATCATCCGAGCCACTGGTCAAGAAACCCCGGCTGACCAAGAAGACTCCTCCTTCTGGGACCACCTCCAAGTCTCCCGCAAAGGGGAGGGGCCAGGTCCCTATAGCCACATAGAACATGCCCCCACCTCCCCCGCGACCTCCAGCCCCTTCTCGGGAACAGGAGGCACCAGCTGGAACCCCGCCAGTTCTTCCTCCCACCATGCGCATCCCGGTTAACGCCCAGGCCCTGGAGAAAATCCCCGAGGCCTTCTGAGGGACGGTCTATGAGACCGTGAGCTATATAGTGGAGCATTATTACAATGCCACCCCGAGGGACTTGAGGGAGATTGAGACGAGGAGCCCCGAGAATGTCATGGAGTCTTCACTGGGGATGACCCTCACGATAAGTTTACTTAGTTAAATTTCTTTGCTGTCTTCCCAACACGTGCTTCTTTGCTTTCTTCCCAGGACGTGCCTTACTATCTATGTCTTTGCATGCGGCTTTGGCTCTACACCGCAGCATAGCTTTGTCCAGAGCCAGGATTGGCGAGATCAGGGGTGAGTTCAAGACTGCTCAGGCCGCTCTCGTGTTTGCCCAACAGCAAGAGCAAAGTCCCAAGGTTGCCCTGATGGCTGCCAAAGAAAGCGAAAAGGTCGCCCAGGTTTCCTTGGTCATTACAAAGACCAACCTCAAGGAGGCCAAGGCTAAGGCCGAGGCTGCCACCATGGCAGAGAGGGCGTCTTCTAGCTCCTCCATGGAGGCCATGCTCTACCATTGCTGGGCCTTCAACCAGGTTGGCGACTTCTCCGTTTTGGTGCCCGAGGTGTGGGAGCCATTCCTTGAGAAGTTCAAAGCCAATCCTTAATAGGAGCTGCCTTCAGAGACTAAGGAGACTTTCGCTGCTGGCGAGCAAGAGACCGAGGGGGTGACCTCGTCGGAGCGGCCTAGGGGGGCCTAGTATTTTTGTATATTTCTTTTATTTTCCTATAATAATTTATCACAAGGTTTTTCCTCCTCAAGACAATTGATTTTAGTTACCTTGAATTTCATCATTTAATTTTCTTTTTAATATGATGTGATTGATAAAAACCTAGTTCGTGTTAGTTTATTGACTTTTTCTTCGAAACTACAAAGCATTGCCAGTCAATTTTAACCAACTTCTAAGTTTTAGGACCTGGTCGTATCCAGGACATTAATTTTTAAAAACTTAGTTTTCGTTAGTTTTATCGACACCTCGTGTTCTTTTAGGAAAAACACTGGTTAGTCAATTTAACTAACTTCTAAGTTTTAGGACCTAGTCGTATCCAGGACATTGATTTAACAACTTAGTTCGCGTTAGTTTTATCGTCACCTTGTGCTCTTTAGGAAAAACACTGGTTAGTCAATTTAACTAACTTCTAAGTTTTAGGACCTGGTTGTATCCAGGACATTAATTTTTAAAAAACCTTAGTTCGTGTTAGTTTTATTGACACCTCGTGCTCTTTAGGAAAAACACTGGTTCAATTTAACTAACTTCTACGTTTCGGGACCTGGTTGTATCCAGGACATTGATTTAACAATTTAGTTCGCGTTACTTTTATCGACACCTTGTGTTCTTTTAGGAAAAACTCTGGTTAGTCAATTTAACTAAGTTCTAAGTTTTAGGACTTGGTTGTATCCAGGATATATTCCCCCCAAGTAAACAGAAAGGGATCTTTCTTGGTTACTTGGAACACGATCTTCTAACACTACCCGCACACAAAAACATACAACGATATACAAAAGTACTTCTCATTTTTTAATAAAACAAGGTGGCTTTCATAATTAAGCTTTACAAAAGTATGACTATTGATAATATTTCTTTAGGTGTATAACATTCCATGTCTGTGGGACTGCTTATCCATTAGGCCGAGCTAGTTTAAAGGTCCCTTCCTTCACAACCTCTATTATTTGATAGGGTCCTTCCCAGTTTGGTCCCAAAACTCCGTTCTTGGGATCCTTATCGGCTAAGAAGACTCTTCGGAGCACCAGATCGCCTAAGTTAAAGATGCGTCTCTTGACCTTTGAGTTGAAATAACGAGTGATCTTTTGTTGATAATGCGCGAGTTGCAGCTGCGAAGCTTCTCATTTTTCGTCAATTAGGTCGAGGGACGCGCTGAGCAATTTGTCGTTCTGGTCTTGGTCAAATGCCCGGACTCTATGCGAGGCTATCTTCGTTTCGACAGGAAGGACGACCTCGCTCCCGAATGTCAGGGAGAAATGAGTGTGACCCGTCGAAGTTCGGTGCGAGGTCTGGTACGCCCACAACACCTAGGGGAGCTATTCAGGACAACCTCTCTTGGCTTCATCCAACCTCTTCTTAAGGCTCTCTTTTAGTGTCTTGTTCACAGCCTCGACCTGTCCATTAGCCATGGGGTAGGCCACGGAGGAAAAACGTTTAAGTATGTCGTGCCTCTCGCAGAATTCGGTGAAGAGTTCACTATCGAACTGGTTTTTGTTATCTGACACGATCTACTTTGGCAGCCCGAATCGGTAGAAAATATACTTAACCAAAAAGTTGAGGACCCTCTTTGATGTAATCGTCGCCATTAGTGTGCCTGGAGGGCATAATGGAATTTATGTGCGATTTTATGAGTTTAATGCATGGTTATGATTTAAAGCATGTTATATGACTAATTGAACATTGAGATGCATGACTACGTGGTTAGTATGCATGTCAGGTGAAATAATTATGCATGTGGACCCCGTTTGCATGATAGGGGTAAATTAGTAATTTTAGCCCGCTGAGGGCATATATGTGATAATTGTATTCTGTGAATTGTACCAGGACTAGTGTGGTGTTATTATTGTGATGCACGTGCCGAGACGGTCCTAGAGAGCAAGTTAACTTAAGAGTCACAACGGGATTTCTATACCCGGCTCAGGAGGAGCCTAGGGGTACCTCGGGAATTTTATGGTTAAGTTGAGATTTAGCGGGTAATGGTTATTGGAGATTTAGTAACCTGGGTAACCATTAGTTACTGCTGAGAGTAACAAGTTTTAGAAAGAAAATGGTAGATATGAAATAGAAATGAAAGGACTTAAGTGCCCTTGAGGTTTCTGTAGGAAAGGTTAGGCAAGGAGGGGCAAAATGGTCATTTGGTTGGGAATTAGATAAATGGAAGCTGGGTTATATGGGGTACACGGTTTGGGGCTTAGTCATTTTGGTCTTGATAGAGTTTGAAGAGAAGAGAAAAGAGAGGGAAAAGCTAGGGCATGAAGAAGAAGAAGATGAGTGGAGGAGCTGAATTGGAGACCTAGGAGATGAAGGAAGCTTAGGGATGGATTCTCCATATGAGGTAAGGAATTTTGTACACATTTAAGGCTTGATTATGTTATGGGTTAAGAAATTTGAGCATGGTTTAAGTTTGAATTTTGAGTTTTTATTTTTCTGAAATTGAAATCAAGGATGTGGATTTTGGGGATTTGATTGTGTGTTTGGATGTCTTTGATGATGTTTATGGGTTGTTAGATGGTCTATTTGATGTTTGAAATTGATTTTGGGGTTTGGGTATTGGTTTGGTATGATTTGGGAAGGTTTTAGCTCGGAGAAAACGCAAGAGAAAACCCAGAATTCTGGGTCTGCGAAGGCGTGTCGTGGCACAGGTTTTTCGTGCCACGGCGAGGGAGCCCCTGACTGATGGGTGCCGCGGTACAAGAAATTTGTGCCACGGCACAAGGCCAATTTCAGGATGTCATTTTTGGGCAATTTTAGGCCTTTGCTCCGGGGGTTCGGGGGATGTCTCCGAGGTGTTGTTTTAGGAATTTGGGAGTCCCGAGAGTGCGGGATTGGTCACGGGAAGTGGTTGTGAATTGATTAGTATTTTAGGAAGATTCTTGTGTGTTGTGACTAGGATGTTGGAGAGGCTCGTGCTAGAGGACCGTGCTCGCGGCGTGAATGCATCAGGAGGCTCGGAATACAGGTAAGAAAACTATAACACCCGTAGGATAGGGCATGGGCCGATAGTGTGATTGCGGGGCACGACCCTATATTGCATGTTGCATGATGAGATGATTGTCGGGCGCGGCCCTATATTGCATTACATGTTAGGGTGCAGATTTAAATGAATTGTTATTTATTTGAATGTTGTTTGATTTATGCTATATATGATTATGGTGAAATGAACGGCTATGGCCGAGGGCGGCAAGGCCGAGAACGGCAGCGAGGCCGAAAGTAACACTAAGCACATGGGATGCTTATGGTCAGGGCAGGGCCCAGGACCCAGAGGATATGTGTGAGATCCTTGCGGTGAGGACCGAGACCCCAGGCTGCGGTAAGGGTTCTGGGGCGGCGGGGCCGTGTTTGCTTAGTCTAATGGTTGACTTGTTTATCTATGGATTATCTGATATGATTAACTGTATATTTTGCATATGTTATGAAATGCTTGAGTTTTCTTGCTGGGCTTCGGCTCACGGGTGCTTCGTGTTGCAGGTAAGGGCAAAGGCTGAGTCAACCAACCATGAGTACGGAGAGCGTGAAGCGACGCGTACATGTTTGGCCTGCCCGACTGCTTTGGTTGGGGGTTTATTCGAAAATGGCTGTAATAATCTATGATTTTTATGATTAATCAACTGTAAACTTATTTCAATATGTAAATAGTTTTCAAACCTTATTTTGGGATCCCAAGTGTTTAATACTAGAAGCTTTTTAATGAAACATCGCATTTTCAAAGATTACAGCCCTAACTTTTAATTAGTCACACTTTTGTTTCAAAACCTCGGTTAGCGAGTTCATTGCACACTGTTTTGTCTTAAAACTCACTTAGTAACGGCTCTAAGGAAGTAGGGCGTTACAACTTGGTATCAGAGCGTGCCAAGGTTTATTGGTTCTGGAGATCGACCGAACATGTACGCTCGCTGTCAGTGACAAGCTCGACTCAGGGTTGGTTGGTATGATTGATTGACATGTCTGATTATATGATTGAATGCCCTGTTTGCCTGCTTATTTATATGGAGCATGAGGAATGAAATGACATATGCATGAGATGCTGTTGGGCTGGGCCCTTGATTATTGCATGTTGAGATTGATGCATGCTGAATAACATTATTATGTATGTGGACGAATATTGGCATAATGATTTACATATTGAGCTATGTGGTCGATTGTTTAAGTTGAATCTGTATGTTATATCCGTTTATTTGCTTGTGTGAAGCATGTTGAGTGTGGATATACTTAGGGATGTTAAATTTGGTAGTTAAATGTATGACATTGTGGATTTGACCTAGTATAGGCTTGTGTGTGCATTATACCTGTGGATGTTCAGACCTAGTTGTGGGTTGGTTCAGGGTATGAACCTCAGAGTTCAGGAGTTGGTCAGTTTTGACAGATGAACTCGAGTTGTTTGTTCCTAGAAAGGTTTGGGGACCTGATATTGTGTTGAGAGGGGGATTCTAGATATAAGTTGGAGTTGAGATCTCCAGTTATCCATGAAAGCAGCAGCAGAGAGTCACTAGTGTGTGAGTTAGCTGTGGAGTTGGTTAGTTAAGATGGGATGGAAGAACAGCGGATTTCTCTGGGGGGAAATAGCTGATTTGGATGTTCTAACAGTAAGGTTGCCGGTGATGGTTTACGGTGAGGTATGGACAGAAAAGGGTATTAAATGAAAGGCTTAAAGGGTGTTAACCTCGGGTTTTGAGGAGAGTTCGAGTTGACAAGGAATTTATCAATAGATGAGCAGAGTTAATTCCACCCTTGGTTAAAAGGATGAGAAATCCTGATTAGAGGGTTATGTTAAATGTTTAGGCAGGGAGATGCCTGGAATTGGTACTCGGGCTGAGGTGCTGGCCCGAGGGGTTGGAAAGAACCTAGATGATGAATGGTTAGAAGAGATTTTAAAGACATGATTAGAACCGTGGAGACTGGTGGGCTTATAAGTTTGGTTTAGACTGTTGGGAGTAACAACAGTGTAAATCAATGGGTTGGTGAATCGGGTAATCCGTTTCAGGAATTTATACTGATGGATGTACCTGGAATGGATGGCGACCCATTTAAGGATATGAGATCTGGAATAGTCTAAGGAATTTGGGCCGCCCTGATGTAAGGAATTATCGTCTGTATGTGGATGGCAGAGAGGGCCATGTTGTTCGAGGAACTGATGGTTGATGTATAGAGCATGAGTGCTAGAGCCGTAAGGGCAATACTTCCTTGATGGAATTAGTAAAGTTAGATTCTTGATAATCGAGTTAAAGGAACCCCGGATAGTCCTATGGCTTCTGGTTTGCCAGAAAGAGGTAAAAGTCTGATTGATAAGATGGTACTTGTGTTGATAGAATGTAGCGAGGTCGGATTCTCAATTTTGAGGTAGAAGGACCCCAGACAGTGCTTGGGCACCTGATTTGAGATTGGAAAGAAGCCTGATGGAAGAGGTAGTTATCAAGTTGGTGACAGGAACTAGGGAGGTTATTTTGTATGCATAAGGGAAAGGATACCACCTGGGAGGAGGTCAGGTGAGGGCGTCACTTCTGCGTAGAATGACCTGAGATGTTAGGATGGATTTCCCATGGTGAGGGAAACGGAGAACTGGAATGCGTCGAAACATTACAAGTTCGAGGCTGAGTCCTCAAGGAGGAGTATTTGACTGACGAGCTTATGCTTTGGGCAAGTATCGAATTGGATGGGCTCGGTGCGGAGAGTGCTCCGAGAGGGTGATTGACATAAAGAGGTTGCCTCAAAGGTGCTATTTGGGAGGCTGAGGACAGTAATGCTTATTGAGAAGGAATTAGAAACTCTGGCAGATGAATTGTTGAGGATATCATCTGGAGTATGTAAAGGAGACTGAGTGGGAACTGAGCTGACCCGTGGAAAGGGGTGTGGGTATGTAAAGAAAAAGTTGGGAGTATTGCAAGGTCGAACTATAGATAGGATTGGTATGAGGAATGTGGTGAAAGACGGTTTTGGCCGACAGAAAGTCTGTTGAAGCAATCGAAGGAATTTGAGCCTGGTGTAGCCAGTGTGTTATACTGCGAGGATTGCTAGTATCGTCGGGTTAGAACGAAAGGTACAATGTTGAATACAAGATGGGGCGATGTCTCCAAGAGTTGACCAAGGATAGAAACATTTCGGGAAATTGGTTAGTTTGCACCGGATAGGGTGTGAGGAGCTGGTAACAAAGATTCTGGAATGGTTCAAGCTGCAGCAGCACAGGTAAGTTCTTTAGGCAGACAATGCATGAACGGTATGGACAAGTCCCCTTCTAGCTCACGAGCAGTGCGTGTGGATTACTCCCAGACGGAAATGGTGAGCAATGTTTATGTGGAAGACGTTGTACACAGGAGGCAGAGTCTCAGGTAAGGTTCTACGGAGTGTTAGTTGGGTGTCGTCAGGAGTTCTCAGATTAGAGCTACAAGAAGAAAGGACAGGTAAGAGAAGAATTGATCTGAAGCCGCAAAGAAGCTAATGAAGAACGTCCGAAGAATTGAAGGCATAACAAGACTGGTAAGCGCGTCATCTATTGCACAAGCATCTCCGGGGACAACTACATCAGAGACGAGGAGGACAGTAAAACTTGAGGTTAGACGGACTGAGTGGTGTCACAGCAGAAAGAAATTCAGAGGACAAGGTAAGAATTGATTGATACCTAGTGAGGCCGGGATATGTGTGTGTTAAGATTAAGTAAAGAGTGATTGCATAAAGGACCTGTTCTACGGTGAGGATATGGAAATGGGGGTAGTGTATCACGGATTGTGCACACCCAAGCGCATCTGGCGCGAGAATGGATCGAACCTTGCGGGAAACGAAAGGATGAACCTGGTTGATACACTTGGAACGTTAAGTCGACTGTTTTGTAGGGCATAAGATGCTTCAGTATTGGGTATTAGTAAGAGAGATAATGTTGAGACCCAGATGTGGTGAAAAGTGACTAACGGATGATCAGTGTTAGGAATCCTTGATTTAGCGAAGGGGAATTTAATTGGAGGCGGAACTCCTACTGTGAGGCAGGTGTAAGTCAAGGAATAACGCCATAGATTGTAATAGAGGATACAAGGAAACGACTGAGATTGGCGTAACATTGGCAGGTATGATTAGCTGGTGAGTGTCACTGAGCCATGGAATCCGAAGTGTCAGCTTTGGTCGAAGCAGGAAAGAACCCTGCTAGGGTGGTACAAGTTGGGATACCAGGATCGAGTGAAGGATCCAGTTAGGTTTTGGTTTTGAATGAGGGTTCTGAGTGGACATCATTCCACCTCCCAGGGTACGCGGAACCGGGAGGGTTGAGCGGGTGATAGAATCTAGCGATTTCCTTTGGACCCTGAGGGGTTAAGTGATGTGGTATTGTAGCATGAGAATAGACCACTGTAGACCTTGACTAAGGTGTTTGGACATGAAAAGTTTCAACTCAGTTGATGGAGTTAATGTAGTTGGGTCAAGTGAACTGGTTTTATGATGGAGCATCGATGATATCGAATTGAGACCCTATAAGATTTTAAGTTTTGGGATGGATTTAGTGAACGAAAAGAACAGAGTGGGAATCTGGGATTATCAGTTGATTGCAAGTGAAATGACAGTCTGAAAGTTTATCGGATATTTTAAAGAATTGAGCGCTGAGTTGGCGAATACTTGAGGTATTATGGGAAGTGTAATCCCTGACGAGTTAGTCGTGGTGGCAGTCGCTAGTGTCTTGTTAAGGTAACACGACATAGGACATGATAAGAGATGAAACATAGTGAATACTACTGTACGCCCTGGATTTCCCACGGGCTGTTTAGCAGGACGATCCTCGGACTAAACATGATTTAGCCCGAGGCTCCCACAGGCCAGAGGCTTTATCTTCAGGACGGGCCCTTTCTAGCTCGAGGGGATGGAGTTTCCTGCTCCTTCTTGTTGTTCCAGGAGCTGGGAACAACATCCGACGACCACTGAAGGATCAGCTCGGGTTATGGATTGCTCCGGTAGCGAGCTTCTCAGGAAGCTCTGACCCTATGGGAGGTCAACACGCAAGATAAACGTGCATAATCCTGCCATCACGTGTCCGATATCCCCCTGACTTCTCGGACACGCCGCAGGAACGTGCGTATTCAGACACCCACGGATGGGTTGGGCCGTGCGGCCCATTATCTCCTTCCATACTGATTAGACCACACTTGTGTGTCAGGTTTAGGAAGTAATCATGAATATCACAGACTTGATATGACAAATGGTAAGGTCACGGGATGACCTCCCTACCAATTTCCAGGTGCCTTCTCCTATAAATATGGAGACCCTGGGAATTGATAGGGGTTGGGAAAAAATAGTCTTGTAAGAACTATATATTTTGTAAACCAATTACCCAGAAAAGATCAATAATATTGACTAGTGGAGTAGAAGGATTTTAACCTTCGAACCACTTAAAAAACGTGTTTAGGGTCACCTAGTTCTTCTCACAAAGATTTCATATCTGCGGCGGTTCTACTTTTAAGTACTAATCTCTTTCTCTTCTTCTCTTAATTACCTGTTGCCGAAGAACCGCGTCAACAGTTTGGTGCTTTCATTGAGAGCGAATCTAATTAGTACTACCACAAACATACAACTATGGTGACCACTCGATCCAAACATGGCAACGAGACAGAACAGCATGATGGGCAGGAGGCCCGCCATGTTGCCCTCCCCGAGGAGCAAGTTCCTGAAGTCCAGCAAAGGCCAGGAAAGCAGCCGGCCGGCCAAGACGATACTGGTAGTTCGACGCCCCGGCCGCCTAATCCGAATCCAGGTTATTATACTGCGGTGGAGATGGAGAATGCTCAACTGAGGAGCCAGCTAGCAGCAGCTGGTCAGCAAATCCAGGATATTCTGAGTCGACTACCCCCTCTCACAACCAACGGTAACGTTGGAGAGAGGCAAGGCGAGGCTCCTAAGTCTCGCCGGAGTAATCGATCCAGGTATAGCCGTTCGGGTAGACTCCCTGCAGCCAACTCCACCCCTTCATCACGCCATCAAGAGGCGAACTTCAGGGAAATGCCTCAGACCGAACCGCAGCAGTACAGCCGTTCGGTTAGGACATCAACCCCTAGCTCTCAGCCTTCCTCGAGGACACCCAGAAGAGATAGGGGAAATTCCCAAAGGAGGGCCGAGGAGATCCGGAGACGTCAGCCCGTCCCCGAAGAGCGTCCAGTTCCTCGTCCAGATCGCCCAGCGCGAAACCATCAAGCTGGCAGGGCCGAGAGGCCCCCACCAAATTTAGTCCGTCCAGACGGCACTAGGATCGCCTCTCCGGTCAGACATCCTCCCTCTCCCATCAGATATCCGTCTCCTCAAACCATCCGAGACATCCCGGCCTACATAAATAGTAGGAGAGACCCGCCATCGGCCGGGCCTTCCCGGAGCAGCAGGGTGCCGGGGGAAGGATCAGGTCGGAGCCGCCAAAGACGCACATCGAGCCTGTCCAGCAGGAGTCACAGGACCGGTAGTGCACGGAGTGATCTTTCGGGAGGAGACCTGCGACAGCGACTAAGTTCAGCACAAAGTCACCATAATACCCAGGGAGGCGACCTTCGAGATCGCCTCAACTCTCACAGAGAGGATCGAGTTAGGGATGGTAGCCAGGCCCGCTCAGTTGGGGTCCGATCCGAAGTACGTAATGGCGGGAATGCCCCAAATGACCTATCTCCAGATAGGAGGGGCAATAACCCGCCTAATATGTACAACGGGTCCGGAGCTGTTGAACAGCCCCGGAATAACCCAGGATCTCAGGACAAAACCTTAGAGCGCTTAACTCAAATGGAGGAGCTGATGAAGAAGCTCCTGTCAGAGAAAGAAAAAGACGAATATGATTCAGGGGATGAGATGGAGCTCTTCGCCCCCAACATAGCAGCAACGGCATACCCTTCTGGCTTTCGTATGCCTCACTTGTCAAAGTTCAACGGGGATGGAGACCCATCTGACCACTTAGGGATGTTCAACACCCTAATGATGGCTCATAACATCGGGCCAGAGCTTCGTTGCTTGATCTTTCCTTCCACCCTAACTGGACCTGCCAGGCAGTGGTTCAAACAAAGTAAAAGGCAGTCAATCAGCTCCTGGAAGACCTTTTCGGCTGACTTCAAGAGGGCATTCCGCGCCTCTCAGGCCGCCAGGGTCCAGGCCGACTCCCTAGCTAACGTGAGACAGCAACCTGGAGAAACGCTAAAAGCCTACTTGAGCAGATTTGCAAATGTCGCTGCTCGAGCCAGAGATGCCGACGACAGCTCCAAACTCATGGCTATGAGGACCGGGATCCTAGTAGGCGGAGATCTGTGGAAGGATATTCAAAGGAGGGGGGTCAGCTCAGTTAGTGAATTCCTTAACAGAGCCCAAGAATGGATAAACTTGGAGGAAGCTGAAGCTTCAGCCGCGGGGACCAGCCAGGTCCTCGAGAAGCCCGCTGGGGCGGGAACAGAGATCGTAGTAGCGACTCCCAGCTCGTGGTGAATCAGGTCTTAGGCGAGTATCAGGCGTGGGGTCCCAAGATGGCCTCTTATTTGGCTAAGGTAAAATCCGAATTATCTACGTTTGGGCAAGGGTCGATCGAGCAGATACCTCAGGAGCAGAACGCCAATGCAGATGCTCTCGCCAAGCTCGCCACCTCGGGGGAGGCAGAAACCCTGGGGTTGGTGCCAATTGAGTTCTTGGACAAACCAAGCATAGACGGAGATCGAGCGGATATTGAGATGATTGACATCAGGCCGACCTGGATGACTCCCATTGTTGAGTACCTCGTCGAGGGCAAGTTACCCGAAGGGCGCAACGACGTACGGCGAGTCCTTTATCAAGCTCCGAGATATACGCTAGTCGAGGGGGTGTTGTACCGACGTGGGCATTCATTACCTCTCCTCCGGTGTGTTCTTCCAAGTGAGGCGAAGGCCATCCTGCAGGAAGTTCATGACGGATTCTGCGGAGATCACACTGGGGGGCAAAGCCTGGCCTTGAAGATCCTTCGGCAGGGTTTTTACTGGCCGACTCTGTCCAAAGACTCGATCTCATACGTAAAAAAGTGCGACAAATGTCAGCGGTTCGCCGCGGTTGCACGAGCACCCCCGACCGAGCTAAAAATGATATCGTCTCCCTGGCCCTTCGCCATTTGGGGCATAGATCTAATAGGCGCCCTGCCCACCGGAAAGGGCGGGGTCCGTTACGCCGTGGTAGCCATTGACTACTTCACAAAGTGGGCCGAAGCAGAGCCGTTGGCGACAATAACATCGAAAAAGGTGCTAGACTTCGTGGTTAAAAGCATCGTTTGTCGCTTCGGCCTACCCAAAAAGATCGTTTCCGACAATGGCACTCAATTTGACAGCGACCTGTTCACCGAATTTTGCGAAAAGAACGGAATTGTGAAAAGTTTCTCATCCGTGGCCTATCCCCAGGCGAACGGCCAGGTCGAAGCTGTCAATAAAACTCTGAAGGCAAGCCTCAAGAAGAGGCTAGATGAGGCAAAGGGGATCTGGCCAGAACAGCTCCCCCAAGTTCTGTGGGCCTATAGGACCTCACATCGGACTCCCACGGGTCACACTCCTTTCTCCCTAACCTTTGGAAGTGAAGCGGTCCTCCCCGTGGAGGTAAAGGTCCTATCGCACAGGGTCCGGTCCTGCGAACAGAACAAGAACCACGAGCTCCTATGCCACTCCTTAGACTTGATGGATGAGAGGCGAGAGGATTCACAACTCCAGCTCGCCCATTATCAACAGAAAATCACTCGCTACTTCAACGCTAAGGTCAAAAGACGTGCCTTTAGCGTCGGCGATTTGGTCTTGAGGAGAGTTTTCCTGGCCGGGAAAGATCCCAAAGATGGGGTTCTGGGACCAAGCTGGGAAGGACCATACCAGGTCATCGAAGTCATCAAAGAAGGGACGTATAAATTAGCTCGACTTGGTGGAGGGGCGGTCCTGCGGACTTGGAATGCAATCCACCTAAAGAAATATTATCAATAAACATGTGTAAGACCTAGAAGGTCACCTCCCATGTATAAATAAAAATCAAATGTTTCTCGTTATTTGCAAGGGTAATTTTAAAGTAACAACGAAAGACCCTTTCCCAGTTACTTGGGGGGCATATGGTACCCGGATATATCCAGGTCTCCTTAACGACTTAGGTGTTAATTTTTATCTATGGATAAGAGTTATCACAAACTAAGTCCTATCCTGGTCTTAACCAGGTCATAAAACTTAGAAGTTAGCTAAAATTTGTTGACCAAGGTTCTTCTTTAAAGATCCCGGGATACGGATAAAAGTTGACGCGATCTGAGTTTTTTCAAAATAAGCTCCTGGTCTTAACCAGGTCATAAAACTTAGAAGTTAGCTAAAATTTGTTGACCGAGGTTCTTCTTTAAAGAGCCCGGGATACGGATAAAAGTTGACACGAACTAAGTTTTTTCAAAATAAGCTCCTGGTCTTAACCAGGTCATAAAACTTAGAAGTTAGCTAAAATTTGTTGACCGAGGTTCTTCTTTAAAGAGCCCGGGATACGGATAAAAGTTGACACGAACTAAGTTTTTTCAAAATAAGTTCCTGGTCTTAACCAGGTCATAAAACTTAGAAGTTAGCTAAAATTTGTTGACCGAGGTTCTTCTTTAAAGAGCCCGGGATACGGATAAAAGTTGACACGAACTAAGTTTTTTCAAAATAAGCTCCTGGTCTTAACCAGGTCATAAAACTTAGAAGTTAGCTAAAATTTGTTGACCGAGGTTCTTCTTTAAAGAGCCCGGGATACGGATAAAAGTTGACACGAACTAAGTTTTTTCAAAATAAGTTCCTGGTCTTAACCAGGTCATAAAACTTAGAAGTTAGCTAAAATTTGTTGATCGAGGTTCTTCTTTAAAGAGCCCGGGATACGGATAAAAGTTGACACGAACTAAGTTTTTTCAAAATAAGTTCCTGGTCTTAACCAGGTCATAAAACTTAGAAGTTAGCTAAAATTTGTTGACCGAGGTTCTTCTTTAAAGATCCCGGGATACGGATAAAAGTTGACGCGATCTGAGTTTTTTCAAAATAAGCTCCTGGTCTTAACCAGGTCAGAAAACTTGGGAGTGAACTAGAAAATTGTTGAACGCGGATCTTATTTAAAGAGCCCGGGATACGGATAAAGTTAACTCGAACTACGTTCATAAAAATAAAGAGATAAATTATGACCAAATACATGAAAATATATATGTAAAACTGGTTGAGCAAATTGTCTCGAGGCGGAAACGCCTCACATAAAAAAGAGAATTACAATAAAAAAAAAAGAGTTCAAAATACGAAAACAAGAAGCATCCTAAGCCCCATCAGCTGGCCCTTCGGAGGTCGCGGTCTCACCCTGCTCCGCCGCGGCAGAGGCCTCTCCAGTCTCCGATGGAGGAGCTTCCTTATTCAGGCGGGCTTGAAGCCGCGGCAACAGGAATGCCCAGAGGTCCGGCGGCATGAAGGAGAAGTCCGCGTCCGGATTGTGGGACCAGCAGTGATAGAATAGGTCCTGTAAGGACTGCTCCGACACGACCCGCTCGTCTTTCAGGGCGGTCTGGGAGGTCTGGACTTCGGCCTTCGCCACCTCAAGGTCTGCCCGCGATGCGGCCAGGGAGTTTTTAGGCTCTAGGTTCTCGGAGCGAAGCTTCTCTAGCTCGGATGCGGCCAGGGAGCGTTTAAGCTCTTGGTTCTCCGAGCGGACCTTCTCTAGCTCGGCTTTTGGGCCGCCAGGGCGTCTCTCGCCTCCTGAGACTCCTGGAGGGCAGTCTGGCGATCTGCTTCCAAACCCTCGAGCTGGGCCTTGGTCCTAACGATGCCTCTATAGGCGGCAGCCATGCCCTGCAAGAAAAGAGTGATAAATTAGCAAACTGGAAGGAGAAAGGCGGCGTGTGAGTGTCAAAGCCTTAAAAGAAGGGGGCACTTTACCGTTAAAGTCATGTCCATAGCGGACTCTATAACTCGGACCGGGCTCGTTGTTTCGATGGCCCGGAGCTCCTTCTCCCTGATATTGTAATAGTGGCTGATGGCGTAGCTGGCCGACTCGTACACCGTACCCCGGAATGCTTCGGGCATCTTCTCCAGAGCCCGGGGGTCGACCGGGATACGCACGTCCGGGGCTACCGCGGCCAGATTCCCGACCTCTATTACCCCGTCCTGGGCGGCCAGTGGAGATCGTTGGAGTGGCGGATGCATGAGTCCTGTCCTGGCGACAGGGAGGTTCGCCCCCGCGACCTGGGATGACGGGTCTCTCCCCTTCTCCGTAGCTGGGGATTTGGTGGAGACCCCGGTCGAGCTCTTGGACTCGCGAAGCCTCTTTAACCTCGGCCCCGCTGGGGGATTCCCACCAAACACAACGCCCCGCAGACTATTCCCGGGCTGAGACATCTCTTCTGCCAAAGAGCAAAAAACACGGTTATCAGCAATCATACAGAAATAAAGGCAATAAGAAAGCAAATACTAAGGGAGCCCTACCCCCCGAGCTGGAAGAGCCTAGGACGATTATCTCACGAACTGGCGAAGGTTCTAGGTCCGGTTCTGAATCAGGGCTGGACTCTTCTACGTACTGCCTAATCCCCGGAGCGTAGACGCCCCTCTGGAGCGCAGGCCACGTGCGTAAATTGGATCCGTACTCCTCAAAAATGGCCGACCTAAAGGCTAGGGTATTATCTACTACTACGGTACCCTTGGGCCGACTCTCTTGGTTGTCCAGCACGAGCTGGTCAACGCAGTGGAGCAGAAGCGTGTCCAGGTCCGGATTCCTTGGGTGACGATGGACGAGCTGCCTAGGGTTGAACCTAACCAGCCGGGGGTCTGCAGTGGCCCTATCTACGTTCTTAAATAAGTAAAAGTTACCTTGACCGGAAGGACCCGCGGCTGCTCCGGATTGGGCCCTCTCCTCGATCATCCCCTGGGCGACCTCCAAGTTCCGCTTACTGTTCCTCACCAGAGGAACTTCCTCACCTTCTTCCTCGCCTTCGTCATCTGCGACCTCCTCCGCGACGATCGGCCTGTTGTCGCGGGCTGGGGGAGGCCCCCGGGGCCTTTTCAAATTCAAAGTCTGATTTGGGAAAATCAGCTTGCAGAATACCATCGTCTCGTCCGTCACGAGCACGCGGTAGTCTTTCTCACTGGGAGGCAGGTTCGCCAGTGTGTCGTATTGACCCCCGAGGGTCACGGACTTTTCGGTCCTCGAGTAGATGGCTGCAAGTTTGGTCGAAATTAGAATTGGAATAAGGGACGGGCTAAAATAAGATAACCGTTAAAAGGCGAGCTAAATGGAGGATTACTTACGAGGGCGGTTGAAATAATGATGATCGCAGTTTCGGAACCCAGTAGACATAAAAAACTGGTCTTTGAAGTCGTTTGGATGGCTCGGCAGCTCGATCACTGCTGCTGTGTTAGGGAAGCGGGTTAAGTAATAGAACCCGTCGCCTCGCCCCCGCTGGTCCGGGCTGGCTTTGAGGCAGAAGAAATACAAGATATCAGCAGGAGTGGGGACCTCCCACTCATGCTTTTGGAACAAATACCTCAGTCCCGCCAGCAGACGGTAGGAATTGGGGGGGAGCTGAAATGGGGCCAACCCCACGTAGTTCAGAAAATCAGCAAAATACTGATCCAGGGGGAGGAAGGCCCCTGCCTTGAAGTGTTCCCCGCTCCAGGCCGCGAACGACTCGTCGAGCGGCGTGCAGCTCCTCTCCCCATCCGCAGCAGGTCGGGCGATCACGGAGGTCTTCCCCAGAGGAATGTTGTGGTTAAGGAAGATTTTGGTGATCTTTGCCTGGCTGGTTATCTTCGAGACGATTCTCTCCGCCTCGAAAAACGCGTCAGGAGCCACCTCGGCCTGCTTCTCCACCGCCGGTCCAAAGTGAGGAATTGCCGAGCTGGTCACCACCGCCTTTCCTTTATCCTTCTGGGAGGCCGAACTTCCCACATTCTTCTGTGGCAGATTTCTCTTTGGAGCCATCTGGTCGCCTATCGAACAAAAGAAAACACTTTAGAAAAGGCGACCCAAGCAGGAGAGTGAGGCAAGCATTAAGTACACGAGCTGGGGTAAGCCCAGCCCGTGGAGAGTGGTGCCACGCGTTCCAAGGAACACGCGCCTATGCCCTCAACAGATCCCAGATTACTCGGAATTCGTGTGTCAGATGGCTCAGAGTAAGAAAAAAAAAAAAATTTGCCTTGGGGGGAAAGTTTCAACAGGCAAGGCGTGGCAAAACCGCTTTTAAGGCGTATTCCCTAAGCTACCCGGTTTTTGCACCCAAAGTTCCTACGGATCCTACCAGAAATTGTTCCTAAGAAAGAATCATGGAACCCATGTTCTAAGGCGATGTCCCATGGCAAATGTGCCCTAATCAAAGAAGGGCCATCACCCTCCATATCCGCGCGACCCAGAAAACCTCTGCATGTGGCTACAGTAAAAATTTTTACCTAGGCTACAGTGGCATGCTTTCAAAAATAAATAGGGACAGAAGACTTACAGTATAGGGTTGGATGGTGAGCGAGGTTGCTGCGCGGGTAGGGGCTTCGTTGGCACAGTAGTCTCCAAGGCCTTGAAGGAACTCGCACGCTTAAGCTTCGTGAACGGAGAAGATGAGAGCAATGGAAATGAGGGTTTTGCTCTTCGGAAGGTCAGAGAGAAAAGAAGGAAATTTGAGAGGTTCTGAATGGTAAGGTGGTCCGTGCGTGGGATGACCACCCCCTTTTTATACAAGGGGGGATCACGTGTAAAAGGCTCCTGGGAGACCCTCCACTCGAAATGTGAAACGACGGCTGGACAGTAGGCTAGGCCATTTAATGCGGTTCTCGTAGAATGTACCGTCGCCACCCGCGGCGTTCCACGTATCAGACGCATGCGAAAAGCATGGAATGCGAAGGGTTGTGGGAGAAGTCTAAAAGCTCCAACTGTGGTCTCCCATGTCTGACGTCATGGACCACGAGCAGGAGCTTGGGGGGCAGATGTACGCCCTGGATTTCCCACGGGCTGTTTAGCAGGACGATCCTCGGACTAAACATGATTTAGCCCGAGGCTCCCACAAGCCAGAGGCTTTATCTTCAGGACGGGCCCTTTCTAGCTCGAGGGGATGGAGTTTCCTGCTCCTTCTTGTTGTTCCAGGAGCTGGGAACAACATCCGACGACCACTGAAGGATCAGCTCGGGTTATGGATTGCTTCGGTAGCGAGCTTCTTAGGAAGCTCTGACCCTATGGGAGGTCAACACGCAAGATAAACGTGCATAATCCTGCCATCACGTGTCCGATATCCCCCTGACTTCTCGGACACGCCGCAGGAACGTGCGTATTCAGACACCCACGGATGGGTTGGGTCGTGCGGCCCATTATCTCCTTCCATACTGATTAGACCACACTTGTGTGTCAAGTTTAGGAAGTAATCATGAATATCACAGACTTGATATGACAAATGGTAAGGTCACGGGATGACCTCCCTACCAATTTCCAGGTGCCTTCTCCTATAAATATGGAGACCCTGGGAATTGATAGGGGTGGGAAAAAATAGTCTTGTAAGAACTATATATTTTGTAAACCAATTACCCAGAAAAGATCAATAATATTGACTAGTGGAGTAGAAGGATTTTAACCTTCGAACCACTTAAAAAACGTGTTTAGGGTCACCTAGTTCTTCTCACAAAGATTTCATATCTGCGGCGGTTCTACTTTTAAGTACTAATCTCTTTCTCTTCTTCTCTTAATTACCTGTTGCCGAAGAACCGCGTCAACAACTACAGTTTGGCTTTAGTTCAAAGAGAAAGCCAAAGAGGTCGTTGAAACTCCTTAAGGCAGGTGTGTCTGCCTATCTGAAAGAATAAAGAGGTGGTAAATTGCTAAGTTATGAGGAAATAAAGTTCCGGAAGGAAAGAGTTGCGTCTCTGCGTAATAACAGACGGGGATCTGTGAGACGTTCAGAGAAAGAAGGGAGAGTTCTGATTCTTGATTCAACGTAAAATTCTGAGGTTGTACTAAGGGTTAGGCCAGCAGGGCCTACAAGCTGATCCCACCTAGTAGAGGTGACGACTATTGAGTATCTTTGGAATCAGGAATAAGACAATGAATTGGTCATTGTAATCTAGGCAGACCCTGGGCTTCGGCAGGGTTGCGGTGTTAGCAAGAAGCTATCAAGAGCATGGCTATTAGACAAGATCTTGTGGGGTAAGATTGTTACTCTTGTAAGAGTGTTGTTGAAAAGTAAAGTAAAGGCGGTGGACCTTGGGATTCAGGGTCAGCGTTGCGGGTTTACTGACTGATGTGTTTGGATAAATTTCGAGGACGAAATTTTTGTGAGGAGGGGATAGTTGTAACGACCCAAAATCGCTATTAAGGCTCAAGGGCCTTGATTAGTGTGCCTGGAGGGCATAATGGAATTTATGTGCGATTTTATGAGTTTAATGCATGGTTATGATTTAAAGCATGTTATATGACTAATTGAACATTGAGATGCATGACTACGTGGTTAGTATGCATGTCAGGTGAAATAATTATGCATGTGGACCCCGTTTGCATGATAGGGGTAAATTAGTAATTTTAGCCCGCTGAGGGCATATATGTGATAATTGTATTCTGTGAATTGTACCAGGACTAGTGTGGTGTTATTATTGTGATGCACGTGCCGAGACGGTCCTAGAGAGCAAGTTAACTTAAGAGTCACAACGTGATTTCTATACCCGGCTCGGGAGGAGCCTAGGGGTACCTCGGGAATTTTATGGTTAAGTTGAGATTTAGCAGGTAATGGTTATTGGAGATTTAGTAACCTGGGTAACCATTAGTTACTGCTGAGAGTAACAAGTTTTAGAAAGAAAATGGTAGATGTGAAATAGAAATGAAAGGACTTAAGTGCCCTTGAGGTTTAGGTAGGAAAGGTTAGGCAAGGAGGGGCAAAATGGTCATTTGGTTGGGAATTAGATAAATGGCAGCTGGGTTATATGGGGTACACGGTTTGGGGATTAGTCATTTTGGTCTTGATAGAGTTTGAAGAGAAGAGAAAAGAGAGGGAAAAGCTAGGGCATGAAGAAGAAGAAGAAGATGAGTGGAGGAGCTGAATTGGAGACCTAGGAGATGAAGGAAGCTTAGGGATGGATTCTCCATATGAGGTAAGGAATTTTGTACACATATAAGGCTTGATTATGTTATGGGTTAAGAAATTTGAGCATGGTTTAAGTTTGAACTTTGAGTTTTTATTTTTCTGAAATTGAAATCAAGGATGTGGATTTTGGGGATTTGATTGTGTGTTTGGATGTCTTTGATGATGTTTATGGGTTGTTAGATGGTCTATTTGATGTTTGAAATTGATTTTGGGGTTTGGGTATTGGTTTGGTATGATTTGGGAAGGTTTTAGCTCGGAGAAAACGAAAGAGAAAACCCAGAATTCTGGGTCTGCGATGGCGTGCTGCGGTACAGGTTTTTCGTGCCGCGGCACAAGGCCAATTTCAGGATGTCATTTTTGGGCAATTTTAGGCCTTTGCTCCGGGGGTTCGGGGGATGTCTCCAGGGTGTTGTTTTAGGAATTTGGGAGTCCCGAGAGTGCGGGATTGATCCCCGGAAGTGGTTGTGAATTGATTAGTATTTTAGGAAGATTCTTGTGTGTTGTGACTAGGATGTTGGAGAGGCTCGTGCTAGAAGACCGTGCTCGCGGCGTGAATGCATCAGGAGGCTCGGAATACAGGTAAGAAAACTATAACACCCGTAGGATAGGGCATGGGCCCATAGTGTGATTGCGGGGAACGACCCTATATTGCATGTTGCATGATGAGATGATTGCCAGGCGCGGCCCTATATTGCATTACATGTTAGGGTGCAGATCTAAATGAATTGTTATTTATTTGAATGTTGTTTGATTTATGCTATATATGATTATGGTGAAATGAACGGCTATGGCCGAGGGCGGCAAGGCCGAGAACGGCAGCGGGGCCGAAAGTAACACTAAGCACATGGGATGCTTATGGTCAGGGCAGGGCCCGGGACCCAGAGGATATGTGTGAGATCCTTGCGGTGAGGACCGAGACCCCAGGCTGCGGTAAGGGTTCTGGGGCAGCGGGGCCGTGTTTGCTTAGTCTAATGGTTGACTTATTTTTCTGTGGATTATCTGATATGATTAACTGTATATTTTGCATATGTTATGAAATGCTTGAGTTTTCTTGCTGGGCTTCGGCTCACGGGTGCTCCGTGTTGCAGGTAAGGGCAAAGGCTGAGTCAACCAACCATGAGTACGGAGAGCGTGAAGCGACGCGTACATGTTTGGCCTGCCCGACTGCTTTGGTTAGGGTTTTATTCGAAAATGGCTGTAATAATCTATGATTTTTATGATTAATCAACTGTAAACTTATTTCAATATGTAAATAGTTTTCAAACCTTATTTTGGGATCCCAAGTGTTTAATACTAGAAGCTTTTTAATGAAACATCGCATTTTCAAAGATTACAGCCCTAACTTTTAATTAGTCACACTTTTGTTTCAAAACCTCGGTTAGCGAGTTCATTGCACACTGTTTTGTCTTAAAACTCACTTAGTAACGGCTCTAAAGAAGTAGGGCGTTACAACTAGATGGAGCTGGCCTTCAGCTCCTGGGCCACCCTTAGCCCAGCCAATAAAGCTTCATATTCGGCCTGTTTGTTGGATGCTTTGAATCTGAACCGCAACGCGGAGTGGAAATGATGTCCCTCTGGGATATCAAAATGACTCCAGCTCTGGATCTGTTCTCGTTAGATGAACCGTCCACAAAGACTTTCCACGAGGCTCGTACCAGTTTTTCCACTGGTTCCTCTTGGAATCCCGTGCACTCTGCTACAAAATCAGCCAGAGCTTGGCTTTTGATCACAGTTTGCGGCTCGTACAGTATCTCGAATTGGCTAAGCTCGATAGCCCATTTCAAAAGACGCCCCGATGCCTCAGGTTTCTGCAAAACCTGCCTTAAAGGTTGATCGGTTATGACGTTGATTGAATGGGACTGGAAGTACGGCCTGAGCTTTCTGGAGGCTGTGATAAGGTAGAACGCCATCTTTTCCATCATCGAATATCTAGACTCGGCTCCGAGATGCCTCTTGCTAATGTCGTAGATCAGCTTCTGAGACCGGTCATCCTCACGAACCAGCACGGCGCTGGCTGCATCTTCCATTACAGCTAAGTAAAGAAAAAGAGGCTCTCCCGCTGTTGGCTTAGATAACACGGGCGACTCAGCTAAATGTGCCTTCGTTACGCCGGCAAAACTCTATTTTGCGTCGGCAAAAGCTGGACTAAGTAAAACGAGACCGTTTTGTCCTAGGGTTTATTAAAGACTTTTATTGACGCATTTTTAGACTTTTTCCGGCGCAACGAAACGTGCTGGCAAAAGTCATAGCGATATTACAGCAGCCGTGAGCCCTTCTTCCCCATTTTTTTTCTTCTTTTTTTTTTCTCTCTTTCTTCTTCTCTTCTCAATCCTCCACCACACTCCGGCCACACCACCACCACCTGCACCCCCACCAGCTGCACCCTGACGGCACCCCACCCCAGCGGCCACCCCACGCCACCCGAGCCCACCCACCCTGATGGCCACTCCACCCCACCCGAGCCCCACCCCGGCGCCACCGCAAGCAACCATTGTCGCCCCCTCCTCCTCCAAGTTTCCCACTGTAAGTATTTTTATACACTTTTGTATTTTATTTAATTTTATTTATGTATTAAATTTTTTTTTTGTTTCTATGGAGTCCCCGAGCCACTGCCGGAACAGTCCGAGCGGAACCACTGCTGGAGCGGAGCCACTTTACCCACTGTAATATTTTTATTTTTGCATGTTAATATTTATTATATTTTATTTTGTGATATATGTATTTTAGTTAAAGTATGAATTTTAAAAAAAATAGATTAATAATGTATGTTTATATTTTTTAATTGTTTTATATTTGTATGCCCTGATTTTCCCACGGGCTGATTAGCGAGCTAAGCTGCGGCCTAATCATGATTATCTCGTGGACATCCCCAAAACCGGAGCTGCCGTCATAAGATCATACCTCCTTAGCTGGAGGTAACCTGAGGGTTCGCCTCTGGTGACTTAAGGAGGGAGTCCGGGCTCTGAAGGCCGAAGGTCGAAGGTCGAGTTAAGTACCCAGATCGTAGTACGAGCTGGGGTTGGAGGCTATGACCCTTTCTAAAGTCAACCACGCAAGGTAAACGTGCATATATCAGACATCACGTGTTTGATATATCCCTGACTTCTCGGACACGCAGTAGGAACGTGCGTATTCAGACACCCACGACTGGGTTGGGCCGTGCGGCCCATTATCTCCTTACCTATTGATTTGACCACACTTATGTGTCAGGTTTAGGAATTAATCATGAATGTCACAGAATTGACATGATAGGTAAGAAGGTCACGGGATGACCTTCTTACCAACTCCCAGGTGCCTTCTCCTATAAATATGGAGACCTTGGGAGTTGGTAGAGGTTGGATTCCTGATTGTAAGAAGGACCCTGTAATCAAATATCCAGTGTATAGCAATAATACTGACTAGTGGAGTAGAATGATTTTAGCCTTTGAACCACTCAAAAAACGTACTTTGAGTCACCATTTCATTTTCCTAAGATCATATATCTGTTTCGGTTCAGCATAAGCACTAATCCCTTTCTCTTCTTTTCTTAATTTCCTGTTGGCGAAGAACCGCGTCAACAATATTAAATGTGATATGTTTGTAAATATGTATTTAATAATTTTTTTTTTGTATTAATAAAAAAATTAGTTTTGGTATATGGTCTTTTGTGGTTAAATATTTGTATATATTGAAATTGATGTATTTGTTAATGTATATATATGTTTTGTATGATCTGAGAATATTCTGGTTATATATGTGTTTAATTTGTAGGTTTTTAAATTTTTTAGATAGTTTGAAATATAGTCGTTATGCTG
This sequence comes from Humulus lupulus, assembly GCF_963169125.1. Classification (NCBI taxonomy): domain Eukaryota; kingdom Viridiplantae; phylum Streptophyta; class Magnoliopsida; order Rosales; family Cannabaceae; genus Humulus; species Humulus lupulus. Next base: position 69,903,116 of record NC_084798.1, read on the forward strand.
CCCAAATTTTGTTAGAGTTAGTAAAATTAATAAAAGTTTAATAATTAATTAAATAAAAATTTAAGTATAATTAAAAAATACATCAAAAAAATAATTTTTAACTATAATTTAAATAAAATAAAATTACCAATCATAATAATTAATAATTAATTTTAACATTAATATTAGATGTTTTGTAATTAAAAAACGTTAAAAATATAAATAATTTAATAAAATATAATTAAGTAAAATATAAATATAAATATAATAAAATTATTAGTAATTAAGTAAATAATCCAATACAAATTGAAGAATTTAATAAAAAATTACAAAATGCAATTAATGTATTATTAATTTAATTTTAAAATAAAAGTAATAAATAAGTAAATGATTTAAAAAATTGTAATAATTAATAATTAACTACATTTTTTTGGTAAATATAAATAATTATTTTTGCGAGAGATAATATATTATTATCAGTTAGTGATAATTAGGGAGACAAACAGTCATGAAATATTTTGACTATCATTTCCCTCATTTTAAGACAATTATTAATATTTTCTTAATTATTTCACTTAAAGATGTCCAGCGACAGAAGATGGATGAGTGCGAGGAATCGTTGGTATCTGGAGTATAGAAATGGTATTAATGAGTTCTTCGATATCGCTAAAAATCAGTTGAACGATCGGGGTTTGGTTCGCTGTCCATGCAAGAAATGTGGGAATGTTAAGTTCCAGCCTATAAATGCAATTTCGATGCATTTATTCAAAAATGGCATCATACAGTCCTATAAAGTGTGGCATTACCATGGAGAGGCGCTGCCGTCGCCACCAGCTGTGGTACGAGATCATGATAAAGATGAGATAGCGGATATCCTGGAGGATGTTTACGCTGAAGATAATGTTCCCGCTGGAAACTATAATGATATGATCCTCAACATCGCGACAAGTATGACAATTTATTTAAGGATATGTCAAGTGAACTGTACCCGGGTTGCCGAAAGTATTCCACGTTGAACTTCTTGGTGAAGCTGATGCATCTGAAAGTTATTAACAAGTGCAGCAATCATTACTTTGATGGTTTGCTGGAATTGTTAGTCGACGCTATGCTTGACAGAACAATTTTACCTAAGTCTAACAATGAAGCGAAGGAAAAGTTGCGGAGTATTGGATTGGGATCTGAGTCCATCGATGCTTGCAAGCATGACTGTGCACTATTTTGGAAGGAGAATGCGAATTTGGAATTCAGTCCAGTTCGTGGGGAGTGTCGCTGGCAAGATAATCGTGGGAACGGGAAGAAAGTGGCCCATAAGGTCATGCGGTACTTTCCGTTGACGCCGAGATTGAAAAGGCTGTACAGTTTCAGATATACTGCAGAGGATATGAGATGGAACTATTCTAAAACGCCAAAGGAAGATTGTGTGATGAGGCACCCCGCTGACAGTAAGGCGTGGAAGCACCTTGATGAGTTGTACCCATCTTTCGCAGCCGAACCTCGAAATGTTAGGCTTGGGTTGGCTACAGATGGTTTCAATCCTTTTGGGAACATGAGCAACTCTTACAGCATGTGGCCTGTGATACTTGTCCCATACAACTTGCCGCCGTGGAAGTGCATGAAACCACAGTCATTAATGTTGTCTATTCTAATTCTAGGTCCTTCTTCACCTGGAAAAGATATCAATGTCTATATGAGACCTTTGCTTGACGAGTTGAAGGAGTTATGGGTGAATGGTGTCGAGACACGAGATGCATACAATAGTACCTTGTTCAATATGCGTGCAGCAATCTTGTCGACCATTAACGACTACCCAACTTATGCTATGATGTCTGTGTGGAGCACAAAAGGGTACAACGCGTGCCCCACATACAATGAAGAAAGTCCCTCTGTAGGGATTAGAAGTAAAATTGCATACATTGGCCATAGAAGGTTTCTTTATATGGATCATGAATGGAGGAGCAAACGAGCACTATTCGACGGTAACAAGGAACTCAGGCCACCACCAAAAGATTACTCCAGTGATGATGTGTTGAAGCAATTAGAGAATTTGCAGATTAGACATCCTGGGAAACACAAAGAATTTGGTGGTGTGAAACGCAAAAGGGCTCCGATTGAACTTAATTGGTCGAAGAAGTACATATTTTTCGAGCTTGATTATTGGAAGGAATTATTGTTGAGGCATATATAACTTGGACGTAATGCACATTGAGAAGAATGTTTGCGACAGTGTCTTGGGAACTTTGTTGAACTTAGAGGGAAAATCTAAAGACACTGACAAGGCAAGACTTGATCTAGCAGACATGAAAATTAGGGAAAAACTCACCTCCGCAAAGAGGGAAACAAGTGGAAGAAACTGCACGCCAGTTACACCCTCAGTGTCCCGGAGCGTCGAGTTTTCTGTGAATTTGTGAAGTCAGTTGAAATCCCAGACGGTTTTGCTACAAACCTTTCGAAGAATGTCAATGTCAATGATGACAAGATAACTGGGCTGAAATCACATAATTGCCACGTGTTGTTTCAAAAGTTGTTGCCCACCGCAATTAGGTCATTTTTGGTTCATGAAGTTCGGAAGCCAATTATTGAGTTTTGCGGTTTTTTCAAAAAACTTTGTTAACGGACTTTGAATGTGAAAGACCTTGAGAAGATGGAGACATACATTATCACCATTTTATGCAAGTTAGAAATGATATTTCCTCCAGCATTTTTCGACATTATGGTGCATTTGGTTTTGCATCTTCCGAAAGAGGCAATTCTTGGCGCTCCCGTGCACTTTAGGTGGATGTATCCCATTGAACGTTCGATGGCGGTTTATAAACAGTATGTAAGAAATCGTGCACGTCCGGAAGGTTCAATCGCAGAAGCTTACGTGGTCAACGAGGCCTTAACCTTTTGCTCAATGTACCTTTGGGGGGTTGAGACTCGATTCAATCGACCCGAGAGGAATGGCGATCGCATTGAATCCCAACCAAATCGGGAATATTCTATTTATAAGGCTATCGGTCGTCCATTTGGTATGAAATCAAGTATGCTCCTCAATCCGCAGTTAAAGCAAAAGGCTGAGTGGTATATCATGAACAATTGTGTCGAAATTAAGGAGTACCTTGGTGTATTTTCTAGTCTTTTTTCAATAAATTTGTTTGGTTTATATACCGAGTAAAGACAAAAATCATAACATTGTTGTCCATTTGTAGTGATCATATGGATGAATTAAGAAGATGGGGGGGGGGGGGGGGGGGGGCTCGAATCTTGAAGTTCAACAAGAAGATGATTTTCCTCAGTGTTTCAAAGAAAGAGTATGTGTATTAGTCAATTCTTTTCCGAAACCCCACTTAATCAATCTAAAACTAACTTTCAATGTTAATGTTGATAGGTGAACGGTTTGCATGAGTCAACACCTACTAAAGTGAATAATGAATTGTATGCTATCGCAAACAAATCAAGCGGCACCGTTTTCTCATATCCAAGGATGATAGTGAATGGTGTGAAATTTTTTATTCATGGTCGTGATATGAAGCTTGAAACACAAAATTGCGGTGTAATTGTGCCAAGTGAGGAAGAAGTGAACTACTATGGAGTTCTGGAAGAAGTAATTGAATTGTCCTACTTGATGGGTTACAGTGTTGTCCTATTCAAGTGTAGATGGTTCAATACAAGTAGAATTAAAGTGGAATCCAATTTTACGAGCGTATATGTGAAGGAAGAATGTTATAAAGATGATTCTTTCGTTCTCGCATCTCAAGCGAAGTTGGTGTATTATCTTCGAGATGTGAAAAATGGGGATGATTGGAGGTTCGTTAATGAATACATTCCGAGGAATGTATGAGATTTCTCAAATTCTGATGTTGATGATACTGAGCCCACAAATGATATACCAATATTGCAAGAAGTTAATTCTTCTTCATTTCAGTTGTGGGTAGAACTTCCAATTTTTGATAATCTTCATTATGATCGAGTTGATGTCCATGCCACTGAAGTGTACAACATCGATGATGAAGTTGAATTTGAAGACGACACATTGGACGAGTATGAAGACGATGAGGATGACAACAATGTTCTAGTCGATAGTGATAGTGATAGTGATGTTCATAATGATGTTGTAGTTAGTGATGATGAGGACAATGATATGTAATTTAAACAAGTATATGTAACTTTTTATTTAATTCAATGAAAGCTTTATTTATTATCATTAATTAATGATAATATCAGATATAGGTACACATGCACCTATTGGATGCCTTGGGGATAATTAATGTATTCATGTACTGGTTCTCATTTTTTCAAGATATTTGATGAAATATCTTGAAGAAATAAGAATTAATACATGACTGCTTACTATCTCCAAGGGATCCACTAGGTCGAAATAGGGTAGGTTGGGAAAGACAATAAGTAATAAAATGTTAATTTTATAACAAAAAACAATAGTGATGCACCTAGTGGATGCCTTGGGGATAGCCAATGTATTCATGTACTGCTCCTCATTTTTTCAAGATGTTTGAGAAACATTTTGAAAAAATGAGGATAACTACATGACTTCTTACTATCTCCAAGGGATCCACTAGGTCTGAATAGGGTAGGTTTGGAAATACCATAAGTAATAAAATATTAATTATATATAAAAATAATAATAGACATGCACCTAGTGGATGCCTTGGGGATAGCCAATGTATTCATGTACTATTCCTCATTTTTTCAAGATGTTTGAGAAACGTCTTGAAAAAATGAGGAGAACTACATGACTACTTACTATCTCTAAGGGATCCACTAGGTCGGAATATGGTAGGTTTGGAAATACCATAAGAAATCAAATGTTAATTTTATTTATATATATATAAAGTAATAGACATGCACCTAGTGGATGCCTTGGGGATAGCCAATGTATTCATGTACTATTCCTCATATTTTCAAGATGTTTGAGAAACATCTTGAAAAAACGTGGAAAAGTACATGACTGCTTACTATCTCCAAGAGATCCACTAGGTTGGAATAAGGTAGGTTGGGAAACACCATAATGAATAAAATGTTAATTTTATAACGAAAAACAACAAACATACATAATTTGAATTAGTTAATTAATGAATATTTTAATGTAGAATGGTCGAACCAAGTAATGACACAGGTGGTGGCTCCAAGAGGGGCAGGGGAGCTTATTACGGTGCCAATATCGAGAAGGAGCTGGCCACCAAAAAAGTTAGTCATTTGAAAGTAGAGTTTGATGCACAAACTGGAAAAGCTATTCAAACGTACGGCAAGTGGTTCAACAATTCCATGGCTCGTTATTTGCGTAACACCGTACCCCCAACTACACTAGCTTGGGAACAAGTAAAACCAGCTGATATCCAAGTTATTCGAAATAGGCTATCTATAAGCATTTTTTAAACCTTTAATAACTCAATATTAAATATTTTGTCTATCTTCATAACATTTTAACAAATTCCAAATTTAATTGTGATTTTAGGGCAAATTCATTTACCCACAAGACAATATAGTAATCAACGATGCCATGGTAAGACAAATGCAAAATCATCTGACTGATTGGCGCCACACGATGAAGAAACACTGGAGGAGAGGTGGACAATGAGAGAGCGAAGTCAAAACCTTTTAGTTCTATTACTTCTTTTGATTATGCAATTCTATGCGATTTTTGGGCTTCTGATTCTCAGCAAGTATGTCGTAGATTTTACATTAATTTTTAATTATTAAATTACAATCTAGATTAATGAGTACTATTTTCTGTTTGAAGCGTATATCGAAGAAAAATAAAGAAGCTCGAGCAAAAATGACCATGCCAGGAGGACACGGTTCCAAATCCATCGTTCCCCATGTTTATGATCACGTAAATTATAATAACTTATATCCTTACATTTACGAAAATATTATAAATGTCACAATGTTTAAATAATTTGCTTTTTTAGACAGACCCGTCTACTGGCGAGCTCCCGAGCATGATCAACACATTCGAGCACCTCCACAAGAAGAAGGATAAGTTGATTAGTGATGTAGCGGCGACAAAACATGTAAGTTGCATAACCTTAACTAATTTATGATCATTTAACTTTAAAAAAGTTTAGAAAATAATTAATAAATATTCATTATTAATTGGTTGTTGTCAATTAGTAATTATTTATTAATTATTAATTAAATTTTTAACAATTAAATCTTTATAATCTATGTGCCAATATTTTTATGATTAATGATTGTGGACTAAGATAAAAAAAAAGAATGTAACTAATGTTGTCCACGTATCAGGGAGCTTGTGGGCTAAAGTAAATTTGGTCATGAAAATCCATATCTAAACAAAAAAACATGCAAATATAGTTGATGTATATATTTAGAGATGTAAATTCCCCATTAATGGAATTAACTGCACTTACTGTATATATCAACAACATCTTCATGATTTTGATTTAGATATGAATTTTCATGACCAAATTTACTTTAGCCCACTTGCTCCATGATACAGGAACAAAATTAATTACATTATTTTTCAATCACTGGTCTGTAGTCATTAATGATAGGATGTTGACATATAGATAATAAAGTTATATTTTATATGTTGTTATATTAAAAATTTATAAGTTAGGTTTTCAAATAATGTTATATTGGAATTCAAGATACGTGCTTTTTATTATGCAGACCGAGATGACCGAGCGTCGAGCATCGCAGAGTACGGCCCCTGTATCATCTGCTACTTCTTGTGTCGGCGATAATGTCGACGGTCAATTCCCGCCTGATATGGATATTGTCACGGATGTCCTTGGACCCCGCTCACGCTATCAGAAAGGGTTTGGGGGGTTGCCTAGGTTGAAGGCAATTGGCGCAAAGAGTGCAGCATCTTCGTCAACTTCTAAAATGTTCAGGTAATTGCCACCTGAAGTGGACACCATTTTGCAGCAAAATCAGGACATTATGCTAGAAAATCATAACCTAAAAAAGCATACGACTAAACTTGAGAGTCGTCAACGGCGTCAAGATGTCCTGCTCAGTGCTTTGTTGAAGCACGTTGGTGAATTGACTCCTGGCTTTACTGTCGACTTACCAGAACAGGATCCGGACGAGGACGATGATGCTGACGGGGGCGGTGATGATGAGGCGGGCAATACTCATTTCTAGAACTTTTTATTTATTTATTTAAAGTTTAATTTATTAGACATTTAATTTACTAAACTACTTTTATATTTTCATGTTTGGTGGAGACAATAAATATTAATAGTTATAATTTTTTTTTATTTATTTATAAAATTTTAATTTTATTTCTAATTAAATAATATTACTAAAAAATTAAATAATTATTAATATATTAAAATCGAAATTTATTAATTAATATTAATATATTGAAAATAAAATTAGTAATATAATAAAAAAAATTATTTAAAAAATTCTTTTACCGACGCAAAATTATGTCGGCAAAAGTTTCAACCCTCACTGCATATATACACATTTCCCGGCGCAAAAATGTGCCACTAAAAGAGTCATCTTCTGCTAGCGTATTTTTTCGCCGCTAAAAGTGTTCTCCACAACAACGCGACAAATTTTTTTACTGGCGCATCCTTATTTTTACCGGCGCGTTGGCAAAAGTGCAATTAGCGACGGGAATACGTCGCGGACTTTTTGCCAGCGCAAAACCTTACTTTTGCGCGGGCAAAAGTGAGATTTTTTGTAATGAGTAGTCCCATAAAGTAATGTTTTAGCTACTAGATTTAATATTTTTTTGCTACTAAAAAGTTAGTAGCATATAAGAATAATTAGCTACAACATATTTTGGTAGCAATAAATCTTTAGCTATGGGGTTTTAGCTAGGACTAGCTAATAAAAAAATTTGGTAGAAAAAAGGTATTAGCTTCCAAAAAGACATAGTTTGCTACCAAATTTTGGTAGCTAAAACACTTTCTTTTTTTTTTTTTTAGTGAAAGTTACAGATTGGAGGTTTGTGTAACTAAATATATACACGAGTGAAATTGAGATACTCAAGATCTTGAAGTTGAAAGATTGAAGAGAATGAAAACACACATATGGCGACATGTATATAACATTAAATAAGACAATATATCCATCCGGTTTGATGCCTTCATTAAATAAGATCAGAAAATAACATTATTCAAGTGTAGTGGAGAAATCAACTACACATCTTAAAATAAGCATAGCATTTCATTATCTTAAAGACGCCGAATCCAATAAAGGATCACAATTATTGATAGGACATAATGATGACTCATGATATATAATATCGATCTATACTAGCGAAGGAGGAACCTCTTCAACCAGTAAGCAGAATATTTGAGGTATCTTTTCAAATTGTCTTTGTAATCAATATATGCTATGCCGAAACGGACTGTATAGCCAGCATCCCATTCAAAGTCATCCCAAAATGTCCATGTATAGTATCCTTTCACTCTAGCACCTTCCCTGCAACATAATGAATTTTAGACTCAATAACAGTACGTTCTGTAAGCAAATATTTACTGATTATAACAGAGTTTATTAGAAACCAATTATGTTTTTATACCCTTTTCCTTATATAAAGGTCATGTTATCATTTTCGGCGAGTGAACCATATTATGTAACATCAGAGCCTTTTAGCGGCCTCTTTTAATGAAATACAATTTCTTCTTTTTTATTTTTCTTCTCTACTGCGACTAATTATTTTTACAATGCAAATTGAAAAACTGACCTTATAGCTTGAGCAAGATATGAGAGGTGTCCGTGAAAGTATCTTATCCTCAAGCTATCCTTGATAGCTTCTTTAATGGGCAAAGTGTCGTTATTTGCATCAGCGAGTCCTGAAGACATTAGTGGTAGATATAAATATTACTAGTTGTATTTAGGTAGTTATGCTAGCTTCTCCAAAATTTTATGTTGAGGAGTGCAAAGTGTATTTTCTTTTATTTATTCATTTTTAAAATATTAATGCAAAATAGAGTAAAAGAAATAATAATAATAATAATAATAATAATAATAAGAATAATAATAATAATAATAATAGGAGGGAGAATTTGTTGAAATGAAATGTACCAGAAAAAATTGAAGAAAAACACGTGGATTGCAAAAAGCAAAACAAAAAAAAATGAAAAACAAAAGAACATGTGGATGGGAGAAAAGAGAAAAAGGAAAAACAAAATTGAAAAGGACCAACTCGATGGATTCACGTGAACTTCACTACCATCAATTCTAACTGTTCATTATGGTGGAGCCCATAAAACATATCAATCAGATGCAATTATTAAAGATATGATTTAGATGTGTGTGATTAGTATTAATGTTGGAAGTCTGAATTATTTTGCTAAGGAAAATGTTATACCGTTTTCGGTGATGTAAATTTCTGGATTATTGTAATGATCCTTTAAATGCAGGAGAAGCTTCCGAATTCCCTGTGGATATATGAACAGCCACCCCAATGCAGTCTGTTCCACATCATATCACATCGCCACACCAGTACAATGTTAAATTCTTATAATTATAGATCAACATGTTATATAATATTATATTATGTATATATATATATGTATATGGAAAAAGAGAGATCGATAAAGCACCGGCGTCCCTATTGGAATTCCATTTTTGTCAGCTGCATGATTAAGGTGGCAAAGAGATTTTGTCATTAAAAAACAAAAGTAAGCTTCAAAAAAATATAGGGTATATAAATTATTAAAAAAAATCAAGTGCATAAATGATGACTAATTAAAAGTGTGTTTAAGTAGTTGATAATTAAAGATAGGGAAGCATACTAGTGAGAGTGGCTTGTCGATCTCCAACATAACTAAGGTTACGAGTGCTTGTCAAAGGAGCACTTTCTGCATAATTGGCAGTGTAATAATTCAATCCAAGAAAATCCATAGACCCTTTTAGTAACTTTGATTCTGCTTCGGTGAACTTGGGGAGTCTATTTCTCGCTCCTAATCTCATACTCAAGGGATAGTGACCAAAGGTTACTGGTTGAGCAAACCTACATAAATTGTTTTTAATTTATCAAATTATAAACATTCATGTGATTTTGAAGAAAAACTCTATTGTATATTCAAATTATAATCTAACTAGCTAGCTTATTGTAATGATTAAACCTCTCACCATCCAAATAAGAAATCAAGAGCTCTAGAGGCTGCCCTTTGATCTGCTGTCGTCTTGTATTTTGGTTCAAACCAATGAGTAACAATGGTAATCCCAATTTTCCCCTTTTGGTGCGGCTGCAAAAATCATAACAAGTTTAGTCGTTAATTATGAATAAATTATCTTAATTATCTAGTAAATTAGTGTAATTATATTTAAAATTTATAAACATCAGGAAAAATAATTACATATTGAATAAAAATATATCATAATTTTTAATAATATCATATGAAACAAACCTGATATTTCTCTCTATAATTTTTTACAGCATTGGCATGAGAAAGAAGCAAATGGTGGGCTACAATGTAAGGTTCAGTTGCCGAGTTACCAAAAGTACAATTCCCAACATGCTTGGAACATCGACCAGGGGCAAAAGTGCCATAATTGTAAGCATACATGGTAAAACTATTGGGCTCATTTATAGTAACCCAATATTTGACCCGATCTCCAAATGTCTTAAAACAAAAATCAGCATAATCTGAGAAGTCCTTCCTGTTCATCAATCAAATATCACCATTATTTTCGGTTCCAATGATGTAATATCCTACATTGCACCTATGATGTAATGACCACTAATTAAACAAAATAACAGAAGAAGAAGAAGAAATTATCACACTCACACTATCTTAGGGCTCAACCAACTACTATAGCTTTCTTCAAGTGCCAATGGTGTGTCAAAATGGAATAATGTCACAAATGGCTTGATTCCTGCGTTAAAATGGATAACATATAATGTATGTCTAACAGTTATATGGTAATATTGTACATTCTTATACATAAAAGTTAAACATGCATTGGTTTAAAAATTTCTCATGAAACCTCAACTTTAATTTATGATTTTCGAAACAAAAATGTGAAAGCTCACAAGTATCAACAACATGTAATTTGGTTGCCTAGTTTTGTAAATTAAATTAAATGATGATGTTTTTACTTGCACCAATCTAATGTAGCTGAAGAGGTTTTTCCCAACCTATAATAATAATAATAATAATACTTTGTACAATATTTTCATAATATTTGTAGTATCAATATTTATTGTAGTTAGATTGTTACCATTGGCAAGAAGAGCGTTGATAAGATCATTGTAGTATTTGACGCCAAGTGGATTCACACCACCTTTGAGTGTACCCTCTGATAGAATAATATAATAACATTATGATTAGAATCACAATACATTTGAACTCTTCCTACAGGAAAAATCGTCAAGTTTGTTAACTATAAGTGAATGAGAATCTGTAGCTAAAAAAAAATGTGATGAGTATCATTAACCACATATTTTCCCTTCCCACACACCCAACTACTACTCGAGTAGTGGCTATCATTACTTGCAATATAATCATTTTCTGACAGAACAGATATTTTGTATTGTTTTGAATTATTTATTTGATTTTTATACATAAAAGCAAAAAATATTATATCTTTCAGAAATTGTGAAATTGAAAACTGTATACTTATTTAAATAATTGAGCATGTGGGCTCCACCATCACATGATTTTTTTTCGTAGTAAAAAAAATTAATTGAGAATGGGACACTTCTGGTAATTCTTATCAAAAAGTGAATGTTCAGTTATCGCCCTTTTTTTTTCTTTTTTCTTTTTATGACAAATTACCATCATGAATTAATAAAATTACTTGTTAATGTGGATTTGCCTTAATAAGCAAAAAAGTAAAATAGAAATGGGACCTCATTTTATTATTATGCTGGATATTCACCTCTTATTTTATGACATACATTAACATTTAGTATTTATGTATAAAAAAATTCAATTTACTTACAGAAAAAAAATCTTTAATATTAATTAAAACCAGACCAACAATACTATAAATAACAAATTTGCTAGTTCTATTTTCAAATTTCTAATCATGGAGATCTACACATGACCATAAATATACATCATATAATTAACACAAAATATAAGTGATGCTAGAGTATTGAGAAATTTTATATTAAGTGTTATTTATATATATATTTATATATATATATATATATATCACTTTAACATTTGTTAAACTTTGATTAATTAGTATGGTTTTACATATTTAAAATTAATTGTCACTCATAAAAATATGGCACGCCCAATCAAAAAAATTTTTTGTAAGAAAACTATCATTTATATATATATAAATATATATATATTTACGTGTGGATAGTTTTATTAAAATTTTATGATTGTTATTTAATTTTAAATAAATAAATAATTTTATATATAAAAAATGATATAAACATATTAAAAGAAAAATTAATTAAAACATTCATTATGAATATGATAATTTTTTAAATTAAAAAAATTGACACAAAAAATACTTTACCTATTTATTCCACAATTGTAATTTTTCAACTCATATAATCTATCAATATCTTGGTAGATGTATCTTACTCATCCTCCACCATTTCACAAAACTCTTATGTTCGTCTATGACCAATTTCGTAAAGGAAAATAAAAAGGGTAAAGAAGAATAAATTCTACTGTTTTTTTTTTCCAACCAAAAACAAACTGGAAAAATACAAGAGAAACAAAAAACAAAAAAAATCAGGCACATTTTACAGCTTTTTTTTATTCTTATTTTCTAAGGGTACTTTACAATATTTTGTACAAAAAATATATTATAAAACAATACAACTGTACAAAAAGAGGAAACGAATGTTAAATATATATCCATTATTAGTGATAAAAAGAAACTGTATCTTACACTATACTCTAGTGATAAAATTTAAATAAAAAAAATAATCAATGAATAATATACCGATACTTATTTCTTTACTTATGCGTAAGGAGCTTACAGTATATATAGATAACTAATAATTGATTATTAAAGTTATCATCATTCATACCTTTTTTATATAATAAGTGTCTAAATAAAAAAAATTCTTAATTTTAACGAATTTTAATTTTTTAAAGTTAATTTAAACAGAATATTCTTATAATGATAATTTGTAAATAAGACTTAAACTTAAATAAAATAAAATAAATAGTTAAAAAAATTAAAATAAGATATTTTTTAAATATTTTACAATAATAATTATTTAAAAATAATAAATAATTAAACAAATTAAAATATAATATTTTTGAGATATTTTACGATAATAATTATTTTAAAATATTAAATAATTAAACAAATTAAAATAAGATATTTTTTTAGATATTTTACAATAACAATTATTTAAAAATAATAAAATCATATGTTTTATAATTTAAATAAAATTTAATTAAAATTAAACTCATTTATTAGAATAATACCATATTAAACATATAATATAATCTACTTTACATTAGCAACAAATTGCTCTTAAAAAAAATTAAATTTAAAATTTACGTATAATATTTAATATTACATTAAACATAGAATATATAATCTCTTGTTTTCACTCTCAAATTCAAAAACTAAAACAAATATAAACTTAAAAAAATATTTAATTAAAACAAAATATTTATTTAAAATTTTTATGACATTAATATAAATTTAATAAAAACAATTAATAAATACTATAAATAAAACTATGTACTTTATTGTGCACGTTTCTTGTATCTAGTACTTAATTATACATAAGAATATATGAATGTATATATATTTATGTTAAAAGTAACTGAGAATTAGGAATTAAAAACAAAACGATTGCATGTATATTTCCGTTAAAAGCAACTAAAAAATTAGGAATTAAAGAAAACTGTAAAAAAAAATGTTAAAAGCATCTATAATATATATATATATATATATGGGTACACTCTTAATCGTTACTACCCATAGATGGTTACTTTAATGTTAATTATTGGATTAAGATCAATGATCCATATTTATAGTTGTTAATTAATATTTCTAAAAGTAAATTTTGATTTTTTTCAAATTTTTAGAAATATTACCTGATGAAAAACGTGTATTTATTATGAAAATATAATATTGTAAGCTTTTCATTTTTCAAATGCATATCAATTTCAAAATATAGATATTATTTCTCATTAGTTCGAAATACCATTAATTATAGCAAAAAAATTAATTAAATTCAAAATTAATGTAGAAAAAAATATCTACTTGTTTGTGACTTGCTATACCAATTCACTATGTTGCCAAATCATCATAATTATTAGTACTCATCTATAGATAGTAACCATTGAGAAGTCTTCCATATATATATATATATAAAAGACTTATTTACGATTATTAGTCACGTGAATGGTTATTCTAAATTACTAAACAAATTTTTTGAAGACAAATTATTATAATTATGATAAAAATAAATAAATAAAATATATAAAATTTATAATTTTAAATTAATTAAGTAATAAATATTTGTTAGAAATATAATATTCATATTAATTATTTTCATTAATTTCAAAATTATTTTTTTACTCATAGAATAAATAAACAAATTAATGAAGAATAAAGTAAAAATAAAGAATGAATATTAAATAATTTTTTAATTCTTTAATTAATAAATATGTGACTATCATGTCATTGGTATTACTTCAAAAAAAATTTAAAAATTAAAATTTAATTTTAAAAATATTAATTAAGCATTATAAATATGGAACACGTTAATATCACCAACATGGAATGCATACGCTTAGACACTGAACTGACTTACTTGGAAATATTCTTGACCATGAGATGGAAAATCTGAAAGAGTCCAAACCAATTTTCTTCATCAATTTTATATCTTCCTGTTAGATATCCAACATAGTTAGGGGACAAATAAAATAGTATATACATATATATATGAGTATCATTGTTTCTGTATAGTTCTTCTTAAGAATGAGTAAAAAAAAAAATTAACAATATATAATATAAATCAAATGAAAATAAAAAACTTTGATCTTAGTTTTACCTTGTAACGATGATAAAAGTCCAGCGCTACATCTCCGTTGCTTCGATCCCAAATTTTTTCTGTTTTTTAAAATTTATAAAAAAATAAGAGAGAAAACTTTTGTCTTGAAAATTTTCAGACATATACGTGGATTTTTAATAGGAAATGTTGATAAATACTCAATTCTTACATGTAATTTTTGTTTGAATTATTTTTAAAAAAGCTATATGTTTTATATGTTTTTTTTGGCATTATGTTTTAAAATTTCTTACATATATGTTTATCGTATACTTAAATATTTTTAGGAGGAAATGTACGTAGTATTATGGTGATTGGAAGCAAGGAGAGAGACCTGGATGTTGACGAGTAAAAGCATCCCATATATTTGGACCCCTTCCATCTAAGAATGCTGCTCCTTCAGACTGAATATGAGAAAATTATTTTAAATCCAAATAATAAAAGGATTGAAGTTCTTGGTATATATGTGTACAAGTAGTCAACATATATGTACCTGATAAGCAGCAGTTCCAGCTCCAAAAATGAAGTCTTTTGGAAAACTAGTCCTATTTAACGGTTGGGAATAAGGAACTGGTTTTATAGAAGAAGAAGAAGAAGAAGAAGAAGAAGAAGTAGTGGCTTCAGAGATAGCCAAGGAGAAGACAACGAAGAAAATTAGAGTAATTGCCATGCTTGCTAGATATGGCTATGGCTATGGCTGCCACTCTTCAACTATAACCCTCTACTCTCTTAAATACAGAAACTACAGACGCTTATCTACTTTGCTAGATGGGATCCCCGCCGAATAATACACATTTTAATTTTAATAAATCTGTTTAGATTTTTTGTCGGTTCATTATTTATTAGTATGGAGACCTTTAAAATTGATAGTCTTATCTTTATACTTATCTAATTGTTCAATCTTTTTGTGTGGCCTGGGTCCCATGAAGCACAGATTATTCGAATTTAGCTTAACTTTCTTTGCATTTTCTTTTTTTCTGTTACACCATATGAACAATATGTTATTAGAATAATCTTTAGTAATACTTATTGCTTAATTATATGATGATACTTACATATTTTTATGTTTTTATAGACTAAAGTAAATTTATTAATACAAATATATATACCAGAAAAAGTAATGCATATATAAATATACATTACACGAAGGTTTTGTTAAACAGGCTGGCTTCTTTTGGACCATATGAAACCATATTTCAATTGTAAAAATCTTAATTTCAAACGGGAAATTTCAGTTTGTATACTTGATAAAGGCTATAATTTAAAAAAAAATGTTAGGCATATTAAAGATTTCAAAATAATTTTACTATTTGGCACTTTACCAAAAATGCTCTTACTATTTCCTCCTCACTTTTCACTTCTCACTTCTCATTTTTCTCTTCTCTATTCTCTCTCTCTTATTTCACTCTCTCTCACCTCACAACACCACCACCACACTAAATATTGTATTTCGAATAGATTTTGGCATGATTTTTGGGAAGTTTAAAACTTAAAAATATATCAAAAGATGTCTTAAACATGAGGTATGTTTACACTTTTGTATTTTTTTTACAAGTGTTACACTTCACAAATGTGCATATGAACATGTCAAACGTGTAGATCTTGAAAAAATACCCAAAATAAAAAAAAAATCACCCAAAACGGACACACAAGTCAAAAATTATCTCTCTTGCAAGAATTGCATCGAGCACTATCAAACCACCATCGAGCAAAGTCATTTTTTCATGAAAAATCATGATTTTGAAGGTCCTATCAAGCTGGCATCGAGCATCATCGAACCAACATCGAGCAATGTCAATTTTCTGCAGATTTCAAAGTTTCAGATCTGAAAAAAATCGCAAAAAAAAACCCAAAAATCATTCCTATATCCATTTGAAATACACTATTTAGTGTGGTGGTGGTGTTGTGAGGTGAGAGATAGTGAAATAAGGGAAAGAGAATGAGGGAAGAGAGAAGAGAGAAATGAGAAGTGAAAAGTGATGGGGGAAATGGTAAGAGTATTTTGGGTAAAGTGCCAAAAAGTAACATTATTTTGAAATCTTTAATATGCCTAGTATTTTTTTAAAATTATAGCATTTATCAAGCATAAATTGAAATTTCCCAATTCAAACCCAGGTATGAGCTGTCGGTTCTCAAGGGCTAGTGTCCCATACTCAACTACGGGTGGCAATCCATGCCACTAGTGTCAACCCAATTATTAAAAATATCATTTTTTTTTGTTAGTTATTGATGACTAATTTAATGAAAATCGACATTATGATCAATGTGTCAAAAAATAATTAATTTATATAATGATTAATTTTGTTGAATTTTTTTAAATAGTTCTAATAAATAAGTCAATTTAGCTCATTAAATTTTTATTTTATTTTATATAAAAATAATTAACAAAAAACTAAATCGATTTTCTCATATATTTCATCAAAATTTCGTAATTAATCGTGTCAATTTGTGCGTGAGTTCGCCCATCATCCGCCCCAATGTCTCTCACTGGTGATAGTACTTCTTCATTTCTTTGACCCTGATTGTTCGGAGGGGCCTGAGCTAGTGGATTTGGAGGAATCCCTATTTGCCTGGATGAAAGTAGCACCTGCCCGTCCAATTTAACCAAGCTGCGCCCTAGTGACATGGGAGGCCTGCTCATTCCTATGAGCATGCTCAGGTCCACTATTACAAAAATACCTTTTTAAGACACTTTTTTAGGGCACTCACCTAGATGCGAGTCCTAAAAACAGCTCTTGGACTTTTTAGGACTTGCGTTGCGAGTCCTTAAAAGAATTTCTTTTAGGGCTCGCGGAGCAAGTCCTAAAAACTATGCGTGTCCCAAAAAAGTTTGAATTTTTTTTTTTTACAAACATCTTCTGGACTGTTTAGGACACTCATTGCAAGTCCTTAAAGAATCTTTTTCAGACACTCATTGCGAGTCCTAAAAACTTATGTGTGTCCTAAAAGTTTGAATTTTAAAAAATCACAAATTCCCTCCAATCTCCTTAACTTTTTAGGACTCGCATTGGGAGTCCTTCAAGAATTTCTTTGCGAACCATGAAAAATGATGCGTGTCCTAAAAACAAATTAAAGTTTTATAAATAACTAAATTAAAAAAAAAAAAAAAAACCCTATCACCCATTCAGCCCCTTCTTCTTTCTCTCTCCTCTCTCTCGGATTCTCTCTCCTTCCCTCTCTTTCGCCTAATACTATGCCGAGCCCAACCGCCACCTTCTCTGCCGCCAACAGCAACATGCGCCAGCCAGGGAGCTTTGGAGGCCACCGAAGCTTCGACCTTCGCAAGCTCGAGCCCTCACACGCCACCTAAGACAGACAACCAAGGATCGGGTTAGAAGTCGCCGAATTTCATTTTTGGTGTTTGTCGGAATCTATGGAGTTCAAAATTTTTTGCCTCCAATCCAGCCACCACATTCCATTCCATGAAGAACCACCACCACCACGATGTTCCCCAAGCCTTAGGCTTTGAAAGCCAATCACTGTTTTCTCGAACCACCATCGTAGGGTGGTGGCTCTGCCGCTATCGTCGGAGCTCCGGCGAGAGCTTCGGCTACCAATTCAATTTTTAAAAATTAAAAATAAAATCCATTGTGAGTCCTAAAAAAATTATTTTAGGACTCTCAACGCGAGTCCTAAAAATCCTTACTTTTTAAGGCTCTTAAATAGAGGACTCACGCTTCGCGAGTCCTAAAAACTTTTATAGGACTCGCAAAGCAAGCCCTAAAAAACCTTTTTTGTAGTAGTGGTCGGTTATTCCTGGGAATCTTTTCTGACGACACACTGCTCAAAGTAGAGGTCCGGACATAATTACTTACGCTGCCATGATGGCTCCTGTACAACCTACTCCTCTGGGATCCACTAGCCCTCCTTCTGACATTCAAGTTGGTTGCAGAAGGAGGTAGTCAGGACAATATCTCGTCAATGCATCTGTTGGCGGGTGCGAGATGGCTCCTAAGTTGAGCATTTTCCTACTCAACTGCTCCTATGTAACTTGGATTGTTGCGGTGGTGCAATGATGAATTGTCTGTCTCATGACGATTCGCTTGGGGTTGTTTTCCAGAATGTCGGTGCATAGAGGTACCCTCTCCAACATGACTGACCGCATGAAACTCTCTTTGGTTTCCACCTCTTTAATTCATTATCATGCATTGACCGTGTTACCACCATTTTTGCAGAGTAGATTTTGGGGTGAAAATTTTGCAAAAAAATTCACAAGCCTAACTATCCTCTCAATGAAAGCATCAATCTGTTGACGCGGTTTTTCGCGAGTAGTGAACTAAGAAGTTAAAAAATGAGGAATTAGGTTCTTTCTTAAACTGTAAGTATGAACACATGAATTTACATGGTTCAGTGATTAAAATTTACCTAGTCCACGAGTCTGTAGTATTACTTTAGTGATCCTTGAGAAAATTGTTTAAGGCAATTTTAGCAAAGTTTTGGCATACAAGATTTCATTCCCCTCTTCAGTCCATTCTACCTCTATTTACAGGGGTTTAATTTACAAAATTTAGTGACCATTTATATGAGTAACGCACAGGTTTGAATAAATCTCCAATATCTCAAAAGGACCTATAAACTGAGGACTACGTTCGCCTTTCTTCCCAAACTGCTTCACTCCTTTCATAGGAGATATTCTAAGAAAGACTTGATCTCCAACTTTGAATTCCACATCTCACCGCTTGGCATATGCATAACTCTTTTGTCGACTCTAAGCCTCGAGAATACTCTTTCTAATCATCTCCACTGCATCCTGAGCCTCTCTAAGAGCTTCTTGTCCAAGAATTTATCTTTCTCCTATCTCGTTCCAATGTAACGGCAACCCACACTTCCTTCCATAAAGTAACTCATAGGGTGCCATACCGATAGTTGCATAGTAGCTGTTATTGTAGGAGAACTCTATAAGTGGCAATTATTTACTCCATGATCCTCCAAAGTCTAGTACACAAGCGCGCAACATCGCTTCTAAAATTTGTATGGTACGCTCTGAATGATCGTCGGTTTGGGGATGAAATGTCGTACTGAGACTTAGCTTGTACCCATGGCTTGCTCAAGCTTCCCCAAAATCTAGATGTAAAAACTGATCCTCTATCTAATAATATGGTCTTAAGGATTCCATTCAGTCGTACAATTTCTCGAACATAAATGTCTGCGTACTGGTCTGCTATGTACGTAGTCTTGTCAGGCCGGAAGTGCGCTGAATTAGTGAATCTGTCTACCACAACCCAAGCCGAGTTGTGTTGCTTATTTGTTCGTGGTAATCCTGTCACAAAGTCCATGGCTATGTCTTCCCACTTCCTTTTCGGAATACTAAGTGGTTGCAATAAGCTTGTGGGTCGCTGATGTTTCGCCTTTACTTGCTGGCATATTAAGCACTTGGACACATATTATACTATGTCTTTCTTCATTCCCGATCACCAATATAGTGCCTTAAGGTCGTGAGTCATCTTGGTAGACCCCAGGTGAACTCAGTATAGAGTAGTGTGTGCCTTTTCTAAAATGTTCATCTTAATCCCAAAGTCATTCGGCATGCACACCTGTCCTTTATATCTCAAGAACCCCTGTTCAATATAGAGAAATTCGTAGTCTTGCCTTTTTTTACTTCAGCCATATGCGATACTAACGTGTCATCATGCCCTTGCCCGATCCGTATATCATCTAGTAAACTCGACTAGATGGACACGTTAGCCAGTTGACCTCTGACTAGTTCTATTTCGACATTAATCAACTCTTCCTGTAGCGACTTTTCTATTCTGGATAATGCTACCAGATTTTTGTAACTCTTCTGACTTAACGCATCTGTAACTACATTGGCTTTTCCTTGGTGGTATAGTATTTCGAAGTCATAATCCTTTACTGGTTCTAACCATCTACGATGCCTCATGTTGAGCTCCTTTTGTGTGAAGAAATATTTTAAGCTCTTGTGGTCTGTATAAATCTCACACTGTTCTCCATAAAGATAGTGGGGCCATATTTTCCAATGCGAAGACCACTGCTGCCAACTTCAAATCGTGTATTGGATAGCGTTGCTCGTATTCCTTCAGCTGCCTTGAGGCGTAGGCTATCACTTTGTCATTTTGCATCATCACACAGCCTAATCCTTGCTTCGTTGTATCACAATATACTACAAACTTGTCATTAAGTGTCGGTACACAAAGTACTGGTGCTGAGCATAATTTATCTTTAAGCAACTGGAAGCTCTCTTGACATTTATCCTTCCAGTTGAACTTTTATTCTTTCCGAGTCAAGTTGGTAAGCCGAGTGGCTATCTTAGAAAACCCTTCTACAAATCTCTGATAATAGCCTGCTAGCCCAAGAAAACTTCTAACTTCTGACGCATTTTTAGGTCTTAGCCAATCCTTCATAGTCTCTACATTTTTTTGGTCTATTACGACTCCATCCATGGATATTATATGGCCGAGGAACGCCACTTGCGATAGCCAAAATTCGTATTTCTTGAACTTGGCATAAAGTTGATGCTCCTTTAGTCGCAGCATGGTGAGTATTAAATGTTCCTCATGCTTGACTTCATCCTTGGAGTACACCAAAATATCATCAATGAACACTACGACGAATTTTTCCAAGTAATCCTTGAGACCCGATTCATTAAGTCCATAAATGCGGCTAGGGCATTGGTAAGACCAAAAGACATAACTAGAAACTCGTAATGTATGTATCGAGTCCTAAAAGCTGTCTTTGGTATATCTTCTTCCCTTACCTTGAGCTGGTGATAACCGGACCATAAACACATCTTTGAAAATATAGTCGCTCCTCGGAGTTGATCAAATAAGTCATCGATCTGGGGTAGCAAGTACTTGTTCTTAATTGTTACCTTGTTCAGCTCACGGTAAGTGATACACATCTGCATACTTCCATCCTTCTTCTTCACAAATAGAACTGGTGCTCCCCATAGAGAATGGCTCGGTTTTATGAAACTAAAGTCTAAGAGTTCTCGTAACTGGGTTTTCAACTCCTCGAGTTCAGTAGGTGCCATCCGGTATGGTGCCTTTGAGATAGGCTCAGTTTCAGGCACTAGTTCGATTGTGAAGTCAATTTCTCGAGTAGGAGGTAAGTCATCAGGAAATTTCTCTGGAAATTCATTTATAATGCGGACGTCTCCAACCTTTAATGGTGTTTCTTATGCCACATCCATGACGCTTGCTAAGAATGTGTGACATCCTTTCTCTATCATATTCTGAGCTTTGAGAGATGAGATAAACGGTGTATGTAGTCAAGAAACCTTTCCCATAAAACATAGTTTTTGACCATCAGGAGTTTCGAACGTCACTTGCTTGCATCTACAGTCGATGGTTGCGCCATGCCTTACTAGCCAGTCCATGCCCAGTATTACATCGAAGTCCTTGATCTCTAGCTCTATCAGGTCTCCTTCTAGTTCCATGCCTTCGATTTTGATCGGCATTCCTCATACTATTTGTGATGATAGAACTATTTCGACCAAAGGCTGTTCTGTAGCAAACCAAGTTCTAAATCTTTCACAAGGTTTGTCTAATTTTTCTGTCATTCCTAACGAGATATACAAGTGTGTTTCTTCTGAATCAAACAATACTGAACATATATTATTGAGGATAAGAAGCTGACCTGTGACCACCTTGTTACTAACTTCGGCTTCTCCCTGGGTCAAGGCAAAGACTATGGCTGGAACCATCTTGTTGTCCTTCTATTCTTCTTGTTTGAGTGTGGACAATCCTTTTTCCGATGACCTTCCTGGCCGCAATCGAAACAACCCTTGGTGTTCGCACGACACTCCCCGAAATGTCTTTTCTGGGACTTGGAGTACTAAGGGTATTCTACATAACCCAACCTATTATTTTCGTTGTTAGTCCGTGTTCTTTTGTCACCATTGGCTTACTTATTATCAACATGCTTTCTTTTCTGCCCATTATTGCTATGCCAATTGTTTTTGTGGCTTCAACCATTCTAAGTCTGACTCTGCTACTTGGGTTCAGACTTGCTGGCCTCTTCCTTACGAACATTGGCTTGGAGCCTTTCCACCTCTATAGTCGTTTCTAGAACATCAGCATAAGAAGTGGTTCCAAGATTTGCTAGCTTGACACCTAACTCAATCTTGGGTCTGGGTCCCCTAGTGAACTTGGTAACCCTCAAGAAATCGATTGGGACCAACTCTGGTGCGAACTTGGATAGACGATCAAATTGTCGAGCGTACTCGACTACTGTTAAATTGCCCTGCTTCAGACTAGCAAATTCTTCCACTCTCGTAGCGATGACAGCCGAGTTGTAATACTTTTTGTGAAACAGCTCTACAAACCTAGCCCAAGTCATGGTGGTGACATCATGAGTCTGCTGTACCAAATCCCACCAGATTCTAGCATCCTTTTTCAGTAGAGAAGAAACGCATGATATGTGATCCGCGTTACCGAGGTTCATGTGTGCTAGAATCGACTATACATTCCTGAGTCATTTTTTAGCCTCAAAGAGGTCGGTTGTCCTTAAAAGTTTGGAGCGTCCTGCTTATGAAAACGCTCGTAGATTGGCTCTATGTACTGAACTGGATAAGGCACATAGTTTACACTCGTAGATTGGCTCTATGTACAGAGCTGGATAAGGCATATTGTTTATGCTAGTAGATTGGATCTATTACTGAGCTGGATAAGGCACATAGTTTGCCACCAGCCATCCCCCATTTTGATATCCTACATACTGCTACTGCCGCAACAATGACAACAATATCAGCTGAGGCTGCAGCTGAGAGTGTTGTCATTGTTGCGGCAGTAGTTCTTCTACTTGTTGTCGTAAACGGATAATCTCAGCGGTGTTGTCATTAGTAGCACGCGTTCCCCTTCTTCGGACTGGAGGGGCTTCATGAGTCTCGTTGGCAGTGCTAGGGGCGTTGCCATTCGTGCACGCAGACCTTCGTAGTGACATCTTCAGTAAAGTTCTAATAATTGAGAAAACACGTTAGAACTTACCCTAATAGTTTGTAAGGAAAAACTTAGTCTAAGCAAACATAACTCGGACCTATCAATTATGATTTCTTGTGAAAAATTATGTAAGCCATCTTTTATAAATTAGGGTGTGTTTCTATACTTAGACTATTAAGCCACCTTTATTATTTGCTAAGTTTGTTTCTAACCATCCTATATGACTTAATTTCCAGGCTCGAAACTCATCGTTGTTCCAAAATGAACCATATTGAGGAAGGGCTGGGATCAGTAAAATCGTTCCCACTACTATGGCCCCCTAAACTCTCAATACAGAACCCGGTCCATTGATTTGTATCCAGCCACACTGAACTGAATCATTATTTGTTTTATTTATTCTATATTTATTATGATTGTAAAAAGAAAATCAAACTCATACATGCAATTCAAAAATAACAACTTTATTCATTTGGAAAAATATTTTCACTTATTACAATCATAATTTCAAAATAAATAAAGAAACTATACTACTAATTACTAGGGTAAATCTCTAAAAACCGGGATCTTTTACATCTGACCCTTCATCTAGCATATCATCCTTTATTTCCTTATAATCATCATTATCATGAGCCTCAAAACTACCTCGGGGAATATTCATTAGGATGTTATGCTTTTGTTCATCAGTGAATTGAAACTCAAACCTATAGGTAAACCTAAGTATAAGAAAATAATATTTCATGGCTATCGGTAAATCATCTTCATCATCCATAGTCTCCCATAATTCATCCAATTTTAAAACTACAATAGGAAAATCCTTAAAAAGCCTAATTACTAGGACATATTGTTCCATGGCTCTCATCATGATTTGCCTAGCGATTTGAAGGTGAACTATCTCCTTGTGAAATAGGGTCAATCTTTGAGCGATTATTTCTAGCACTCCTATTGTATCCCTTGGTTCTCTAATCCTTTTCAATGCCTTAATGGCTCGGAAATCATGATAGGTCAAAGCTCCATTCATTTTGACTGAAAACATAATAACTAAACATTAGCTATTAACATAAACATAACATTCATAACATAAACACTTACATTGGCGGTTAGATCCGGAGCTTTTGTGTGTGTATCAAGGAGAACTTCATGCATATGAACCGTGTGCTCTGATACCAATTGTAATGACCCGACTAACTTAAAGACCTCACACCATTAAAAACTATTAAGCATAACTATTATTTTGGAATACATTCATAAAATATTATAACTTTATTATAAAAATCCAAAATACGGGATCCCATTGTTATTACATAAAAATCATAAAGAAAACTTAAACTTTTAATTAATTGTTCAAATACTAAATGTGGAAAACATAAATACATAAGTTAAAAGACTTGAAACAAAACATCATCATCGATCTTTCCCATCAGTCCATTCATTCAGTTCTCACCTAATACACATGCCAAAGCTGCCATAAATCTGTCCAACCTTCCAAGATTATTTTCATGCACCATCTAAAATAAAAAGGAATAAGCCTAATGCCCAGCAAGGAAAATCTACTAAAACATATCATAAATCATAAGACTAAAAACATAAATCATAAAATGTATGACATAAAAACGTAAATCATAAAACATAGGACTACAATATTAATGGCCATTAACTCATTACCGTAGTATGTGATAGAAATCATCTAGGTCCTCTTGCTACTATTCGAGGTAGGTTTAAACATATTATAGTATATTATAAACCATCTGGGTCATCTTGCTACTATTCAAGGTAGATTAAATCATAACAATAATCTACGATAATGATAAAAATCTTGGGATTTTCTTATTTGCTATCTAAGCAATTATATTTCCCAAGCGACTACAACATAAAACATATACATATATACATATAGCATATAAACATAATTATAACACATAAAATAACTTATTTTCCTTACAAAAAATCGGGATATTGGAGACAAGAGCGGGATTGAAAACTCCTAAAACAAACAGTAAAAATCATAAATTTCCTAAAGAAAATAAGATGAAGAGAAGATCTAAACAATCAAGATAATAACTTATCGAAAACCTTAAGTTTCAAGAAACTCAAACACATAACAAAAAGCCATTATAACAAGTTATGATTCTGAAGATAATAGAAAAGAATAAGAGAAACTATAATGAACTAAACATGAAGATAAAGAATACCCTAGATAGATTAGAACTTTGATCAACACCTCAATACTGAAATATCACTATATCTTACTTCCCAAGTGTTTAGAAAAGCTTAGATTGGAAAGCTTTTAACCCCAAAACCCTAGTGTTTCTCTCTAGAATGAACTTAGCAGCTTGGAGGCTCTAAAGAATGCTTGAATGATGAAGCAAATGGCTGAGCGAACGGTCTTATTTATAGAGTTCAAGGAGTGAAACTAACCCCTTTTAAATTGAATAAATAAATGAATAATAATTGAATAAATTTTAATTTTCTGTTCAACAAATGCCCAGAATTCGGTCAAAAACGTTCAAGAGCAAGTCCAAGTTGTTGAGGGCTATTTCTAGCTCAGATTCCACAAATGTTCAAATATGCCCCAGGGAGCTGATATATATCCCTCTATAGACGATATATCGCTTGCCCTTATATCACGAGCCTTTGTGGTTTCGTTCGTGCAAAGTCAACGTGTTTTCCATATTACCCATAGGTGTTATATCGGCCCCTATAGCTATAATATATCGGTATACTATGATATTTTAAACACGTTTTTGAACACTTTCAGCACACTTGAAGTTTGTTAAAATAGATTTGACTACATAAAACGTGATCCTAACAGATGCTGGAGGGTTCTAGACCTTCTAGATCTATCATTTATCAATTTATTCATCTAAAATCATTAATTAACATGCACATGACAAGTGTCACGTTCTTAATTATTCTATCTAAACCTTAGGTTATAATAAATATCATTTCTAGGACCAGCTATATCTAGTTAAGTAAAATTTCGAGACGCTACATCTAAGTGTGGATATCATAGGTATACGGGGTCAATACACAATGCCAACAAATACAAAGGGATCCTCACCCTCAGGCTCACAAGTTACCATCTTCTTCTTAAAATCTATCGTTGCCCCATACTTGGCTAACCTATCCACACCCAAGATCACATCAAAGTCACTCTTGACTAGCTCAATCAAATCAACTGAAAACTCTCTACCATCCACCGTCACTGGTAACGATCTGACCCATTTCCTGGAAACCACTAACTCCCTAGTAGGCAGCAAAGTACCAAACCCCATAGGATAAAAGTCACAATGTCTACACAGTCCATCAATAACCTACTAGAAACAAAAGAATGTGTAGCACCCGAATCAATCAAAACAATATAAAGGGTCCCAACACTAGAAAGCTGACCTGAAACCATCGAGGGACTAGCCTCGGTCTCTGCCTGAGTCAGGGTAAAAACCTGAGTTGGCATCTAGGTTAGGAACTGTTCCTAGTGCACAGCGAAAATTACGATAATGGTAGTATTGTATATAACAGAAAAAATTCATGTAAACAAATTTATATGAGATGATTTACCTCTTGTATCCTATCAAGAATCATTGGATCTTTTCGTATATATTTCGATCTTCCTATCCTCGCTAGAGTACTCACACCAAGATCTTCCAAGACGTTCTCTACACCTCAAGATGTGGGTGGGCACGTAGAGAACAATAATCAAATTTGTGGATCAAAAGTATTCTCAACACATGAGACTTTTGATTATATGCTAGAGAGAAAGATAACAACTTAAATTTCAAAATTCAAAATTCAAAATTTGAATTTCCATTATCATCTTATTATTAGTTAAATAAATATAATAATCAAAACCAATTTTGACTATCCATATTTATCTTTTCTCACTTAAATAAAAAAAATTGACTAAAATCAATTTCTTTTATTTCTTCACAATTTTGAAAATTGCATTAATGCAATAATAAATTGTGCAACTTCAATTATCACATAATTGCATATTTATCCTAAAGAATAAATATTCTCTCAAATAGCCCACTCACAGTTTGATCCATGTATCAACTCTTACCTTGGATAGTGTTGACAGAGCCGCCCCGGGGACCTATGGACCAATAATTCAAAGCTCCAATAAATAAAAGATTATTAACCAAAACTCTTTGATTCAATAATCATATTTATTAATCTCATGATTACTCCATTATAAATATGAGACTGCACTCTTGAGAATTAAA
This sequence comes from Humulus lupulus, assembly GCF_963169125.1. Taxonomy (NCBI): domain Eukaryota; kingdom Viridiplantae; phylum Streptophyta; class Magnoliopsida; order Rosales; family Cannabaceae; genus Humulus; species Humulus lupulus. Next base: position 69,931,129 of record NC_084798.1, read on the forward strand.
GACATATATTTACTGAGTACTTTATTGTAACCATAAAGTGTCCATTGATATAATCATTACATAAAAATTAATCCTCTACTGATGATTCATAATTAAGTGGGAATAAAATTATTGTTTTACCCTTTTAATTATATCTTGATTCCTAGTGTACCATTGACTTTACTATTGAAGGTTAATTCATAATCTGATTATGAATTTGGCGTTAATAACATTTTTAGTTCCGAAAGCCAACCCAATAGGGAGCCATCAGTAAATCTATAAGAATGTATATATTCCATATCTGTTAAGCTATGCCCCCAGCCATATACATCATTGAGTCCCCAAAACATTTGTTCTTAGCCTGATCATTCTGACAAACCGTAATGTTTGAATCAAACGATCAAATGACATATATATGAATTCATAATAACATTAGGATTAAGATCAGTTTGTATATGATCATCAGTTGATGTGTTTTATAATACTACGAAATGATATTTAAACAAGTATTATCAAATCACATATGGTCCAGTTCTACATACTCTCAGTATGCAAAGTACCTCCACTAGAGTGTCCTACTACACTAGTAACCCGGATCTAGGTCACATGTATTCATAATACTAGTGGACCGTACTAGTAGTAATTAATCAAAAGATTTCATAACTTTATTTTACTGCAAACTATTTAAGTCTATTATCTCATACCAATATGGATTGAGACCACATAGATGAACTTGGTAATTTTCTGATATTTACTTAATATTATTAGAAATAATATAGCACATAAGCTACATGTACACAATAATTCAATTCTTTTATTCATTTCATTAAAACCATTGTTAACTACAATTTCTTTAAGGGAACATTTCCCGAAATTTTCCAACTTACCCTAAAGCAAATGAGGCATTTCCCTTAACGCCATGCTTCTTACATGACCTTGAAAAGATTTAATAAATAAAGTCTTTGTGAACGAATGTGCAAGATTATCTTTAGAGGCAATCTTTAAGATAGTAACATCTCCTCGGTTGATTGTCTCTCGGATCAAGTGATATTTCCTCTCGATGTGCTTTCCCCTCTTGTGACTTCTGGGTTCCTTTGAATTAGCTACTGCCCCACTATTATCACAGTACAAAACAAGTGGCTTATCCGTGCCTGGAACAACTTCCAGATCAATATAGAACTTCTTGAGCTACACAACCTCTTTAGCTGCTTCACAAGCTACTATGTATTCAGCTTCCATGGTGGAATCTGTAATACTGGATTGTTTAATACTTCTCCAAACTACAACACCTCTTCTACATGTGAAAACTGATCCAGGTGTCGAGTTTCGACTATCTTTGTCTAATTGAAAATTAGAATTAGTATATCTAGTGGGGTTCAGGTCTCCACTTGAATACACAAGTGTTGACCCTTGATTTGGCCAACAACACGAAGTCACAATTACGATAAGAAATGAGATGATAGTTAAGAATGTAATTAAATGGTAAAGAAATGACACAGATGATTTATAGTGGTTCGACCCCAACAATGTGATAACAACCTACGTCCACTTAGTACTATTATTGATGCTGAATCCAAAAGTCGTGATCAAAGAACTAGGGTTCTTGAGTTTCACAAACCTTAGGAGAATTACAACAAAACGATGGACAATCACATTTTCACTCTCTCTACGAGTCTATCGAAAATTGGTTCAAAAGTCCCTTCCTTGAGCCCTCTCGTGCATATTTATAGGCTCAAGGGGGGGTTACATGGACCAATGGGCCTTAATTATCCTTAATATCCCCGTATCAAGGCAATAAAGAAGAAATAATCAATGTAGCTATTATAAAATTACAATCTTGTAAGGAAATAAACCGAAGCATACGACCAGTCTGGTCGCATCTAATCGTGAGGTTTAATGAAGCAACAGGGAGCTGGTCAATAAGCGAACAATACCTCTTCATTTCGACTCTACCATGTGTCAACCACCTGTGAGAAATTCTTGCCACGTCATCAGGATCCGTTTTTGGGTAAACATTTGCCCCCCAAGTTTATTTTACTGCGACCAGCATAAAGTAAACTTAGGAAACTGACCTTTCACATACCCCACCAAATTTTTCAAAGTCGCCCATGCCTTCTCGAAAAAGGTAACTAATCATGTTCAGTCAAGTCTTTTTGGTTTCCCAAAAAAATTTCTGACGGCTATTGCGTTTCCCCATGCTTTAAAAAAAGTAACTCCATGATTACCTCTTTTACAGTGCTACGATCAATATAAATAATCCTCCCAAGATCATTTTTTACTTTTTACTTTTCACTTATCTTCTCTTCTTCAAGAACTCTGAAGAACATAGCCAAACAAACCCAGAAACCTTCATCGCTGATCTAAGGAACTTTCGCTCAGATGTTCAAAACGTTCGTGTTTGTACTTTAACTTTCATTCAAGTAAGTTTTCTGAACCTTTCAGTCGTTTGAGATGCCATGCAATACCTGTTCCATCTTCGTTTTGTATTCTGAGTTTCTAAGCACATTCGAATGTTTTTGAGAAATTACTTTGGGATAGACAATTATACTGATCTGTTTTTGATAGGGTAGTGAAATAATGCTTTATAGGAGATAGGAAACAGTTTGGTAGTTAGGATATTCAACTTAGGGCATGAATTCGATTTCTGAGCATGTAGAAAAACTGGGTTTTTCCCGCCCTTTCAGAGTTGAAAAGTTTTTTAAGAAAAACTTTTCACTTATGCTTTTTAATCCATTTTCCAAACTGTTCGCTTGAAATATAGTGTTTTTTGTCAGAATGGTGCTGGTCATATAAAAACTGAACTTTTATACACGAGCAGGGTTATTCCAACTTTTAAACACAAGTTTTTTAGGCCATAGATTCTCATCTCCCCCTTTTCTGTTTGTATATTTTCATGCAAGATCCGTGGGGAGGTGAGACGCCTATCGACGACGACTTGTTGGCCCAATTTCTTGAGGACGAGGAGCAACCATCATTATTGATCCCAGAGATCCCTTTTTCTTGTGTCATCCCAAACACTCCATCGACCCCACCTCAAAACATGGGTCGAGTAAAGTCCAAAGCTCAGAAAAAGAAACCTTCCACTCCTCCAAATCAGGCTGCTCCTCAGGCTGAAATTCCTTTGACCAGTGGTCGAGAACGAAATACCCCTGACCCAGAAATCCAAACTCAAGCCCAACTCTGAAACGTAATTCGACTACATGTCGAATGGTATGTCACCCCTCCAAGTCGAATCAAGGTTAGGATGATTGCCAATTACATCAAATAGTACGGACGTCCTGGGGTAACCTTAGTCCAACCCACTCGAGACCAGCGGGAAAATCTACCTAGAGGCGCCTTCAGCGCCTGGTCGAGGTATCATATTGAGGCAGGAACAATCCTACCTCCTAATCCTTTCTTCCAAGGAGTGGCCAACTATTTTGGGGTCGATCATTTCCAAATAACCCCTAATGGGTATAGAATTCTCTCTGCACTCTATATCCTTTATAGTCATAAGAAGTGGCCTCTCCCTACGCCACACGAGGTCAACTATCTGTTCGACCTAAAATCCAACCCCACCCAAGAAAACACGGGGTTCTTCCATTTCATCCACCAGGAAACGCCCCACACTTTCTTGAGTTATACTACTTTTATATCCAATGTGGGGAAGTACCATCTAGAGTACTTTCTGACTACCCACATGGTCGCCAACAACCTAGCCTTCACCCAAGGAAGTAATATCTTAGCTCCCTTGGTTGTTTATTTTTCTTTAATTCTTCCTGCATTCCCCTTAGAGATTTAGTGTATTTCAGGTCTGTGGCTACGACCGGCTCCCACTCCAGACATGGAAGTCTGATCAGCACTCTTGGCTAGCATGACTGACGTAGAGAAGATCATCAAACAGCTGGTCACAGAAGCTAACCTAAGGTTGGTCGAGCTTTTGACACCTCACCAGGATGTGAGGGAGTCAACAGTAGGGAGTACCACCAGCAAGGAGATTCCTGAGCAACACCTAGATGTGTCGCAACGTCAAAGGAGGAGGATGACTTGAGTGACAATTAGGGAACCCTCCAGCACCCCGCGAGCTACTGCTCCCCATGCCCCACTGGGAAAGGGAAAAAAGAAAGCCACCAAACCCTCTGCACCAATCAACGAGTCCTCAGATGAGTACGATACTATTTTCTCAATCTTAGATAGTTTGCCAATTCCCTGTCACTTATTTGATGGGGACGGCAACTTTAAGTATACTCCAAACTTAGGTTCAGATTTCTTCCAGGCAGTAAGTGAGGGTAGCAGTAGTTCAATAAATAATGTAGTGACTAGTAGTTGTAGCACGGGTACTTTTCTTATAATTTCCTTACTTTCTTTTTTAGCTCCATCTAAATAAATTGCCTCACTGCTCGTGATGTTTCCTCACATGTAGATATTTTAATTGATGATGTGTTTGATCACTACACTGCCGCTGCTACTCCCTCGAGCAGGAAGAAAGACAGCAAGAGGGTTCACGGAGAAAGCAGCAAAACTGCTTCAAAGAAGGCCCGGAATGAGGGTCCTTCTGTAGTTGCTCCTTCGAGGGAAACCACGCCACCTCCCTTGGCACTCGACCAGCCGTCCTCAACTGCACCGGTCGGTCAACACTCTACTCCTCCAGCGCCTTTCGACCAGGCACACCATACCCCGCCCAAAGACACTCTGGCCAGCACCGTGGTTAGTTCGGCCAAGGATAGAATATACAAGCTCTCCAAGCACAAATGCAGTCAAGAGGCCCTCACTGACACCAGCTCCAACGAAACTGACCAAATAATAAACCAAGGGCTGAATGAGATAGTCAGTGTAAGTCGCTTTCCGTTGTTAAGTCATTTTTCTCTCAATTTCTGCTATCATCTTATTCCTTTTATCTAATCGTAGGGATTGTTGACTATCACTGTTGGCTGGCACCGCGCGGGCACTTTGGTCACCCAAACAAAAGACTTTGACACCAAGCTTGCTGAGGCGGTGAAGGTGCTCGAGGGGAAGAATGTTGACCTGCTCAAGAAAAACACAGAGCTGACCAAACAGAATGATCAATTGTGCAAGTAGAAAGCCCAGCTGACCGAAGAGCTATTGGAGATTCGAGCTGCCCTGAACAAATCTAATGAAGACAAAGAAAAATTCAGGGAGAGTGCCAAATTCAACCACCAAGAGGCCAAAGAGCTCGAGCTTGACCTAATTGCGAGCAGAAAGGAGACGGAGGATCTGGAGAGGCGTGTTAAGGAGCTTGAAGAGGCTAATGCCAAAAACATGGAGAAGTATAGGGAAGCCACCCATCTCTGCTTCTACGAGTTTTGGAAGCACAATCAAAAGGCTGACTTTAGCTATCTGTCTGAGCGCCTGAGACAAACTTTAATGACCTGATGCGCCATTCGCCTGGAGGAGGAGGAAAGAGCCAAAACCCCCGCTTCCCCTGAAATTTCCTTAGCAACGGGGATTGATGGTACAGACAACGAAGCTGACGTTACTTCTGACCAGAACGCTCCTCAAGATCCTCCAGCCTCGTAGTCTTTTCTTTATTTATTTATCTTTTGAATTTATGACCTACGGGTCGTGATGTAAAGACAATTTCTTTTTTAATTTTTATTGCTGCATGGGCAGCTTTTCCCCTTTTATTAAACAATTACATCCGAGCAGTCACTGCTCGCGGTGTAAAAGGATTCATTTTGATATTATAATATTTTCATGTTATTATAACATCTCTGTTCACATGACCGAACTTAGCATAGTACTTTGGATTGATTTAACAAAATAACAAAATTTTGAAAAATACTCTAAGTACCCTAGCTTGCTTTCTCTTCTTTTGCTCATGTGTTTACATACCTTTCGATATGCTTTGCTTACTAGATGCCTTATATGCCCCCCAAGTGATTGAGGAGCTTTAGGTCATTGGTCACTTGCCTTGACCAAAACTTGTTCGATCATTGTTGTTGGTAGTAAAGAATTTTAAACAATAATATAGCAAAACAACACACGTAATGAGCAGATACTTGTAATAAATACAATAATTGGCAAGAATGACTGGGTGCGCACAGTCCCTTATATTTCTCGTAATAAATGGACAAATCATGTCTGTACGAGTGATCATCGAAATGATCTTACACTTATAAGCGACCAGTCACATAAAATGACCAACCCTTTTTCATAACTTGTAAAAAGTAAAATTAATAGAAGCTAATTCTTTATGAAGTATTGTTTATTGATAGTACTTGCACAGGTGTTCTCCATTCCAATAGCGAGGAACGAGATCTCCATTTAAGCGAGCAAGTTTATAGGTGCCTGGATGGAGGACTTCTTCAAACTAGTATGGTCCTTCCCAATTAGGTACGAGTACTCCAGCAACCTAGTCGCAACTGTTAAGGAAAACCCTTCAATGTAGTAGATCTCCGACATTGAATTTCCTTTCGCGTATTTTAGAATTGAAATACCAGGTGACTTTTTGTTGGTAAGCTGCTACTCGGAGTTGGGCTTGCTCGTGCTTTTCATCAATTAAATCCAAAGACTCCATCAATAGCTGGCTATTAGAGCCTTGATCGTACGTTATTCTTCAATGTGACGGTGGATCTAACTCATCAGGAAACATAGCCTCATATCCATAAGCCAAGGAATATGGAGTATGGCCAGTTGTTGTTCGATGGGAAGTTCTGTACGACCGAAGTACCTCAGGCAATTGCTCCGACCATGCCCCCTTAGCTTCTTCAAGTCTTTTCTTTAGAGTATCCTTTAGCGTTTTATTGACTGCTTCGACTTGTCCATTTGCTTGAGGATGGGTGACTGAAGAAAAGCTCTTGATAATTCCATGTCGCTTGCAATAATTCGGGAACAGATCACTATCAAACTGCGTGTCGTTGTTTGGGACAATTTTTCTTGGCAACCCATAGCGACACACGATGTTTTTGACCACGAAGTCCAGCACTCTCTTAGTCATTATGGTTGCGAGTGGCTCGACTTCAGCCCATTTTGTGAAGTAATCAATGGCAACCACAGCGTACTTGACGCAGCCATTTCCTGGGGGCAAAGATCTGATCAAATATATACCCCAGACTGCGAACAGCCACAGACTTTGCATCTGTTTTAGTACATTAGGGAATGCTCGTGGAATTTTTGAAAATCTCTGGCATTTGTCACATCTTCACATGAATTTCATCGAGTCTTCATTCATTGATGGCCAGAAGTATCCTTTCCTTAGGATCTTTTTTGATAAGCTCTGTCCCTCAGCATGGTCCCCACAAAAGCCTTTGTGGACCTCTTTCATCAATTCTTTGGCCTTCTCTTTCGTAATACATCTGAAGAGGGCATTGAGTATCCCCTCCGGTACAAAATTCCATCGACCAGGATATATCTAGTAGCCTATCGCTGAAGGGTCCTAGCTTTGTTTCTGTCCATCGGTAACACACCCTGCGTCAGATACTCTATGTAAGGTGCCATCCATATATCCGCCGTCTGGATCACCAAAAAAGTCTCCTCTGTTTGGATGCTTGGTGTAGATAGTCGCTCAACTGGCACTATGTTCAGAGTTTCAGCGTCCTTCGCACTTGCTAATTTGGCCAAAGCATCAACATTTTAATTCTGGTGGTGAGGTACTTGCTGAAGGGTGTATTTATCAAATTGCGCCAATAGATCCTTTGTTTTGTTAACGTAAGCAACCATTTTTAAACCTCGGGCCTGGTATTCTCCCATGATTTGATTTACTACCAGCTGAGAGTCACTATAGATGTCAAGTGCCTTTATGTTCATGTCCCTGGCCAACCGTAACCCAGCGAGCAGTGCTTCATACTCGGCCTTGTTGTTAGAAGCAGTGAAGTCAAACCTGATTGCACAGTGAAATTGATGCCCTTCAGGCTTTATCAAAATCACACCTGCTCCTGCGTGATGTTCATTAGAGGAGCCGTCTGTGAACAAATTCCATGAGGGAGTTATGTTTTGAAGCTCAAGTTCTTCAGGTGCTTCTGTCTACTCGCTATTTGGAAGCCCGGTGAATTCTGCGACGAAGTCCGCCAGGGCTTGCCCTTATATCGCTGCTTGTAGCAAGTAAGAGATATCAAATTGCCCAAGTTCGACCGCCCATTTCAACAATCTTCCTGCAGAATCTGGCTTCTGCAAAACTTGCCGTAGAGGTTGATCGATCAAAACTGTGATAGGGTGAGCCTGGAAGTAGGTTCGTAGCTTCCTAGAGGCTAAAATTAAGCAATAGACTAACTTCTCAATAAGTGGATATCGCAGTTCCTCTCCTATTAGCCTCTTGCTTACATAATAAATAACCTTCTGCACTCCTTCTTCTTCTCTTACCAGGACAGCACTAGCAGTGTACTCTATGACCGCCAAGTAAATGATCAAGGTTTCTTTATCAACTGGTTTTGATAAAATCTATGGTTACGACATGTGTGTTTTCAAAGCTTGAAAAGCCTATTCGCACTCCTCCATCCATTCGAATTTCTTGTTGCCTCTGAGTAGATTAAAAATGGGACGCATTTTTCCATCGATTTGGAAATAAATCTACTGAGAGCAGCAATTCTTCCGGTCAAACTTTGAACATCCTTGATTTTTGCTGGCGATTTCATATCTACCAAGGCTTTCATCTTCTCGGGATTGGCCTCAATTCCTCACGAGTTTACTATGAATCCCAAGAACTTCCCTGATCCTACTTCGAAGGAGCACTTGAGGGGATTCAGCTTCATTTGATGCTTGTTCAAGACGTTGAAGCATTCTTGCAAGTTCCCTATATGCCCTTCTGCCTTTTTCGACTTAACCAGCATGTCTTCAACATATACTTCCATGTTTGTTCCGATCAGCTCCTTAAACATATGGTTGACCAGTCACTGGTAACTCGCACCAGCGTTTTTCAGACCGAAATGCATTACTTTGTAACAATAAAGCCTTGTGTCGGTCCGAAAGCTAGTATGATCCTCATCAGGTGGGTGCATACTAATCTGATTATACCCAAAGTATGCATCCATGAATGAGAGAGTCTCATGCCCTGCAGTGGCATCGACTAGTTGGTCGATTCTAGGGAGTGGGAAACAATCTTTAGGGCAGGCTTTATTGAGGTCTGTGAAATCCACGCATGTTTGCCATTTGCCATTTGACTTGGGAACTATCATGGGATTAGAGACCAATGATGCATAAAACGCTACCCTGATGAATCTCCTTCGGCTTCTCGACTTCTTCCTTTAGAGCCCTTGATCTATCTTTGTTGAGCAGCCTCCTTTTCAATTGTACTGGTGGAAAACTTTTGTCTATGTTCAGGACATGGCTAATGACTGCAGGATTTATTCCAACCATGTCTTTATGCGACCAGGCAAAGACTTCCTGGTTTTTCTTCAAAAATTCCACCAGTGCTTGCTTTGTTGTTGTCTCTAAGTTTTTACCGACTTTCACAACCCTGGTCGGATTTTCTTCATCGAGTTGGACCTCTTCAAGGTCCTCAATGGGTCCTATCTCTTCATCAAAATCCCCAAAGCGAGGATCTAAATCTTTGTCCTCACTTTGGGCAATGCCCTATTTGGTGACATTATCACCTTATTAGGCTTGTACATCAGTAGCCATTTGCAACTCATTTCCGGCAACTCCCCTCGATACACCTTTTTTTGCCTTAGTTATCGAGGCGTTGTAGCACTCCCTGACTTCTCGCTGATTTCCATACACGCATTCTATCCCTGCGTCGGTCGGGAACTTCATGGCCAGGTTCCATATCGAGGTAACGGCTCGTAGGTCGACCAAAATTGCCCTCCCAATTACAGCATTATATGTTGAAGGACAATCAACTACTATGAAAGTAGTCAGTAATGTCCTGTTTGCAGGTGCAATACCTTCTATAACTGGGAGCCTAATCGACCTAGTTGGGGAGAGCCCTTCGCTAGAGAAACCATAAATGGTTTGGTTGCATGGCTCCAAATCCTTGACGGATAGTTTCATTCTTTCCAGTGAAGACTTGTATAGGATGTTGACTAAGCTTCTGTGTCAACCAACACCTTCTTAACCATCATGTTGGCAATTTGTACGTCAGAGTGTGGGAATCGTACGTGCTAGGCATCGTCTTCAGAGAAGGTTATCAATTCCTCCTCTATTCGAGCCGTCTTTGGTGCTCGATCCTCCATACTCATCATCTCAATGTCCTGGTCATGGCATAGGGTTCAAGCGTATCGTTCCCTTGCCTTCCCACTACCCCTGTAAGGTGTGGGCTGCCACAGATGGTGAGTAATGTGCCTACCCCAGGAGCTGGCTGTAAAGGTGGCGAGCGCTGGCATGCAGGTGCCTGCTCGTTGCCACCTTGAGCCTCTCGCTGAGACCCTCCTATGTCCCGCACATATCTCCTCATATATCCCTATCTGATCAGGAACTCAATCTCGTCCTTCAACTAGTTACACTCATTAGTGTCATGTCCATAGTTGTTGTGAAAATGACAGAATTTCATTGTATCTCTCTTGGAGATATCCTTCCTTATAGGTGCAGGTTGCTTATAAGGCACACTAGAGCTGGTCACCTAGTAGACCTCCGCTCAACTTTCGACAAGGGCCGTATAGTTGGTGAATCTCGGCTCATATCTGTTGCCTTTAGGGCATTTATTTTTATATGTTGATGGCTCATTACTCGCCCGTTTTCCACCATTTATGCCAATTCCGTTCCCGTTGCCCTTGCCGTTACCATTGGGTTTTTCCGACCTATTGGCAGCCTTGGCGGGTTCTTCCTTTGACCCCTTGTCCTTCATGGGCAATTTCCCCTCGTTGCCAATTGCGTCCTCGAGCTTGATATATCGATCAGCTCGATCCAAAAACTCCTGGGTACTCTTTACCCTAATTTTCTGCAGGCTACTCCAGAGAGGGGAATGGCGCCTAACCCCATCAGTTAGGGCATCATCTTGCCTTCGTTGCCCACTATCTTGGCTCCAACGGCTGCTCGCATAAAGCGTCGGACGTACTCCTTCAAGGGCTCTCCCTCCTTCTGGCGTATCTTGACCAGCTGGTTGGCCTCTGTGGGGTGTACGCGACCCGCATAGAATTTTCCGTATAATTCCTTCATGAACATCTCTCAGGATACTATACTAGCAGGAGGGAACTTAAAGAACCACTCCTGGGCGGTGTCAGATAGTGTTGCGGGGAAGATCCTGCAACGGGCATCTTCTGAGACTTTTGATATATCCATTTGTATCTCAAATTTGTTGACATGAGATACTGGGTCTCTGTACCCATCAAATTTCAGTAGTACTGGCATTTTGAATTTGCTGGGGGTTTCTGCCACAGCAATCCTTTGCACAAACGGAGTGCCCCTCCTTCGATCGTACTATATGTGGGATGTTTGACTTCCAACTAGTTGTTGCACTGCTTGGTTCAGGGCATCTATCTGTGCCTGAACCGCGTCTGGGATTGCTGAGGTGACTGGCGCCAAGGGAACGTACTCATCGTGCCTCTCACGACAGCCGTTAAGCATGTCCCTCAAATCTTCATCCCTGGGCCTCTGCTCACTAACTCCTAGCCGATCAAAGACGTTGTTTTGTCGGGGTTTCCCCCCAGCGTTATGGCTTGTCGGCCTATTTTCTCTAGGTGGGGGGTTTCTGTCTCCACCTCTTTCTTCATTCCTCCGAATAGAATTTCACCTGCCAGAATCAGCCTCATTATAGTCATGGTCGTCTCTAAATTGTGGCCGACTATGGCGCAATCGGCTGTTCATGTTGTTCCCTCCTTGGGCTGGCATCTCCCGAGCATCAGGAGGAGGCCTACGCTGGTCGTTGGACCCCCGTGCATTATTATGTTAGTAGAGCCTGACTCTTTGTTCCTTATGTTAGCAGAAGGACGCTGCCCCTTGCTTGGCAGATTTAGCTCTTCATCCCCTTGGCGTCTAGGGCTGCGTGGTGGTTGCCCGACCCTATGCTGCCTATGGTGTTGGGGATTGCCTCGACCAGTTTAAGATGGAGGCTGCTGCTCAGGATCCCGAATTGGGACATCATCCTGAGCCATAGGTGGCTGCTCCGGGCTTTGGGGACTTGCTGGCTGGAGTGGAGTACTTAGATTGGGAGCCCGCTGTGGTGGCACGCTCGGTGGCTGATCCAGTTGAGAGGCCGGCATAGCCTATCCTTGAGCCATTAGAATGGCTGCTTCAAGAGTGGCCATGGCATCCCTCTGCTGACGGTCCATGTCCGCCTGCTGCTCATTCAGCTCCTGACGCTGACATTCAATTTCTCTCTGCTGCAATGCCATTGTCTTCACTACGTTCTTTTGATTGGCCCTCAGATTAGCCAACTCATCTTGCAACACCCCCAAGGATGCCCTTAGTGTTTCTGTATCCAACTCCTCCTCTTCGAACTCTAAATGTGGTTCATTCTCTGCCACATTTGGAGGAGGAGGTTGAGATGATGCAGCGCCAGCGGCCGGTCCAGCTTTCTTAGATGTCTTTGCCATTTGATTTTCTTACAACTTCTTGATCAAAGCTCTCAATGATAGCACCAGAATGTTGACCTTTGATTTGGACAATGACACAGAGTCACAATTACGACAAGAAATGAGATGATAGTCAAGAATGTAATTAAATGGTAAAGAAATGACACAAATAATTTATAGTGGTTTGGCCCCAACAATGTGGTAACAACCTACGTCCACTTAGTACTATTATTGATGTTGAATCCAAAAGTCGTGATCAAAGAACTAGGGTTCTTGAGTTTCACAAACCTTAGGAGAATTACAACAAAACGATGGATAATCACCTTTTCACTCTCTCTATGAGTCTATCAAAAATTGGTTCAAAAGTCCCTTCCTTGAGCCATCTCATGCCTATTTATAAGCTCAAGGGGGGTTACATGGGCCAATGGGCCTTAAGTATCCTTAATATTCACATATCAAGGCAATAAAGAGGAAATGATCAATGTAGTTATTATAAAATTACAATCTTTTAAGGAAATAAACCGAAGCATATGACTAGTTTGGTCGCATCTAATCGTGAGGTTTGATGAAGCAACAGGGAGCTGGTCGATAAGCGAACAACACCTCTTCATTTCGACTCTGCCACGTGTCAACCACGTGTGAGAAATTCTTGCCACATCATCAGCAGCCATTTTTGGGTAAACAACAAGCATGTAATCTGTAGTATTTCTGAGATACTTGAGAATACTATTTACTACTATCCAATGACTCAATCCAGAATTGGATTGTTAATGACTAACTATCCCTACTCCATAATTGTAATGCCCCAAATTTCCTAATAGGGAATAGGACCTTGATTAGGAGGTCGGGAGGGCCATAATTGATTTATTATGATATTAAATGACTATATGCATGTTCGTGTGAATTATATTATTATATGATGATAAAATGCATGCATATGGGTGTATTTATAATCATAAGGGCATTTTGGTAATTTGGCCTGTTGAAGGCATACTTGTAAATTGGGTGCATATTGTTATTTGTGAATGAGATTTTATTATTGATGGAGATATATTTGAGCTATTCGGCATGAGACGATCCTAGATTATGAGTTAGTGGTTTTGTCATAACGAGGTCAAGTTTGGGGTAATAGAAATGTTTATTTGATGATAAATTGGGAGTATTTGAGATCAGGATGGAATTCCGGAAGTTTTGACTATAATGTCCCCGGGGGTGTTTTCGGGACCCCGAGCCTTAGGTTATATTTGAGGTCACTTAAGCTTGAAGTAGCTTGTCAGATAAGAACGTACGTTAGAAAATCTCTCTCTCCCTTCCCGATAGCTTATTTTACCATTCGAAGCTTTCTTAAATGAATTTCGAGTTCTAGGAGTCGGAATAGAGCGAGGGTCGAGGCATAGCGATCCTGGGAAAGATTAGAAACTTCTTAATTGAAGGATTTGGCAGAAAACAACCCAATCAAAGGTAATCTAAGTTTGATGTTTTGAGTTTCTAAAGTTTTTAAGCTTAGAATTGGAATTTGTGAATTATTGAGTTTTTGGTTGGTTTGAACCTTGGGTTTTGAGGGTTTTGCAACTTTGGGAAGCTTGGGAACTTTGATTTGATGATTGGGGAATGTTTAGGTATGATTGAGTTTGGGAATGGCCCAGGGTTGGGGGCCGCGACCCTGTTCTTTGGGTGCCATGACCCTTACATGAAGAAGCAGGTGGAGGAAGTGAACCTACTGGGTGACGCGGCCCTTGCTTCAGGAAATTCTGGGGGCCGCGACCCAAGGTGCCAAGACCGCAGCCCTTGCCCTGTTTTCACCCCGTTTGCTCGTTTTGACCCCGGGAACTTAGCTATAGGCCTCGGGAGTGTTCCTACTACTTGGATTAGTTTCGATTGTTGTCCCGGAGGCTAGATTTTGGTTCGGTAACCTAGGTTGATCATTTTATTGATGGTGTACCATATTTGGTTATGATTAGGTGACCGCTAAGGGCTTAAAGGTTGATCGTTCTCAAGGGTCACTCTTATATTGGTTCTGGCTCGAATCTGAGGTAAGAAAACTGCACCCTATGTATATGTGACATGCATGGCTATTCTTGATGCATGTTGGTTGGTTATTAAATGTGACATGCATGGCTATTATTGGTTCATGTTGGATTGCTAAATATAATGCATATGATGCACGAGAAACATGTGATTAGGACATGCTTTATATATTGAGTATGATATTGTTCAGAGCTTGTGTCTCTGTGTTCATGCATAGTCCTAATTGTACTAGTACATGTTAAGTAAGCATGCTGAATACCTTGTATATGGATATTGGATATGTGATATATGTTTGGTGGCATGGCTTACTTGTGTGTGGCACTGACTTACTAGTCAGAATTGGCAATGGTGTTAGATCCATCAGTGAAGCTGTGATTTACTAGTCAAGTTCACAATGGGTTGAACACTGGTCGTGTTTTACTGACCTGAGAGTAAAAAATGGCATAGCGTCATGTACAGCGAGCCAAATGAAGATTAGATCTAATCGATATCAGCAAGAATGACTCATATGGGGTATTAACGCTGGACCGACCCTAAGGTCGACGAACTTATAAGCGCTTGGCTAGTCTGAGACTAGTTATTCAGAGCCAGGGCATATGGCCCGGTGACTGTTTGTCACATGGCTAGGGAAACATTGTTCCAAGGTTATGACTCTATGGTCATGGGGAAGGTTATGTTGGTGACTATTCACCATACACCTATCCTGTTCAAACTTATGAAAGGTTCTCTTATCAGTTAAGCCCGAGTGACCCTAACGTCACATGGCTAGAGGGGGCTGTACCCACATTTGTGACTGTTGCGACTGTCACCTATTTTTTGGGGCTAAGAGTCCTAGATGATTATTATGATCATTGGTTGATGTGTTATACTCAACATTATGTGGATCTGTTGCCTGTTGGAGTAGGGCGTGTGCCTTATGATCCGATGACATGTTATAACTGTTCATGAGCATATTAAGTTTTCTTGCTGAGCTTCGGCTCACGGGTGCTATGTGGTGCAGGTAAAGGAAAAAGAAAGCTGGACTATCCTTGAGTTGGAAAGCTTAGGTGATGAGGTGTACATATGCAGCTGCTCGTCCACCGCGGCCGAGGTTGAGAAGGAACTAGAATTAAACCCTGTTTTGCCGCATAGAACGACCTGTTGTAAATATTTTCTTGTAATAGACTTTGAAATTATAATTTTGGGATCCCAGCATATATATTAAATGTTATAATGAAACGTTGCATCTTATCCAAAAAAATTAATCCTTAAACAGCTAATCATACTTAATAACACGATTTTGGCCAAATGACTCGATTAGCGAGTTGAGCACTGTTTACAAGGCACACCGTAATGGTCCCTGGAGTTTAGGGCGTTACAATAATAGATGTCAGGTCTAAACATTGCATACATTAGACTGCCTATCGTAGAGGCATAGGGATACTATTTCATGTCCTCCTCTTCCTGGGGTGTTTGTGGACATTGTTCTTTAGACAATTTAACTCCTGACCAGGAGGAATAGCTCATTTCTTGGAGTTGTGCATGCCAAAGCATTCTAGCACATTATCAATATAAGTTGCTTGAGACAGTGCCAACATGTTGTTCTTTCGATCTCTATAGATCTGAATTCCCAAAACGTATTTGGCTTCTCCCAAATCCTTCATTTGGAATTGCTCAGCTAACCATTTCTTTACTTTTGATAATGTCTCTATGTCATTCCCAATGAGTAGAATATCATAAACATATAGAATGAGGTTACCACAATCTTATCTTTGATTGTTTGTAAACACAAGGTTAATCAACGTTTTGATTGTTTCATCAAATCTAAGATTCCAAGATCTTGAAGCTTGTTTGAGTCCATAAATAGACTTGAGAAGCTTGTAAACTTCTTGCTCCTGACCTTTAACTTCAAACCCTTCTGGTTGAGACATGTAAATGGTTTCATCAAGAAAGCCATTCAGAAAAGCTGTTTTAACGTCTATTTGCCAAATTTCATAATCCATGCAATCAAGTATGGATAAGAGTATGCTGATAGATTTAAGCATGGCCATAGGTGAAAAAGTTTCTTCTTAATCAACTCCTTCTTTTTGTGTGTAGCCTTTTGCTACTAGCCTTGCTTTGAAAGTCTCAACTTTCCCATCTGCTCATCCTTTTTTCTTGAATATCCATTTGCAACCAATATGTTTAACATTTTTAGGTGGATCTTCAAGAGTCCATACAGAATTGGAATACAGCGATTTCATTTCAAGGTCGATGGCGTTCAGCCATTTTTCTTTGTCAGAATCTTCCATTGCATCTATATATGTCAATGAATCATCTTTGTTTGTGTCAGACACGAGCATCTGAACTTCATGTTCATAGCGAATTGGTTGTTTACCAACCCTCCCACTACGACGAAGCTCACAATTGTTTTGACTAGAACTAGCAATATCCTTTAGCCATTTTTCATTTGCCACTGTTGGTGATTGGTCTTGTGTATTTGAGACCATTTCCTCAAGTATGACTTTACTTTGAGGTTTGTGGTTAATTATATAGTCATGCTCCAGAAAAGTAACATTTGTAGATGCAAACATTTTGTTATCTTTAGGACTATAAAATACACCACCTTTTGTTTCTTTGGAATATCCTACAAACATACACACTTCAGTGCATGATTTCAACTTTCAAGCCTTTCGTTTAAGCACGTGGGCAGGATAACCCCATATACGGAAATGGCGTAAACTAAGTTTAGTACCATTCCATAATTCCAATGGCGTTTTCTGAATTGACTTAGATGGAACAATATTGAGTATGTATAGAGCACATTTTACTGCATAACCCTAGAATGACAAAGGCAATGATGAGAAATTAATCATCGATCTAACCATATCCAATAAGGTTCAGTTCCATCTTTTTGAAGCACCATTTTGTTGTGGCGTTCCAGGTGCAGTGAGTTGGGATTGAATACCAGGCTCACGTAAATGGTCCTCAAATTCATAATCTAAGTACTCTCGACCTTGATCTGATCGAAGTACTTTTAGTGATTTACCTAATTGCTTTTTCAGCTTCTGCTCGAAATGCTTTAACTTACCAAAAGTTTAGGATTTCCTTTGCATTAAGTATAGGTACCCATATCTGGAATATTCGTCAATGAAATTGACAAAATATTCATAACCTCATCTAGCTTGGAAATTTAATGGACAAAAAACGTCTGTATGCACAAGTTGAAGTGGTTCTGTGGCTCTTGAACCTTTAGCAGAGAAAGGTCTCTTGGTCATTTTGCGTTCTAGGCAGGATTCACACACTAGGAGAGAACCAATAGATAGCTCTCTTAAAGGACCATCCTTTGTTAGTTTGTTAATTCTGTCTAGACCAACATGTCTAATCTCAAATGCCACAAATTTGTTTCATTATCGGAATCTGTCTTTTGTCTTTTAATAGATCTGGGATTTGCATTTTTAAATAATTCAGAATTATAAACATGCTCAACATTGGACTCGAATTTGTAAATTCCATCTTTAGACTTTGCAGAACAAATGTCAAAATCATATTTCGAAATAACAATTGAATTATTAATAAAAGAAATATTAAAACCTTGTTCATGCAATTTTGATAAGGAAATCAAAATTTCTAGAAAATCCAGGAATAAAATAAACATTGTCCAACATAATAAAATTATTATTATAAAAAACTAGGCCAGCTTTTCCAACTACAGCTATCGAGATCTCCTATCAACTTCCAAATCTCATGGTCACCTTTCCATGAGCTAGCTTCCTTGAACTAAGACTCTGCGAAGAAAAAAAAACATGATTAGTGGCTCAGGAATCAACTATCCAAGATGAAAAATCACCTTCCACTAAACAAGTCTCACCACCATCCTGGCGGCCTATCTACACGTCCTATGGCCTCATATGTGGCCTTGGAGCTGAAAATATATCTGGAATCTTTCTCTTTTGGTCACTAAGGCCCCTACCAAAGCCTGCAGATGGAGGTTACGACCTCCTTTGATCCCTTCAGGTCGTTCTCTTGCGCCAAATCTTGTTCTCTGCGCTCTTAGTTGTGAGAGCCTTCTCAAAAACCTGTGTGTAAGTAGTCACTCCTGGCACAGTAGTGATGCGAACATCTCGGGCTATCATAATTTGTAGCCTCTGGAGACACCTCTCCCTTCTAGTCCCATCAATGGGCACCAGATCCCCGGTAAACATTGCCATTCTGTCAAACTTCAAGGCATAACTGGTCAATGACATGTTGTCCTAAAGTAAGTTGCTGAACTCCTCGCCGTTTGTAGCTCTAACTGCGTCATTGTAGTATTTTTCATCAAACAGAGTTCTGAGTTTTTCCCATTCCATAGTATTTACATTCCGGATATGGGATACCACCCCCCACCATATTTGGGCATCCTTCCGAAACATATAAGTGGCACAGACCACTCTCTCATTACCACCTAACCTCATGAAATCCAGGATGGTGGTTATCATTGTCACCCACTACTCAGCCTTCACTGGGTCTGAGCTGCCCTAAAATACTAGAGGGTGTTGTTTCCTGAACCTCTCATACAGGGGTTCCCATCTATTTTCCACTGCCTGAGGTTGTACTACCGCTGGTACCGCTGACTGTATCACTGTTGGTATTGCGGGTTATAGGTTCCCTGCTGGAACATTTTGTTGTCTTAAGAGGCGAATATCATCTTATTGCCTCTGTAACCTGGCTTGGATATCATCAAGCACTTCTTGCCAATTCTCTAGAGCTGGCGGTGAGCCTAGCCCTAGTCATTCTCTTCCTTGGCCTGTACTTCTTGGCCAGCCAACCTCTCTGACCTTCGAGAAAGCATACTGACAACTATCCCACACTGTAGTGATCAATTCGACCATTAGGTAAGTAATAACTATGCCTTTTTCCACCTGACAGTCCAAGACCGAAACATTTGCAATGCTAATAAGCATGCCAACACATAATATATTCAACCATGGTGCTAATAAGCACCTCTTGATATTCGTCAGGAAATAGCGATGCCAATAAGCATTTATGTCGTTCATAAGAAATTAATGATGCAAATAAAAATGTTGAAGCATTTATACAGGTATAGCAATGCTAATAAGCATGTTCTTTAATCCCTACCAGAATTAATAGTGCTAATAAGCATTTCCGGGCCTATATTCAATTAACATCGCTAATGTGTGTGTTTTGACCTACATGAGTGCGTTACAATATTGGTGATTATGGGCAGAGAGATCAGTGATGTGTCGTCACCTACTGGACGACACATCGCAAGAATAATAAAAAAAAACCCCAATATCTAGCCCGATCTTTGTCTTCTTCTTCTTCCCATCAACTTCAAGCACTAGCCGCTGCTTCACTCTCTACCCCTACCTTCATTTCCAGCCGCCACCCCATATCACCATCACAACCTTCACTTCAACACGCCGCCCTGACCTGAACCACCACCCTCGTTGCCCCACCCCAGCCATTCTGTTGATTGTGTTGTTTGTCATTGTTGTTCACGTCGTTTGTGTTGGTGTTACTCATTGCTAATGTGTTGTTGTTATGTTTTGTGAATGTTGTTTGTGTTGAGTAGGCATTGCACCTCTCAAAGTTTGAGGGTGTGGATGTGTCTTGATTCTTGTATGCTTTGTTCATGTTGGATGAATTGAGTCATTTTGTAATTTTTTTTAGTTTATATGTTTTGTGTGTGTCTTTGGGAGGAAATTGTTTTGCTTTTAGTGGTGCTTAACTTTTGGGTTCAATGATGAACCATTTATATAAATAAAAATTAAATTAAAATCCATTCTTTTTCCCCTTGTTGTGTGATTTGCTAATGGTACTTGAATGTTAATGGAGTTTGAAACTCATGATGATAGTGTTGATCCCTATTTGTGTTCATAGCTTGACCAAATTTTTTCTTGAACCCTTATAACTAGTTAGACTTTTGGGAGAGCTTAAGTTTGTAGAATTGCTTAGCGGTTCCTTCGAGGTGAAATCCTAGACATCACTAAACTAAGGACATGATTTAAGCCATCTTTGGACCGTTTGAGCCTTTTGAGCCAACCATGCTATACTTTTTATCCATAGTCACTTCTTTGAGATTAATTGATCATTTTTATTCTTTGCCATATATTTGCCTAGCTATATACACATCATTTGAACATACTCTTGCGCACCTTGGTCTTTCTAGATTATATTTTGATTGTTGCACTATAAGAGAGGGTGAGATGAGCATAATTCTTGTTGAGTGACATCTTGGTGAGTGTTTCCACTATTTTCCTTTCTTGTTTCCAACATTGGGGACAATGTTGATTTTTAAGTTTGGGGGAGAGTGTGCCTTATCTTGTGTCTCTTGCATTTTTATATTTGCATTTACATATAGAAAAAAATTGAAAAAAAACTATTGTGTGTGCAAAGAAAATAGTGCTCTCCCCATGAATTTTTTTTTTAAATTGTACAAATAAAGTTTGCAATTAAGTTTGGGGGTGTAGCATCTTATCTAAAAAAAACAGTAAAGTGTAGGTTTGGTAATGTGTTTCTTTCTTTCTTTGATTTTAATAATGAATAATGGCAAGAGTGATAGTTAAATTGTATGGGGTATTCTATGGGGAGTGATTGTAAGCCCTAACTTTGGTCCTAGGAGGATTAAGGTGCTATTAGGGTGATTTGAACCAAAAAAAAAAAAGACTTCTCTTTAACCATCTTTACCTAAGCCTTACATTACTTGCTTGATAAAGTCCTATTGATCTTTGGTTTGGTGTTTGTCTACATTAGTGGAGAGGGTATCACTAAGGCAACCTATGGAGAAAATTATTAGGCTTTAGGATCAAGAGCTAGTTTGCTTTGGGGAGATTTGATAATAATTTGGTAAGAGCTATGTACACAATTTAGGGAGAAACACTTGATTCATGGTTTGATAGCATGATTAATATTTTAGAAATTTGGTTGAAAGAATTTGCAAGAGGCATCACATCATCATCATTCATCAACTTTTTAATAAATTTCGGAGAGCATTTCCCTTGTTAAGAATAATACTAAGTTAAGCATTTCCTTTTTGTGTCTTTTGTAGAGTTTAGCCGTTTTGTGTGTTTGTCTCGTTTTGAGTTGGATTTATTTGTTTATTTTTAGAGTCATCACTCGGGACGAGCAATGGGATAATTTTGGGGGTGTGATAATTGTAATGTCCTACAACCCAGGGACTATTACGTTGTGCATTTTAAACAGTGCTAAACTCGCTAACCGAGTCATTTGGCCATAATCGTGTAACTAAGTGTGATTACTGGTTTAGGGTTAATGATGCAATGTTTCACTAAAACATTTACTGTATGTATTGGGATCCCAAAAATATATTTTAAAGGTTAATACAGTAAAATATTTACAACTAGCCGACCTAAGCGGCAAAATAGGGTTTAACCCTAGTTCCTTTTTAAACCCTCAACCGTGGTGGTCGAGCAGCCACATATGTACACATCATCACCCAAGCTCTCCAACTCAAGGATGGTCCAACTTTCTTTTTCCTTTACCTGCACCACATAGCACCCATGAGCCGAAGCTTAGCAATAAAACTAAATAAGCTCATGAACAGTAATAACAAGTTACTAAATCATAATAGGCATGCCTAGTAATAATAGCCCTATTCATGCATGCAAATACGTCCAAATAATGATTGTGGGCCCTGCCCTTTGTATAGCTGACTTATAGGCCCTGCCCTTTATATAGATGACTTATGGGCCAGCCCTTTGTATAGATGACTATCAAGTCATAATGAGAATAGATGGCTAATGTGTCCATCTCAAAATAAGTGACAATTAATTCAGGCACTTGGGCTCTGTACCCTAATCAAATGAGGGAATAACACTGTATGATTTTGGTAATCATACTGGTGCTAGTAGCTCTAATTATATGAGTGATTAACACTTTAAGATTTTGGTAATCATGCTAGGGCTTGTAGCCCTAATCAAATGAGTGAGTCACACTTTGGACTCCCACCTTAATCAGATAAGTGACTAATGAGTGAGTCATGAACTTGGGCTCAGCACCCAAAGCCATGTGACATTGCAGTCACCTGAGCCTTTAGGCCCTGGCTCTAAGTAACTAGCCTTTAGACTAGACAAGCGATTTTAGTTTTCATCGAACTTGAGGTCGGTCAAGCATTAATGCTCATGATGATTCATTCAATGCTTATGTTGATTAGAACTAATCATTTCAGCTTGTGTTGAACACATCAATGCCATTCTAGACTCTTAAGCCAATACCATACGACTCGTGCCGATTTCTGACTCATGGGTCAGTGCCATACACAAGTGAGCAATGCAACCAGGCATATATCATATGTCAAATATCCAAATGTAGGGCATTCATCATGCTTACTTACCAATCACTAGCATAATGATGATCATACACATTTACAGAGACTCAAGTTTTGATCAATTCCATATTCAATATTTATGTCATTCCCTAATCACTTGTATCTCATGCCTCACATGCATCACATACTGGGTGCAGTTTTCTTACCTTTCGTCCAAGCACATGTTACCAATAATTGAGCCACAAGAACGATCCTATTTCCAAGCCCCTAGCGATAACCTATTCACAACCATAAATGGTGTTTCAATGAATTCAAGTTCTAAAACCCTATCCCTGGACCAATCCCGCGCTCTCAAGACCTCCAATCCCACCAAACAGGGTGGTGAAATCATCACCCGAGCCCTCGGGTCAAACTCCCAAAAAAGTACCAATAAACCCTATTCTGAAGACTAAGTAATGCTACAGTGCTACCTACGGGCACTACATCACTACAAGCAGAACCAACTCCACCAAAACAGAGCACCTGGCACTGTAGCGCTACTAAGTTAGTGCTATAGCGCCCAAACCAGATTTATGGGTTCTAACTTCGTGTCCTTCGAGCTTCAAAGCTCCAAATCCGACCCCAACCTATCAAAATCTCAAAATTAAAGTTACCAAATGTGACAGTCAGAATCTCATGATCCTTAAGGGGAAAGACCGGGTAAAAGTTGTGCAATCCCACACTGCCTGGGGAAGGTCAAGTGTGATTATTCTAAGACTATGTAGGTATGAGACTACACAAATGAAGATGCCTTAAATGGATTGATGGGTTCTACCTATGCCAAGAAGATGCATCTTCTTTTCGATAGCCCATCACTTGAGAACTCCAAATTAAGCGTGCTTGACCTGGAGTAATCTCAAGATGGGTGACCTCCTGGGAAGTTTTCCCAAGAAGCGTGCGAGTGAGGACAAAGCACACTGGAAAGACTCGTGTTGGTTTGTAGAGTCAGTCATCATTCCAGGAAGCAACCATAGTGATGTGGGGCGTTACAAATGGTATCAGAGCCTTGACCCAGCCGAAAGTGTGGCTGACGGGGACGTCGGACCCCTAAGGGAGGGTGATTGTGACAGTCATAATTCTGTGATCCGTAGGGGGAAAGATCGGGTAAAAAGTTGCACAATCCCATATCTCTTGGGGAAGATCAAGTGTGATGATTCTAAGACTATGTAGGTATGGGACTACACAGTTGAAGATGGCTTAAATGGATTGATGGATACTACCTATGCCAACAAGATGCATCTTCTTTTCGGTAGCCCATTACTTGAGAACTCCAAAGTTAAGCATGCTTGACGTGGAGTAATCTCAAGATGGGTGACCTCCTGGGAAGTTTTCCCAAGAAGCATGCGAGTGAGGACAAAGCACACTGGAAAGACTCGTGTTGGTTTGTAGAGTCAGTCATCATTCTAGAAAGCAACCATAGTGACGTGGGGCGTTACAAATGGTATCAGAGCATTGACCCAGCCAAAAGTGTGGCTGACGAGGATGTCGGACCCCTAAGGGAGGGTGATTGTGATAGTCATAATTCTGTGATCCGTAGGGGGAAAGATCGGGTAAAAAGTTGCACAATCCCACATCGCTTGGGGAAGATCAAGTGTGATGAT
Source organism: Humulus lupulus (assembly GCF_963169125.1). Lineage (NCBI taxonomy): Eukaryota > Viridiplantae > Streptophyta > Magnoliopsida > Rosales > Cannabaceae > Humulus > Humulus lupulus. The sequence continues at coordinate 69,955,407 of NC_084798.1, forward strand.
TCTAAGACTGTATAGGTATGGGACTACACAATTGAAGATGGCTTAAATTGATTGATGGATACTACCTATGCCAACAAGATGTATCTTCTTTTCGGTAGCCCATTACTTGAGAACTCCAAAGTTAAGCATGCTTGACGTGGAGTAATCTCAAGATGGGTGACCTCCTGGGAAGTTTTTCCAGGAAACGTGCGAGTGAGGAAAAAGCACGCTAGAAAGACTCGTTTTGGTTTGTAAGGCCAGTTATCATTCCAGGAAGTAGCCATAGTGATGTGGGGCGTCACAAATGGTATCAGAGCCTTGACCCAGCCCGAAGTGTGGCTGACAAGGATGTCGGGCCCGTAACAAGGGGTGATTGTGACAGTTAGAATCCTGAGATCCGTAAGGGGAAATACCGGGTAAAAGTTGTGCAATCCCACACCGCCTGGAAAAGATCAAGTGTGATGATTCTAAGACTGTATAGGTATGGGACTACATAGTTGAAGAGGGTTTAAATGGATTGATGGGTACTACCTATGCCAACAAGATGCATCTTCTTTTCGGTAGCCCATCACTTGAGAACTCCAAAGTTAAGTGTGCTTGACCTGGAGTAATCTCAAGATGGGTGACCTCCTGGGAAGTTTTCCCACGAAGCGTGCAAGTGAGGACAAAGCATGCTAGAAAGACTCGTGTTTGTTTGTTGGGCCAGTCATCATTCCAGGAAGCAGCCATAGTGATGTGGGGTGTTACACCAAACATCCTAATCTCCCAAAACTAATAAAACTCAAGCTTCAATTCATCCAAAAACTCGTCAAAACATAAAATCCAATCAAAGCTTAAAAACTTTAAAAATTAAGAACTTAAAACTTGGATTACCTCCGATTAATTTGTTTCCCAACTAAATCATCTGTCTAATAAGCTTCTAATCTTTCGTAGAATCGCTATGCCTCGATCCTCGCTTGAATCTGAGTCCTAAAACTCAAGTTTCCTTCGAAAATACAATCGGGTGACGAAAAGATAACGGGAGGAAAGATAGAACGTTTTGAACGTTCTTTTTATGTTTCTAATAGGTTACTTCAAGCTTAAATAGCCTTAAGAAAATCCTAATGCTTGGGGTCTCGAAAATCCCCTCGGGGGTAAAATAGTTAATCTCCCAGAATTTTCCCCTTATCTTACTAACTCCCAAATTATCATCAAATATTTATTCCTATTACTTAATATCTCTGTAATGTGCTAAATAACCCTTGACTCACTCCAAGTCAAGTATAAATCACGTTGTGACTTTCCCACTAGCTTACCTCCTAGGATCGTCTCGTGCTGAGTAACCCTAGCATAACCAAATAATAATGAAGCACCATACACATGCCATATATATGCCAAATATACCTGAAATTGCCAAAATATGAAAATCACCCAATTAATCAGAAATGGGTTCACATGCATATTTAATATACCTAAACATGCATATAATCATTTAATTGGATAATAAATCAATTATGGCCCTCCCGGCCTCCTAATCAAGGCCCTAAGCCTTATTAGGAAATTTGGGTCATTACAACTATCCCCTCCTTACAGAAATTTTGTCCTCGAAATTTTATCTGAACAGCCTGGAATATAAATTGCGCATAACTGATTCTAGTTCCCAGGTCGCTACCTCGATCTCACTATTTCTGTAAAATACCTTAACCTAAGGTATAGCTTTGTTTCTCAAAACCTTGTTCTTTCTGTTAAAATCTGAACTGGCTATTCCTCGTAGGATAACTTAGCCTCAATCTCCAAATTCTCATAACTCAACACAAGAGTCTCTTCTAACACATGTTTCCTCAACATGGAAATATAAAATACACTGTATACAGCTGACAGTGCCAAAGATAAGGCCAATCCATAGGCAACCTGATCAACCCTATCCAGGATTCAAACAGTCCTTTCTAATCTTGAGCTCAACTTTCCCTTATTTCCTCACCCCTTTCCATGGTGATACTCTATGGAAGATACATTCTTCCACTTGGAACTCTATGTTCTTGTATTTCAAATCAACATAACTTTTCCATTTACTATGAGAAGTGAGCATCCAAGGTCTAACCTTTTCAATAAGATCATTGAGGCTATTATACCAAGCTTAGGATCCAAATATAATATCTCACCCATCTCATAAGATGCCCTTCCAATAACTGGATCTCTCTCTCTCTCTCTCTCTCTCTCTCTCTCTGATTTACCATCAGTCTGAGGATAATAAACTGTATTAAATTCCAACTGTATACCCATCGTCTTCTGCAACCTTTACCAAAACTTGGAAGTAATAATAGAGTCTGATGGAAAAAACTTATACATGATCTTTATTTATTTTCATGTATATCTAATATTAAACAAATTAATACGAGATAGCCTAAAACATGTTTCTAAAATTGAATTCAAAGAGAAACAAATAATATAATACTTACAGTATATGCAGCGGAATTAAGAGTCCTTCCTTCAGTTTCTCTAACTCTTGTATCCTTTCTGTCGCAGAGTATTATCAAGAAACTGAACCGATCTTCTATTTTCTTCATGATCTTCCAATGTATCCTTAGAACCACCTAGACTAGTGTGGGCAATTCTCAACACATGAGATAGATATAGAGAGAAGAAGAGAAAATAACAATGTGGCTTAGAAAAGGACTTGTGTTTAGAGAGAATATAAAACTATCAGAAAATCTGACTTGTGACTTATCTGCCGTCCCTAAAATCTTCTCTCTAAGCACACCTTTTACAGACTCAATTAGGCCATTTAATTTAATTAAAAAATCAATAAAATAACAGCCATTTTGAAGCCCTAGGTCGAAATTATCATGGGCTATAGGCCCGTGAAATTTCCCATTTGATTATAAGCCCATTGGACTTAAAATCCAGGCTTGTATTATTTTCTATTGATTTAATTAATTAAATAATTATTTAAATCATTTATCAAATTAATTATTTATAATTTGAACCTTGATTTAAATTTATTTATTAATTTAGATACCAATTTATCTTAATTAATAAATCTGCCATAATTTCTCTTTTCTTCTCAAAATTACACAACTCTGTGAAACTATCCAAAATTGACGTGGTCAACTTTGATAATTCTAATTGATGATTAAATCAATTAATTGAGACTATCTAGATGATTTTATCCAAGGTACAATGGGGACCATGGGCCTATGAAATCAAGCTCCAATAAGTTATCATAAATCTAACAAATAAATTTACTAACTTATTAATTCCTTGTGACTCCACTATAGACTTGGAATTGCACTCTTGAATTCATAGAACGCTCTATAACAAATATATATACGCTATTAATTATCCATTGTTACAACCATAATTGTCACTCAATCCTCTATAGACGGTGTACAATGAGATAGGAATAAAATACCGTTTTACCCCTCATTGTATTTTATCCTTAAAACACTTAGTTCCTTGTAAATGATATTTCAGTAAACTAATTTAATTACTGAAACGAGAACTCTATCATTTAACACCTTGAACCAAACTAAAAGGAAACCATCGTTTCACTTCTTCATCAGAAGCTATAGATGTTCATATCTATGATTAACACTCCCACTCAATTATACTACCGAGTTCCCAAGATGTAAGTATGGGCTAGTCCGTAGGGTAAGCTGGTAACGAACAAGTCAAAGAACTCAAATAATACAATCAGTTAGAATACTAACCACTCAGAATTGAGATTGAATTGACCTATGGTCAACTATATGATATGACTAGAATAGATAATAACGGTATGTTTACTTATCTTATCAACTGTCAATATCGGTCCTGTCCGATGTAACAAATACATCCGATCTTATCTACTTTGCTAATGTTCTGGAAAGAACATAACATTGTAATGTGTAAGTAGATCATATCGTAGATTGGCAAGTCAGTGTAAATCCGATGCACTGACTAATCTTAGGACTAACTTATTTTGAACATATAATCATATTTATATTCCACTGTGATTACGTCACTATAAATAAGATTAGCTATATGCTCGGGATTTAATAGAAGTTTATATTAAACAAATAATCATGAAAATAAAACATGTGAGCAAAGTGATTGACCAAGTCAAAAAATGATTTCTATTCTTTTATTGATAATAAAATGAGATTACAAAGAATTCGGGTTTTAATTAGGGCATAAAACCCCAACAAACTCCCACTTGCACTAATTGAAACTAATGTCTTAATTCTACTAATCCCATCTCCTTGATATGCTTATCAAATGTAGCTTCTGGTAGTGTCTTTGTAAACGGATCTGCAAGATTGTCTTCAGTTGCAATCTTCATAACCTTCACATCTCCCCTGGCCACATATTCTCGAATAATGTGATACTTCCTTTCTATATGCTTACTCCTCTTGTGACTTCGAGGTTCTTTTGAGTTTGCTATCGCTCCTGTATTGTCACAAAACAACACAAGCGGTTTATCCATTTCTGGAATAACACCAAGATCTGAATAGAACTTCTTTAGCCAGACTATTTCCTTAGCTGCTTCTGACGCAACTGTGTACTCAACCTCCATGGTGGAATCTGAGATTGCAGACTGCTTTACGCTTCTCCAAATCACAGCTCCACCCCCAAGAGTAAACACCATTCCAGAAGTAGACTTTCTATCATCGACATCAGTCTGAAAATCTGAATCGGTGTAGCCTACAGGGTTCAGAACACCACCCTTGTAGACTAACATATAATCCCTAGTCCGTCTCAAATACTTCAGGATATGCTTAACTGCTATCCAATGTTCCGATCCTGGGTTTGACTGATACTTGCTCACTACTCCCACTGCATAGCAGATATCTGGTCTAGTACACAACATGGCATACATCAGACTTCCAACTGCAGATGCGTAAGGAACTTTTCTCATTGCATCTTCCTCTTCAGGAGTCTGGGGAGACTGCTTCTTTGAAAGATGAATTCCATGGCGGGACGGTAGACGCCCTTTCTTGGAATTTCTCATTGAGAAACGTTCAAGCACTTTATCAATGAGCTGCTTGAGATAGAGCTAAAAGTTTGTTCTTTCTATCCCTGATGATCTGGATACCTAGAACATAACTTGCTTCACCCAAATCCTTCATCTGGAATTGAGTGCTCAGCCAATTCTTCACATCTGATAATTTCTTAACATTGTTTCCAATGAGTAAGATATCATCTACATAAAGAACCAGGAATACCACTATTTGATTTGCCTTCAGTTGGTAAACACAGGGCTCATCAATATTTTGTTCAAAGCCATAGGTTTTGATTATTTCATCAAACCTAAGATTCCAGGAACGAGAAGCTTGCTTAAGTCCATAGATGGACCTATTTAACTTACAAACTTTTCCTTCTTGTCCAGATACTTTAAATCCTTCTGGTTGATCCATATAAATGACCTCGTCAAGCTTTCCATTAAGAAAAGCTGTCTTGACGTCCATTTGCCAAATCTCATAGTCGAGAGCGGCTGCTATGGATAGGAGGATGCGAATGGATTTGAGCATGGCTACCGGACTAAAAGTTTCCTCATAGTCCACGCCTTCTCTTTGGGTATAACCCTTTGCCACTAATCGAGCTTTATAAGTCTCGATATTTCCATCAACACCTCGTTTCTTCTTATAGATCCACTTGCACCCAATCGCCCTAAAGTCACTAGGTGCTTCCACAAGATCCCAGATGGAATTTGAGTACATGGACTCCATTTCCTGTTTCATGGCTTCGAGCCATAGTTCCTTTTCAGGGCTAGCCATTGCCTGTTTGAAAGACAACGGATCATCATCACTAGTCTCACCAACAACCATATTGGTTTCACCATCCAAACCATAGCGAACTGGGTTCTACGAAACCCTCCCACTACGACGAGGCTTTGTGACTGTTTGCTCAGGAACAGTGGTACTTTCTTCATTTAAATCGACTTGCGTCGGTTGTACATGAAGAGTGGGAATTTCATCATCAACTCGCGTTGATGATGATGGAACATTGGTTGGATTCAATTCTTTAACCATCTCCTCTAAAACTACTTTGCTGCGAGGTTTAAAGTTTTGGACATAGTCATTTTCCAGAAAAGTAGCATTTGTAGAAGTAAACACTTTCTTTTCTGAATGACTATAGAAAAGTCCACCCCGAGTACCTTTAGGATAGCCAACAAACATGCAAACTTCAGTTCGCGGTTCTAGCTTTCCCTCCTTTTTCCTCAGGACGTGAGCGGGACACCCCCAGATTCTATAATGGCGTAAACTAGGTTCACGACCATTCCAGCGTTCTAAAGGTGTTTTGGGGATTGATTTTGACGGCACAACATTGAGAATGTCATTCGCGGTTTCAATTGCATGTCCCCAGAATGAAGTTGGTAGAGTTGAGTAACTAAGCATGTATCTAACCATTTCCAATAAAGTTCTGTTTCGGCGTTCCGCTACACCATTTTGTTGCGGAGTACCTAGGGCAGTAAGTTGTGAAAAAATCCCAAGTTCAGTTTAATGATCTTGGAACTGCATATCCAAATATTCTCCACCCTTATCAGATCGCAAGATCTTTAACCTTTTACCTAATTGGTTCTGAGCCATTGCTAGGAATTCCTGAAACTTTGAAAATGTTTATGATTTCCTATGCATTAGGTAAAGACATGAGTATCTAGAGTAATTGTCAATGAAATTGACGAAATACTCAAAACCACCCCTGGCTTGTATATTCAAAGGTCCACAAACATCTGAATGCACAAGACCAAGTGGTTCTTTGGCCCTATCACCCTTTCCAGAGAATGGACGCTTGGTCAGTTTGCCTTCTAGACAAGATTCACAGACAAGTAATTCACCTAAGGTGAGTTCCCTCAAAGGTCCGTCCTTTGTAAGTCTTTGAATCCTATCATAGACAATGTGACCTAGTCTCAAGTGCCATAAATACGTCATATTATTGTTATCGGTCTTTTGACGTTTATTGGTCCTAGGTTTAGCAACTTTGAATAAATCATTATTAAGAGCAAAGGGGTTCGTTAGGTCGCAGAATATAAAGCCCGTTTTCCAAACATGCAATACACAATTGTGATCCATTGAAAGAAATAGATATATTAAAACATGTGAAAGTCATAACAAATCATTCTAATTGCAACATGGAAACTGAAATTAAATTTCTACTAAAATCCGGAATAAAAAATACATCTTTTAAAATTAAAAATTTATTTTCGAACTTCAAACGAGCTCTTCCTCTAGCTTGGACTGCAACGAACGCTCCATTCCCAACTCTAAGCTTTAAGCCGCCTTCGTCCACTTCCTCCCACGATTCAAGAAGCTGTAAAGAGTTACAAACATGGTTGGTAGATCCAGAATCAATAATCCAAACGGATTTATCATTCTCTAAAACACATGTTTCCAAGATAAATGAACTATAATCATTACCTTTGTTTTTAGCTGCTAGAAACTTAGGGCAATCTCGTTTCCAATGCCCCTTCTCTTTGCAGTGAAAACATTTATCTTTACCTTTCTTGTTTTTCATGTTCTTCCCCTTAGGCGTCTGTGCACGTGGTTGTGCACTCGTCTTTGCAGCCTTTGCAGGCTTGGGGTTGTTTATTTGTCCACCTTTCCTCTTGTTTCCAGCTTTCGAAGACGAAGCTTGGTTAGCTTCAGCCTTAGCTAGATGAGCAGCAACATCAGTAGTCTTATTTTCACCCCCTTTACTAGGTCCACCCATGACAGGTTCAATAATCTCGAGCTCGTTCATGAGCTGCGTCAGACCATAGTTGAGTTGAGCATGAACGTGCAGACACGGTGCCATCCGATAATTTACGGTGCCATCACAAACGTGCAGAGACGGTGCTATCCAAGCATTTACGGTACCATCACGAGCATTGATGGTGCCATCACTAAGGTGCGGACACGATTCTCGTTCTGAGGATTCCTTAATCATGACGAACTCAGAGTTGTCACCAATCAACTTTATGTTGAAATTCTGCTTCCAATTATGGAAGTTTTCTCTAGTGAGTTCCTCCATCAAAAGTTGAGAAAGGATGGGAGTAGACATAGACACTACTTAGCTTAAAACTACAAATCATCAATAAAATAGAAATCAATCACATTTGCTCAATAAAACTTCTATTCACACAAATTTCAAGAAATAGCACAACATATACCAAAAATATGTAAGATATGAGAAAAAAATACAAAAAACAATCATATCTCTATTTCTTTAAGTTTTTAACTAATCTATGATATCCTTGTCCCGGTTGGCGAGAGTCAAAAATACCACTAGTTAAATAGAGTTGTAAACTCATTTAATAATGGACACCACTATTAACACCCTACTATTCGATCAAAATAAGAAAACAAAATCTCTTATTTTATGAGCTAGACCCACGGTTTCAATAATCATAGATTTATTCCTAGTAGTCACCGTAGGGGTGAGTCTAGTAGAATTTGATCTATAATTATCTATCTTTCGAAATCTAACCTTGTCAAAATAACTAATGAACACCTTCCGTAGGGGGACGAATCAAAGCGCCCCATGACCCCATTAAGCTATTGACTATGTTAAACCAACGGTGGAGATCGACTAAAATTATTAAAATAAGCTCATTATAAAATTAAAATTAGTATTTTTATTATTTATTTTTAGAAAATTAATGACTATGGTTTTTCAAAAAAAAATTAAACAAATTAATTTTTTTTAAAAACCAAAGTCCTATAATTTCTAATTAATTCTAAAGTGTCACATTGAAACAAATTCAATTAATTTAGAATTAATTTGTTGCTTAATCAATATTTAGGTTTAACTAATATAATGAACCTATACAATTAAGTCCAACTCAGGTAAATGGGCCTTAACAATTGGGCTTCTATGGAGGAAGGCTGGGTCCAGTATGTCGTTCCCACTACAAAGGCCCCCTATCTTCCATACAAGGTCCATGTACGCCCTGGTTTTCCAACGGGCTGATTAGCAGGTCGAGCCTCGGACTAATCATGGCTAGTCCGTAAATTCCCCCAGGCCGGGGCTCCTATTTTCGAGGTCGTACTCTATTAGCTTGAGGTATCCTCAAGGACTCGCCAAGGTTGCCCAAGACTGGGGGAAGGAGTCTGAAGGCCGAAGGTCGGGTCAGGGGAGAAGCTCGTGGTACGAGCTGCTCCTGGATCTCTGACCCTTTGTAAAGTCAACACACGCAAGATAAACGTGCATATATCTGACATCACGTGTCTGATATCTCCCTGACTTCTCGGACACGCAGCAGGAACGTGCATGTTCTGAAACCCACAGCTGGGTTGGGCCGTGCGGCCCATTATCTTCTTACCTATCGATTTGACCATACTTATGTGTCAGGTTTAGGAATTAATCATGAATGTCACAGAGTTGATATGACAAATAATAAGGTCACGGGATGACCTCCTTACCAACTTCCAGGTGCCTTCTCCTATAAATATGGAGACCCTGGGAGTTGATAAGGGTTGGAAAAAATAGTCTCTGGAGAGATATATACTCTGTAACCAAATACCTAGAATAGAGCAATAATATTGACTAGTGGAGTAGAAGGATTTTAACCTTTGAACCACTTAAAAACGTGTCTTGAGTCACCAAGTTCATCCTCTAAGATTTCATATCTGTGACGGTTCTACTTTCAGTACTAATCCCTTTCTCTTCTTCTCTTAATTACCTGTTGGCGAAGAACCGCGTCAACAGTTTGGTGCTTTCATTGAGAGCAAGTTCAATTAGTGCTGCCACAAACATCCAACTATGGTGACCACTCGATCCAGGCATGGCAACGAAACAGAGCAGCAGGAGGGGCAGGAGGCCCACCATATTGCCATCCCTGATGAACAAATTCTTGAAGTCCAACCGAGGCCAGGAAAGCAGCCGGCGGGCCAAGATGACACTGGTAGCTCAACGCCCTGGCCACCTAATCCGAACCCGTGTTATTATACTGTGGTGGAGATGGAGAATGCTCAACTGAGGAGCCAGTTAGCAGCAGCCGGTCGGCAAATCCAGGATATTCTGGCCTGACTACCCCCTCTCACAACCAACGTTAACGTTGGAGAGAGGCAAGGTGAGGCTCCTAAGTCTCACCGGGGTAATCGGCCTAGGCATAGCCGGTCGGATAGGCCTCATGCAGCCAACTCCACCCCTTCATCGCACCATCAAGAGGAAAACTTCAGGGAAATGCCTGGGGTCGGACAATAGCAATACAGCCGTTCGGTCAGGCGTCAACTCCTAGTTCTCAACCTTCCTCGAGAACGCCCAGGAGAGCTCGAGGAAACTCCCGAAGGAGATCCAGGGAGGGCCAGTGGCGTCAGCCCGTCCTAGAAGACCGTCCTGCGCCTCGTCCAGCTCGCCCAGAGCGGGACCAACAAACTAGCAGGGTTGAAAGGCCCCCACCAAATTTGATCCGTCCAGACGGAACTAGGATCGCCTCCCCAGTTAGGCATCCTCTTTCTCCAATCAGATATCCGTCTCCTCGGCCCTTCCGAGATATCCCGGCTTACGGGAGTAGTAGGAGAGACCCACCATCAGCGGGACCTTCTCGGTGTAGAAGGGCGCCTGAAGAAAGCTCAGGTCCTCACCACCAAAGGCGGACTCCAAGCCTGTCTGGCAGGAGTCATTGGACCGGCAGCCGCCGGAGTGATCTCTCCGGAGGAGACCTGCGTCAGCGACTGAGTTCGGCACAGAGCCACCAGACCACCCAGGGAGGCGACCTTCGAGATCGCCTCAACTCTCACAAAGAGGATCGAGCTAGAGATGGTAGCCCGGCCCGCTCGGCGGGAGTCCAATCCGAAGTACGTAACGGAGGGAATTTCCCAAATAACCTATCTCAAGATAGGAGGGGCAAAAACCCACCTAATATGTACAATGGGTCTGGAGCTGTGGAACAGCCCCGGAATAACCCAGGATCTCAGGACCAAACCCTCGAGCGCCTAACTCAGATGGAGGAACTGATGAGAAATCTCCTATCAGAAAAAGAAAAAGACGAATATTATTCGGGTGACAAAATGGAACTCTTCGCCCCCAATATAGCAGCGACGGCATACCCATCTGGTTTCCGTATGCCCCACTTGTCAAAGTTCAACGGGGATGGGGACCCGTCGGACCATTTAGGGATGTTCAACACCCTAATGATGGCCCATAACATTGGCCCGGAGCTGCGTTGCTTGATCTTCCCTTCCACACTGATCGGACCTGCCAGGCAGTGGTTCAAGCAGAGTAAAAGGCAGTCAATCAGCTCCTGGAAGACTTTCTCAGCTGACTTCAAAAGGGCGTTCCGCGCCTCCCAGGCCGCCCGAGTCCAAGCCGATTCCCTAGCTAACGTGAGACAGCAGCCCGGTGAGACGCTGAAAGCCTACTTGAGCAGATTCGCGAATGTCGCTGCTCGAGCCAGAGACGCAGATGATAGCTCCAAGCTCATGGCCATGAGAACCGGAATCCTGGTTGGGGGAGACCTATGGAAAGATATCCAAAGGAAAGGAGTCAGCTCGGTTAACGAATTCCTTAACAGAGCCCAAGAGTGGACAAACTTAGAAGAAGCTGAAGCTTCAGCCGCGGGGACCAGCCAGGTTCCCGAGAAGCCCGCTGGAACGGGGACAGAGATCGTGGTGGCGATCCCCGAGATCACACAGAACAACCAGCCCGATGGTGGCAAAAGAAAGGGAAATGGTAAAAACAGTCAGCATGGTCAAAAGAAGAATAAGTCTGTGGATAAAGTCAAGCCCGTGTTCACAACATATACCGAGCTCACCTAGTCCAAGGAAAGTATCTTCCTGGCCAACGCTGCTCGGGTCCCCTGGAAGAGGCCGGAGCCATTGAAACACCACAAAGGAAAGAGAGACACTTCAAAATTATGCCGTTTTCATAACGACGTCGGCCACAATACTGACGATTCCAGGCATCTAAAAGATGAGATAGAGACTCTCATCCGAGCAGGCCCCTTGGCGTAATATTGCGAAACAGGGTCCCAGCGGGTCGACCCGCTCCAGAAGTCCCAGCCAGTCAGCCCGGACCTCGGGTAGATCAGGACGTCCCTCCTCCCGTGGTCGAGGGAGAGATATCCACCATCTCTGGAGGACCGCACATGGCTGGCACGAGCAATGGCACCCAGATGAGGTATGTGAACGAATTAAAGGCACACAATGGAGCAGAGTTCTTCCCGGAGCAGCATCAGTCAAAACAGCAGCGGTTAGAGAAGCAACCGATTACTTTTACGGAGGAAGACGCAGGCCATGTCCAATTCCCCCATAATGATCCCTTGGTCGTAGCAGTCTAGCTCGCCAACCAGAAAGTGAGGAGAGTGTTGATGGACAACGGAAGCTCGGTGAACCTCCTGTTCCGATTCACCTTAGAAAAGATGGGTCTAACCGTCGCCGAGCTAAAGGCGACCTCCATGATGCTATATGGTTTTTCGGGAGAAGGATCGGCAGCGATAAGGACGATCGAGCTGGTGATCACCCTAGGAGAAGAATCTCGGACAGTCTCCAAGCTACTTGAGTTCGTGGTCATTGACTACTCCGCTGCCTACAATGCCATTTTGGGCCGACCTACGCTCATAGCTTTCGAGGCCATCACTTCCATTCGACACCTCGCCGTGAAGTTCCTTACTTCAACAGGAATCTGTACCATCAAGGGCGATCAGCTTTCTGCCAGGGAATGCTACAGCATTTCCATGAAGGGAAAGTCTAAACCCGGGCAGTTGGAAATGGACATTCAGGGCGAGGAGGAATCTTAGGGACCCTTGGCGGCTCCTGAGATTGAAAAACCTCAGAATCCCGAAGAGGAAAAGATCGCCTTGAGTAAGGACATTGACCCCCGAGTTGGCGAGGACAGATCCGAGCTCCAGGCTATTGAGGAGCTCGAGGAGGTGAACGTTGATAAACAAAATCCATCACGGACGGTTAAGATTGGGAAGAACCTCTGCGACAAGAGAAAGGCGGAGCTGATTACGTTTCTGAAGAATAACTTGGACGTATTCGCATGGTCCCACGAGGACATGGTGGGGATCAGTCCGAGTGTCATCATGCACACGCTCCATCTGGATAAAAGCGTTCCTGCCAAGTCTCAAAAGCAAAGGCGTTTAGGAACAACCCGAGCTGAAGCCCTAGAAGAAGAAGTGGCCTGGCTCAAAAGGTGTGGCTTTATCCGCGAAGCCAAATTTCCAATTTGGGTCGCCAACCCCGTGCTAGTTCCAAAGCCCAACGGGAAATGGCGGACCTGCATTGACTGCTCCGACCTGAATAAAGCTTGCCCCAAGGATTGCTTTCCATTGCCAAGGATCGATCAGCTGGTGGATGCTACGGCGGGGCACGAGCTCATGTCCTTCATGGATACGTACTCAGGCTACAATCAGATCGCGATGAATCCGACAGACCAGGAACATACCAGCTTCATGACCCCAACGAATGTCTATTGCTATAAGGTCATGCCATTTGGCCTGAAGAATGCTGGAGCTACCTACCAGAGGCTAGTAAACAGAATGTTCGTGGACCAGATCAGAAAGAACATGGAAGTGTATGTTGATGACATGCTCGTCAAGTCAAAGACTGCCGACAACCATGTTTCCGACCTGGAAGAATGTTTTAAAATACTACGGGAATACGGCATGAGGCTTAATCCTCAGAAATGCATGTTCGGTGTTGCATCGGGGAAATTCCTGGGGTTCATAGTCAATACCCGAGGAATCGAGGCAAACCCCGACAAAATCAGGTCACTGCTCGAGCTTCCTTCCCCCAGGTCGCGGAGTGATGTCCAAGGCCTCACATGAAGAGTGGCAGCACTCAACCAGTTCATGTCCAAGTCGACCGACAAGTGTTTGCCCTTCTACAACCTGCTCCGGGGAAACAAGAAGTTTGAGTGGACAGTAGAGTGCGAAAGCGCATTCCTCGATCTGAAGACGCATCTGGCTGAATCGCCCGTGTTGTCCAAGCCCAGGGCAGGAGAGCCTTTTTTCCTTTACTTGGCAGTCACTGAGGATGCAGCTAGCGCCATGCTAGTATGAGAAGAGGACCAAGTTCAAAAGCTAGTCTACTACATCAGCAAGAGACTCCTCGGAGTAGAATCACGGTACCCACTGATGGAAAAATTGGCGTTTTGCCTAATCACAGCCTCGCGAAAGCTCAGACCATATTTCCAGTCCCACTCGGTACACGTCATGACCGATCAGCCTCTAAGGTAGGTTTTGCAAAAGCCTTAAGCATCGGGACGTTTGTTAAATTGGGCGGTCGAACTCAGTCAGTTCGAGATTTTCTATACTCCACGAACTGCCATAAAAAGTCAGGCATTGGCTGACTTCGTGTCGGAGTGCACGGGATTCCAGGAGGATCCATCGGAAGGCCTACTTCAAGTCGCCTCGTCGCATTCGTCGTGGAAAATCTTCGTTGATGGTTCATCTAACGAGAACGGCTCCGGGGCCGGAATCATTCTAATATCCCCCGAGGGACATAGATTCCACTCGGCGCTAAGGTTCGGGTTCAAGGTGTCTAACAACGAGGTTGAGTACGAAGCTTTGTTAGCTGGGCTGAGGGTAGCTAAGGAGTTAAAGGCGAGCTCTGTCCAGTGCTTCAGCGTCTCCCAACTCGTGGTAAACCAGGTTCTGGGCGAATATCAGGCGCGGGGACCCAAGATGGCCGCCTATTTGGCTAAGGTAAAATCCGAGCTGTCTGCATTCGAGCGAGGATCGATCGAGCAGATACCTCGGGAACAGAATGCCAACGCAGATGCTCTTTCCAAACTCGCCACCTCGGGAGAGACAGAAACCCTGGGGTTGGTGCCAATAGAATTCTTGAAAGAACCAAGTATAGAAGGAGATCGGGCAGAGGTCGAGATGATTGATGCTAGGCCGACCTGGATGACTCCCGTCATTGAGTATCTCACCGAGGGCAAGTTGCCCGAGGGACGTAACGATGCGCGACGAATCTTGTATCAAGCTCTGAGGTATACGCTAGTCGATGGTGTGTTGTACCGACGTGGACATTCCCTGCCTCTCCTCCGGTGCGTTCATCCAGGTGAAGCACAGGCCATCCTGCAGGAAATTCATGAAGGATTCTGCAGAGAACATTCTGGGGGGAAAATCCTGGCCTTAAAGGTTCTCATACAAGGTTATTACTGGCTAACTCTGTCCAAAGACTCGATTTCATATGTGAAAAAATGCGACAAGTGCCAGCGATTCACTGTGGTTGCCCGAGCTCCTCCAGTCAAACTGAAAATGATCTCGGCCCTTTGGCCATTCGCCGTTTGGGGGATAGATTTAGTAGGCGCCCTGCCTACCGAAAAGGGCGAGGTCCGCTACGCCATGGTGGCCATCGACTACTTTACTAAGTGGGCCGAAGCAGAGCCGTTGGCAACAATAACATCGAAGAAGGTACTCGACTTTGTGGTTAAAAGCATCATCTGTCGATTCGGCCTGCTGAAGAAAATTGTCTCCGACAACGGCACTCAGTTCGACAGCGACCTGTTCATCGAATTTTGTGAAAGGCACGGAATTGTGAAAAGCTTCTCCTCTGTGGCCTATCCTCAGGCAAACGGCCAGGTCGAGGCTGTCAACAAGACTCTAAAGGCGAGCCTGAAGAAAAGATTAGATGAGGCAAAGGGGGTCTGGCCAGAGCAGCTCCCCCAGGTCCTTTAGGCATACCGGACCTCGCATCGGACTCCTACGGGTCACACTCCTTTCTCCCTAACCTTTGGGAGTGAAGCAGTCCTCCCCATGGAAGTTAAAGTTTTGTCGCATAGAGTCTAGTCCTACGACCAAGATAGGAACCACGAGCTCCTATGCCATTCCCTAGACCTCGTTGATGAAAGGCGAGAGGATTCATAACTCCAGCTCGCCCATTATCAGCAAAAGATCACTCGCTATTTCAACTCTAAAGTCAGAAAACGTACCTTTAGCGTTGGCGATTTGGTCCTAAGGAGAGTTTTCCTGGCCGGGAAAGATCCCAAAGATGGAGTCTTGGGACCGAACTGGGAAGGACCATACCAGGTCATTGAGGTCATCAAGGAAGGAACTTATAAGTTAGATCGACTTGATGGAGGGGCAGTCCCGCGGACTTGGAACGCCATCCACTTAAAGAAATATTATCAATGATCCACTTGTAAGGCCTGGAAGGCCACTTTTTACGTATTAATAAAAAATCAAGTTTTTCTTTTTTATTTGCAAGTGTAATCTTAAAGTAACCACGAAAGACCCTTTCCCAGTTACTTGGGGGGCATATGGTACCTGGATATAACCAGGTCTCCTTAACGACTTAGATGTTGATTTTTAGCTATGGATCGTTGCTCTTCTTAAAGAAGCTCGAGATATGGATAAAAGTTGACACGAACTAATTTTTCAAAATAAGCTCTTGGTTTTAACCGGGTCATAAAACTTAGAAGTTAACTTAAATTTATTGATCGTGGTTTTTCTTAAAGAAGCTCGAGATATGGATAAAAGTTGACACGAACTAAGTTTTCAAAATAAGCTCCTGGTTTTAACCGGGTCATAAAACTTAGAAGTTAACATAAATTTATTGATCGAGGTTCTTCTTAAAGAAGCTCGAGATATGGATAAAAGTTGACACGAACTAAGTTTTCAAAATAAGCTCCTGGTTTTAACCGGGTCATAAAACTTAAAAGTTAACTTAAATTTATGGATCGTGGTTCTTCTTAGAAGGGCTCGGGATATAAATAACGGTTAACACAAACTAAGTTTATCAAAAAAAATATATGTGTATTGTAGCCAAAAGCATGAAGAAATACATAAGTTAAAATTGCAAGGAAATTGTCTCGAGGTAAAAACACCTCGTGCTAAGGATTACACAATAACTTCAAAATAAAAAAGAGAAGAAAAGGCGCCCTAAGCCCCGTCAGTTGGCCCCTTGGAGGTCGCGGTCTCACCCTGCTTCGCCGCGCCAGAGGCTTCCCCAGTCTCCGAGGGCGGCGCCTCTTTGTCAAGGCGGGCTTGGAACTTCACCAACAAGCGCGCCCAGAGAGTCGGCGGCATGAAAGAGAAGTCAGCCTCCGGGTTGTGGGCCCAGCAACGATAGAAAAATTCCTGCATGGACTGTTCCGAGGTGGTCCGTTCGGCTTCTAGAGCGGCCTGGGCCTCGGTCTTCACTGCCTCGAGGTCTGTTCGCGAGGTGGCAAGGGATGCCTCAAGTTCTTGGACCTTCGAGCGGATCCTCTCTAACTCGGCCTTCGAGGTCACCAGGGCATCTTTCGCCGCCTGAGCCTCCTGAAGGGCGGCCTGGTGCTCAGCCCTCATCTCCTCGAGCTGAGTCCTGGTCCTGGTGATGCCTCGATGTACGGCAGCGATGCCCTACGAGAAATGAAAGATAAATTGGCTAAGTAGAAAAATAAGGCGGTGTGTGATGGGTAAAGCCTTAAAGGAATGGGGCAGCTTACCGTTAGGTCATGTCCATCGAAGACTCTATTACGTGGACCGGGCTCATTGTCTCAATTGCCCGGACCTCCTTCTCTTTGAACTTGTAGAAATGGTTGACGGCGTAGCTCGCCGACTCGTACACCGTCCCCCGGAAGGCTTCTGGGATCTTCTCTAGGTTCTGGGGATCGACAGGGATGCGTACGCCGGGGGCCACTACAGCCGAAGTCCCGACCTCCATTCCCACGTCCTGGGTGGCTGATGTTGATCGCTGGGGCGGCGGGGGCATGTGTCGTGCTCCGGCAGCAGGAAGAATTGCCCCCTCGACCTGGGATGATGGGGTTTTTTCCTTCTCCTTTGCCAGAGATTTAGTGGAGCCCCCAGCCGTGCTCTTGGACCCTCGGAGCCTTTTCAATCTTGGCCCTGCTTGGGGATTCCCCCCGAAGTCTATGCCCCGCAGGCTATCCTCAGGCTGAGACATCTCTTCTGCCAAAAACAAAAAAACATGGTTATTACAAGTTAGCAATCAGGCAAAAATAAAAGCAAGAGGTTAAAGGCAAAAAGTATGTGAATACTAAGGGAGCCCTACCCCCCGAGCTGGAAGAACCTAAGACGATTATTTCCCGAACAGGCGCAAGTTCTGGGTCCGATTCTGACTCGGGGCTAGACTCATCTACATACTGCCTAAGCCCCGGAGCATAGATACCTCTCTGGAGTGATGGCCATGTGCGTAAGTTGGTCCCATACTCCTAAAAAATGATCGACCTAAAAGCTAGGGTATTATCTACTACTATGGTACCCCTAGGCCGGCTATCTTGGCGATCCAGCACGAGCCGGTCAACACAATGGAGCAGGAGTGTGTTCAAGTCCGGGTTCCTTCAGTGACGATGGACGATCTGCCTAGGATTGAACCTAACCAGCCGAGGGTCCGCTGTGGCCCTATCTACATTCTTAAGCAAATAAGTGTTACCTTGACCGGAAGGACCCGCGGCTGCTCCAGATTGGATCCTCTCCTCGTCCATCCCCTGGGCGACCTCCAAGGCCCTCTTCCTATTCCTCACAAGCGGAACTTCAGCCGCCTAGTCCTCCCCGTCTTCCTTTGCCGCGACCTCCTCCACGATGGTAGGTCTGTTGTCGCGGGCTGGGGGCGGCCCCCGGGGCCTCTTCAGGTTCAGAGTCTGATTTGGGAAAATCAGTTTGCAGAACACCATCGTCTCGTCCGTCACGAGCACGCGATAGTCCTTTTCACTGGGGGGCAAGCCCGCCAGTGTTTCATATTGACCCCCGAGGGTCACAGACTTTTCGGTCCTCACGTAGATGGCTGCAAGATTGGCTGGAATCAGAATGGAATACGGGAGGAGCTAAAATAAAATAACACTTAAAAGGCGAGCTAAGGTCAGGGTTCACTTACGAGGACGGTTGAAGTAGTGGTGCTCGCAGTTCCGGAACCCAGTTGACATGAAGAACTGGTCCTTGAAGTCATTTGGATGGCTTGGCAGCTCGATGACCGCCGTCATATTAGGAAAACGGGTTAAATAGTAGAACCCGTCGCCCCGTCCCCGCTGGTCCGGGCTGGCTTTTAAGCAAAAGAAGTATAAAATATCCGTCGGAGTGGGGACCTCCCACTCCTGCTTCTTGAATAAGTACCTCAACCCTGCCAGCAGACGGTAGGAGTTGGGGGGGGGGGGGGGGGGGGGAGCTAAAATGGGGCCAACCCCACATAGTTCAGGAAATCAGCGAAATACTGATCCAGGGGAAGGAAGGCCCCTGCCATGAAGTGTTCACCGCTCCAGGCCGCGAACGATTCGTCGAGCGGCGTGCAGCTCCGCTCGCCCTCCGCAGCAGGTCGGGCAATAACGGAGGCTTTCCCCAGTGGAATGTTGTGGGTGAGGAAGAGTTTGTTGATCTTCGCCTGGTCGGTTATCTTTGAGACGATTCTCTCCACCTCAAAAAATGCGTTGGGGGCGACCTCGATCTCCTTCTCCACGGTCGGCCCAAAGTGGGGGATCGGCGAGCTGGACATCACCGCCTTTCCTTTCTCCTGCTGGGAGGCTGATCTTCCAACGTTCTTCTGGGGGAGGTTCTTTTTTGGTGCCATCTGGTCGCCTAGTGAACACAAGAAAACATTTTAGAAAAGGCGACCCAAGCAGGAGGAAGAATAATTATTATTTGCACGAGCTGAGGTAAGCCCAGCTCGTGGAAGATGGAGCCACGCGGTTCAGTGAACACGCGCGTATACTCCCAACAGATCCCAGATTACTCGGAATTCACGTGTCAGGGGGTTTAGGGTAAAATTTTCCTTGGGAGGAAAGTTTCAGTAGGCAGGAATTGCAAAACCGCCCATGAGGCGTGTTCCCTAAGCTACCCGATTTTGCACTCGAAATTCCCAAAACTCCTACCCAGAAATTGTTCCAGAAAAAGCATCCTGAAACCCATGCTCTAAGGCGATTTCCTACAACAAGTATGTCCTAACCTAAAAAGGGTTGTCACCCTCCATATCCACACAACCCAGAAAACCCTTGCATGCGGCTACAGTAAAATTTTTTACCTAAGCTACAGTAGCATGTTTTCAAAGTAAACAGGGTCAGGAAACTTACAGTGTATGGCTGGAAGGTAGACGAGAGTGTTGCACTGGTAGGAGCTTCTTCGGTGTAGTAGCTTCCAAAGCTTCAGAGAAACTCGTGCGTCTAAGCTTCTTGAACGATGAAAATGGCAGCAGCAGAGTCGAGAGTTTCGTTCTTCTGAAAGTTAGAGAGGGAAGAAGAAAAGAGATTTGGGAAATTTTGAATGAAGGGGTGGCCCGTGCGTAGGGTGGCCACCCCCTTTTTATATACGTGAAGAATCACGTGTAGAAGGCACTTGGATGACCCTAGTGAGGGATCCGAGGCCTTCCACTCGAAATACGGAATGATGACTGGGCATAAACTAGGCCATTAAATGCGGTTCTCGTAAAACGTACCGTCACCACCCACGACA
The DNA here is from genome assembly GCF_963169125.1 of Humulus lupulus. Taxonomy (NCBI): domain Eukaryota; kingdom Viridiplantae; phylum Streptophyta; class Magnoliopsida; order Rosales; family Cannabaceae; genus Humulus; species Humulus lupulus. The sequence continues at coordinate 69,975,658 of NC_084798.1, forward strand.
TTCCACGTATCAGGCGCCTGCACAAAAAGTGGAATGTGAAGGGTTGTGGGGGAGTCTAAAAGCCCCTACTGTGGTCTTCAACATATGACGTCATATACCACGAGCAGGAGCTTGGGGGGCAGATGTACGCCCTGGTTTTCCCACGGGCTGATTAGCAGGTCGAGCCTCGGACTAATCATGGTTAGTCCGTAAATTTCCCCAGGCCGGGGCTCCTGTTTTCGAGGTCGTACTCTATTAGCTCGAGGTATCCTCAAGGACTCGCCAAGGTTGTCCAAGACTGGGGGAAGGATTCTGAAGGCCGAAGGTCGGGTCAGGGGAGAAGCTCGTGGTATGAGCTGCTCCTGGATCTCTGACCCTTTGTAAAGTCAACACACGCAAGATAAACGTGCATATATCTGACATCACGTGTCTGATATCTCCCTGACTTCTTGGACACGCAGCAGGAACGTGCATGTTCTGAAACCCACGGTTGGGTTGGGCCGTGCGGCCCATTATCTTCTTACCTATCGATTTGACCATACTTATGTGTCAGGTTTAGGAATTAATCACGAATGTCACAGAGTTGATATGACAAATAATAAGGTCACGGGATGACCTCCTTACCAACTTCCAGGTGCCTTCTCCTATAAATATGGAGACTCTGGGAGTTGATAAGGGTTGGAAAAAATAGTCTCTGGAGAGATATATACTCTATAACCAAATACCCAGAATAGATCAATAATATTGACTAGTGGAGTAGAAGGATTTTAACCTTTGAACCACTTAAAAACGTGTCTTGAGTCACCAAGTTCATCCTCTAAGATTTCATATCTGTGACGGTTCTACTTTCAGCACTAATCCCTTTCTCATCTTCTCTTAATTACCTGTTGGCGAAGAACCGCGTCAACAGTCCAAAAGACAGGAATTTAAACCTTCGTTTTATTAATTGTTATTAATTGATTAGGCCCACTATAGTCATGCAAAGCAAATGGGCCTTCACAAGTGGAATCACCCACAAGAGAGGAATTTAAACTTTACATTTTCTAATGGGCCCAAATAAAACCTATCATTTTATGAATATTTTATTTGGCAAAATACCATATATCTAACAAACATATGAGTCACTATATGCATCTAAGCCCAATTGCAAAAATACCACATATAGTGCAAACAGACATGCTATAATTGGATGGGCCTAATCATGTTACTATATGAGCAATTCTATGAATTTATGCAAAAATACCATAATTTATTTCATTTGCAAAAATACCACAATTAATTATCTAGAATTTATCGAAAAAATTCAAATTAATTAATTTTTTACAAAAAATAAGTCAATTTAAATGAAATTTATCAACAATTAACAATAGTTAATTTAAATTTCAATGATCAACAATCAACTTTGTTTTAGGTTAATTTGAAAAAAAATATATTAATTTAATTTAAATAGGATTTATCAACAATTAACCAAAGTTAATTTAAATCTCATTTATTAAAAAAATATATTTTATTATTTGGCTGAAAAAAAATGATATTTTTCAAAATTTAACCAATTATAAATTTTAAAATCAATATCTTAAGTATTTTAAAAAAATATCTTGTGTTGTTACAACTATTATCTAATATTTTAACTATTTAAAAATAATAAAATACAAATAGTTATAACAAGCCTAAAATATCTCAAATAGTTAAACAAATTCAAATATCCATAAAAATATCTAACTAACAATGTTCAAATTTCAAATAATTTAAATATTAAAAACTATAGAATAAAAAGATATTTATATTTTCAAATAAAGATTTAATAAAACAAAATCAAGAATTTAAATGAAAATATCTTAAATATCTGATATCATAATTATAATATTTTAATATATTAAAATATTTAAAATTAAGTTGTTAGTTTATTTTTAAATTTGAATTTGAATCTTTGTAGAAAATATCTAATTATTTAAATCTCAACAAACCAAAATATCTTATTTTAAAAAAATTTAAATGATAAAACAAAAAAGATATTTTAGGTTTTGATTATAAATAATTTATTTCTACAAATTTTAATTTCTTTTTTATTTTTAAAAAAAAAAATTTAATTATGGATGAACAGTACTCGTATCGGGTACTGTTCACCGATGTGCTCTGGCTGCTGCTGGCTCGCGCGCGGGGCTGGGGTGCGCGCACGAGGCACGCGCGCAGGGCTGGGGGATGCATGCAAGGCGCGCGCGCGCGGGGCTGGGGATGCACATGATGCGCGCTGGGCGTGGGGATGCACGTGATGCGCGGGGCTGGGGAATGCCAAAAATTGACCAAAGACATAGTCAATTCTCAAGAGAAAAAGTGAGGGTTACCCTCATTAGCCTCGGGAAAACCAAGCAACCCGAAGTCTTGCCCCACACGAGACCCATGTCTCATAGGAGGCCTTAGCAAAGGTTCCCAAAAAGACCCAAGTGCCTCGCTATGCGAGGCCGCCCACCATGCGCGCGCATCTGCCAAGGACCCAAGTGCCTCGCTATGCGAGGCTGCCCACCATGCGCGCGCGTCTGCCAAGGACCTAAGTGCCTCGCTATACGAGGCTTCCCATCGTGTGCGCGCGCCTGCCGAGACCCCTAGGGCCTCGCTATGCGAGGCTGCCCATCGTGTGCGCGCACCTGTCGAGACTCCTGGGGCCTCGCTATGCGAGGTTGCCCACCGTGCACATGCAGCCGTCCCATGCCATCACCCGCCTAGGCTCCGGGGGTCTCGCCTTGTGAGACCCATCCCCGAGCCTCGTGAGTGCCCAATACATGCATGGGTACTTGCCTAGGGACCAAGGGTCTCGCCTTGGGAGACCCATCCCCTAGCCTCGTACATGCCTATTTCAAGGTCTCATACATGGAAATAGGGTTGGGATGAAAGAAGTATGGTTCGACACTTACTAAAATATGAAGAAACCTAGAGAAGGTATTTAAGTAAGCGGGACCACTAGGCATGAGATGGATGTACATGCACGGGATGTACAACCCTGAAAAGGGCAAAGGAATGACTCTGACATCTGTGTCCTACAAGTAGTGGAGGTACAGATTTGTACAGAGAGTGGAAGCACTACTTGCATACCTCTGACTATGTACTAGGCCAACACCATAACCTTCTGCTCCACCACGACCTGTGCCACAACCCTGACACTGTACCTATGTACAATCTTGTCCCCTGGGACCACAATGTATGGGGAGCCATTAGAGCTCCAGTATAAATAGATCATCACCCCTCTAGAAAAGGGGTTGGAAAACTGATTGTATTCTAAGGCTTTTGAATAAGATACAATTTCGACTCCATGGCAGTTTTACATATTTACTCTCTCAAGTTTTCTCCCTCTTCTTCTGAGATACCTTTGGCAATATAGTCTTAGTTTTCTAACCTTATATCGTTGACGAGATTTCACCGTCAACAGTTTGGCGCCGTCTGTGGGAACGTAAGCACCAAGCTACTGTTCTACCATTACTTCCGGCAAGGAGAAATGCCAAGACGTTCGAAGCGACTCAGGGAGCCACGAGAGGTGGAGGTCCACCTAAACGGAGTCCAGCTGAAGGCCTCCATGAAGGATCCGTCTCCAGCCCGAGACGTGGAGCCCCCAGGGGACCCTGAGGTTCGCGAGAATGACAGGGAGGCCTCATCACTGGCCATCCCGTCCGGTGATAATCCTCCAAGGACAACTACCGCACCACCAGGGAATGCCAACGAGTTCCCTCCTCTCAAACCATCGTAGGTATTGAACTCCGGCCGGCAGGATCCGGGCCCCTCGACGCGTAGACATGTTAAACAACCTCAGGTCCATTCCGTGAGCTCGAGTTCTAAATCTCATTTCTATGAAGAGGAGATTCGTGAGCTGCACCATAAAAACCAAAGACTGGAGACCACCTTGGAGAACATGCAGGAGGTACTGAATGGCCTGTTGCAAGGTAAGTCGAACGTGACCCTGCCCAAGAGGAAAGAGAAGGGTCAGGAAACCACTGTCCCGGTAGACGACGGGAGGACCAGACACTCCGCCAGTAACACCCCCAGGGAGAAGCCGCATGAGCATCCCGGACCATCGAGGCCACCACAGGGGCCAAGGCAAGGGATCAATGTTGGCTCTCACAACGACATCGACGTCACCTCAAAGAGGACGCCCTTAGAACTACGAGGAGAGCTCAACAAAGGAGGGGCAGACAAGAGAACTACACCTCCTACTGTCCCCCGAGATGACAAAGGAAAGGAAGATGTCAACCCCTCCATGTTGAGAGACTCCCTGAAGTAGAGGAGGCAAGGCCTCGATACAGAGACGAGGAGCCTGCGGAGCAAGATTGTCATCGCACCCGGAGGAAAAACCATCGAGGATGAGTTCGATCATGAATCGCCATTCACTAAAGAGGTCCAAGTCATCCGACTCCCAGCCAACTTCAAGGAGCCGCATCTAACCCCATATGAGGGGAGCACAGACCCCAAGTACCATCTGGACGCATTCAATGATTTGATGAAGTTAAGAGGGATCAGAAGCGGGGCTAGATGCCACTGTTTCGTGGTCACCTTGAAAGGACTTGCGTATAAATGGTTCAGAAGACTTCGCCCAGGATCCATCAGGTCTTGGCAGCAGTTTTCGGATGAGTTTCTCCAACAGCATCACGCCATGCGTGATTATACAATGCCAGGCACCAACCTCGCCAATGTAAAACAAGGAGAAAATGAGAGTCTGAAGGGTTACATCCACAGGTTTAGCATGGAGGTAGCCAAAGTGGGGAGCTTGACCCGCAGGGAATTAAAAATGGCCATCACAGCTGGAGTGCTTCCAGGAAGCAAATTGTGGGATAGCATGCTCAAGAGGGAAGTCACTGACCTAGATGACTTCTACGAGAGGGCGCAAAAGTATATTCGCGTGGAGGATGGCCATACAAACATAAAGGCAGGAAACAGCGAGTCCCATGTAAAGTCCCCAGCCAATGAGAGGTCGAATAGAGCACACAAGTACATACGTGTGGAAGAGGGCCATGACAACTCGCATGTTGAAGAAAGCGAACCTTCCTCCAGTCACCCTACTACTAATACGTCTCAAGAGTCAATATAGAAGGGGACGTCATGCTAGAAGGTTCGCTGACGAAGTTTAAAATTGGACGAGGACCATCTAGCCATATAAGCCCCGACATGAGGGGAGATCACCTCAAAAATTGCAAAAAGGGTCTCAACGTAGACGTTCGCAAAAAGGATCTCAGAGTAGACGCTTGCAAAGAGGGTCTCAACGTAGATGCTTGCAAAAAGGGTCTCAATGTAGACGTTCGCAAAAAGGGTCTCAGAGTAGACGCTTGCAAAGAGGGTCTCAATGTAGACGTTCGCAAAAAGGGTCTCAGAGTAGACGCTTGCAAAGAGGGTCTCAACGTAGACGTTCGCAAAAAGGGTCTCAAAGTAGACGCTTGCAAAAAGGGTCTCAAAGTGCACGCTTCCAAAAAGGGTCTCAAAGAAGACGCTTGCAAAAAGGGTCTCAAAGAAGACGCTTGCAAAAATAGTACTATGCCTAATGACGAAAAGGACGCTTCTCGCAAGAAATAATAAGCGCGCGCAAAAATACATAAAAGGATAGCAAGGACCCAACGGGTCAACATATCCTTACAAGTAATCAAAGTGCACCAGCGGATACGGATCACCCAGCAATACCACTAGAGCATAGGGAGTTAGCATTAATATAAGTCTATCAGGAAGCCTAAAGACTTCCTCATAGACTGGGGGGCAAGTGTGAATGCCAAAAATTGACCAAAGACATAGTCAATTCTCAAGAGAAAAAGTGAGGGTTACCCTCATTAGCCTCGGGAAAACCAAGCAACCCGAAGTCTTGCCCCACACGAGACCCATGTCTCATAGTAGGCCTTAGCAAAGGTTCCCAAAAAGACCCAAGTGCCTCGCTATGCGAGGCCGCCCACCATGCGCGCGCATCTGCCAAGGACCCAAGTGCCTCGCTATGCGAGGCTGCCCACCATGCGCGCGCGTCTGCCAAGGACCTAAGTGCCTCGCTATACGAGGCTTCCCATCGTGTGCGCGCGCCTGCCGAGACCCCTAGGGCCTCGCTATGCGAGGCTGCCCATCGTGTGCGCGCACCTGTCGAGACTCCTGGGGCCTCGCTATGCGAGGTTGCCCACCGTGCACATGCAGCCGTCCCATGCCATCACCCGCCTAGGCTCCGGGGGTCTCGCCTTGTGAGACCCATCCCCGAGCCTCGTGAGTGCCCAATACATGCATGGGTACTTGCCTAGGGACCAAGGGTCTCGCCTTGGGAGACCCATCCCCTAGCCTCGTACATGCCTATTTCAAGGTCTCATACATGGAAATAGGGTTGGGATGAAAGAAGTATGGTTCGACACTTACTAAAATATGAAGAAACCTAGAGAAGGTATTTAAGTAAGCGGGACCACTAGGCATGAGATGGATGTACATGCACGGGATGTACAACCCTGAAAAGGGCAAAGGAATGACTCTGACATCTGTGTCCTACAAGTAGTGGAGGTACAGATTTGTACAGAGAGTGGAAGCACTACTTGCATACCTCTGACTATGTACTAGGCCAACACCATAACCTTCTGCTCCACCACGACCTGTGCCACAACCCTGACACTGTACCTATGTACAATCTTGTCCCCTGGGACCACAATGTATGGGGAGCCATTAGAGCTCCAGTATAAATAGATCATCACCCCTCTAGAAAAGGGGTTGGAAAACTGATTGTATTCTAAGGCTTTTGAATAAGATACAATTTCGACTCCATGGCAGTTTTACATATTTACTCTCTCAAGTTTTCTCCCTCTTCTTCTGAGATACCTTTGGCAATATAGTCTTAGTTTTCTAACCTTATATCGTTGACGAGATTTCACCGTCAAAAAGGGTCGAACCCACGAGGACTATGATCAAATTATTATTCAAAATAATACTAGACTGAAATTAAAGAGGGGTTTTAGTTTTAATAGCTGAAAACATAAAATGAAATAAATATCAACAATTGAATAACTAAGGTGTACGCCCTGATTTTCCCACGGGCTGATTAGCAAGCTGAGCTGCGGCCTAACCTTGATTATCTCACGGACATCCCTCACAAGCGGAGCTGCATCGTAAGGTCATACCTCCTTAGCTCGAGGATGGTTGGGGGTTCGCCTCTGATAACTTAAAGACAGAGTCCGGGCTACGACGACCGAAGGTCGGGTCAAGCATCCAGCCCGCAGTACGAGCTGGGGTTGAAGGCTGTGATCCTTTATAAAGTCAGCCACGCAAGGTAAACGTGCATATATCAGACATCACGTGTCTGATATATCCCTGACTTCTCGGACACGCAGCAGGAACGTGCGTATTCAAACATCCTCAACTAGGTTGGGCCGTGCGGCCCATTATCCCCTTACCTTTTGATTTGACCACACTTATGTGTGAGGTTTAGGAATTAATCATGAATGTCACAGAGTCGACCTGATGGGTAAGAAGGTCACGGGATGGCCTTCTTACCAACTCCCAGGTGCCTTCTCCTATAAATATGGAGACCTTGGGAGTTGATAAGGGTTGGATTCTCTCTTGTAACAAAGACCCTATAATTGTATCCCCTGAATATAGCAATAATATCGACTAGTGGAGTAGAAGGATTTTAACCTTTGAACCACTTAAAAAACGTGTCTCGAGTAGCCATTTCTTTTTCCTAAGATCATATATCTTTTTTCGGTTCACCTTTAGCACTAATCCCTTTCTCTTCTTTTCTAAATTTCCTGTTGGCGAAGAACCGCGTCAACAGTTTGGTGCTTTCGTTGAGAGGTTAAGTCTGATTAGTTCTGTTGCAGACATCCAACTATGGTGACTATTCGGTCCAGGCATGGTAACGAGACAGAGCAACATGATGGGCAGGAGGCTCATCATACTACCATCCCTGGCGAACAAGTTCCTGAAACCTAGCAGCAGCCAGGAAAGCAGCCGGCGGGCCAAGATGATACTGGTAGTTCGGCGCCCTGGCCGCCTAATCCGAACCCATGTTATTATACTGTGGTGGAGATGGAGAACGCTCTGCTGAGGAGCCAGTTAGCGACAGCTAGTCAGCAAATCCAGGATATGTTGGCCCGACTACCCCCTCTCACAACCGGTGTTAATGTCGGAAAGAGGCAAGACGAGGCTCCTAAGTCTCACCAGGGTAACCGGTCCAGGCATAGCCATTCAGATGGACTTCCAGCAGCCAACTCCACCCCTTCATCACACCATCGGGAGGCAGACTTCAGAGGAAGGCCTAGAGCCGAACAACAGCAATACAGCCGTTCGGTCAGAACGTCGACTCCTAGCTCCCAACCATCCTCGAGAGCGCCCAGGAGAGCTCGAGGAAATTACCGAAGGAGATCCGAGGAGGGCTCACAGCATCAGCCCGTTCCCAACGACCGTCCTGCACCCCATCCAGATCACCAGGCGCGAGACCAGCGGGCTGGCAGGGCCGAAAGGCCCCCACCGAATTTAATCCGACCTGACGGAACCAGGATCGCCTCTCCAATCAGACATCCTCCATCTCCGATCAGATATCCGTCTCCTCCTCGGCCTGTCCGAGATATCCCAGCCTATGGGAATAATAGGATAAACCCGCCATCAGCTGAACCTTCCCGGCGTAGCAGGGCGCCAAGGGAAAGCGCGGATCATCACCACCGAGGGCGGACTCCAGGCCTGTCTAGCAGGAGCCACGGGACCGACAGTCGCCGGAGTGATCTTTCAGAAGGAGACCTGCGTCAGCGTTTGAGTTCGGCACAAAGTCACCAAACCACCCAGGGAGGCGACCTTCGAGATCGCCTTAACTCTCATAGAGGGGCACCAGCAGGAGGAGAGAGCCACGCTCGCTCAAGGGGGGCCCTGTCCGAAGTACGTAACGGTGGGAATGTCCCAAATAACCTGTCTCAAGATAGGAGGGGCAATAACCCACAAAATATGTACAATGGAACCGGAGCTATTGATCAGCCCCGGAATAACCACGGACATCAGGACCAAACGCTCGAGCGCCTGACTCAGATGGAGAAGTTGATGAGGAAGCTCCTGTTAGAAAAGAGAAAGATGAATATGATTCAGGGGACGAAATGGAACTCTTCGCCCCCAGTATAGCAGCAACGGCGTACCCATCTGGTTTCCGTATGCAGCACTTGTCAAAATTCAACGGGGACGGAGACCCCTCGGACCACCTGGGGATGTTCAACACCTTGATGATGGCCCACAACATTGGCCCCGAGCTGAGATGTCTCATCTTCCCTTCCACCCTGATTGGACCTGCCAGGCAGTGGTTCAAGCAAAGTAAAAGACAGTCAATCAGCTCCTGGAAGACTTTCTCAGCAGATTTCAAGAGGGCATTCCGAGCGTCTCAGGCCGCCCGTGTTTAGGCTGACTCCCTCGCTAACGTAAGGCAGCAGCCCGGTGAGACTCTAAAGGCCTACTTGAGCAGATTTGCGAGCGTCGCTGCTCGTGCCAGAGACGCGGATGATAGCTCCAAGCTCATGGCCATGAGAACTGGAATCCTCGTCAGAGGAGATCTCTGGAAGGATATACAAAGGAAGGGAGTCAGCTCGGTTAATGAATTCCTTAACAGGGCCCAAGAGTGGATAAACTTGGAGGAAGCCGAAGCCTCGGCTGCGGGAACCATCCAGGCCCCCGAACATCCCACTGGAGTGGGGACGGAGGTCATGGTAGCGACCCAAAACATCGCACAGAACAACCAGACCGGTGGAGGCAAAAGAAAGGGTAATGGTGAGGGCAGCCAACATGGCCAAAAGAAGAATAAGTCTGTGGACAAAGTCAAGCCCGTCTTCACGACTTATACGGAGCTCACCCAGTCTAGGGAGAATATCTTCCTAGCCAACTCTACTTGCCTCCCCTGGAAGAGGCCCGAGCCGTTGAAGCACCAAAAGGGGAAGAGAGACACCTCCAAGTTTTGCCGCTTTCACAAAGATGTTGGCCATAAAACCGACGATTGTAGGCACTTAAAGGATGAGATCAAGACTCTCATCCGAGCCGGTCCTTTGGCTCAGTATGCGCGAAACAGGGTTCCAGCCGCTCGACCTGCTCCGGAAGTACCGGTTTGTCAGCCCGGGTCTCGGATCGATCTAGACGTCCCCCCTCCCTTGGATGGAGGGAAGATATCCACCATATCTGGAGGGCCGCATGTGGCTGGTACGAGCAGGGGTGCCCAGAAGAGGTACGTGAACAAACTTAAGGCACACAATGGAGAAGAGTTCGTTCCGGAGCATCGCCTGCCAAAGCAGCAGCGATTGGAGAGGCAGCCGATCATTTTTATAAAAGATGATGCGGACAGTGTCTAGCTCCCTCACAATGACCCCCTGGTCGTGGCGGTTCAGCTCGCCAATCAGAGGTTTAGGAGGGTATTGATCGACAATGGAAGTTCGGTGAACCTCCTATTCTGGTCTACTTTAGAAAAAATGGGTTTGACCGTCGCTGAGCTGAAGGCGACCTCAATGATGCTGTATGGTTTTTCGAGAGAAGGATCCGCAGCAATAGAGACGATTGGGCTGGTGATCACCCTGGGGGAAGGATCTCGTACAGTCTCCAAGCTCCTCGAGTTCGTGGTCGTTGACTGCTCCGCTGCCTACAACGCAATTTTAGGACGACCTACACTCATAGCTTTTGAGGCCGTCACGTCCATTCGCCACCTCGCGATGAAGTTCCCTACTTTGATGGGAATATGCACTATCCATGGCGATCAGGTTGCTGCAAGGGAATGCTACAGCATTTCCATGAAGGGAAAATATAAACCCGGGCAGCTGGCAATGGCCATTCAGGGTGAAGAGGAATCTCAGGGACCCTCAGTGGATCCTGAGATTGGAAAACCTCAAAGCGCCAAGGAAGATATTGACCCCCGAATAGGTGAGGACAGGTCCAAGCTCCAAGCAATTGAGGAGCTCGAGGAGGTGAACATTGATCCGCAGAATCCGTCACGTACGGTCAGGCTCGGGAAAAACCTCTGTAGCCAGAGGAAGACGGAGCTGACCAAGTTTCTGCGGGATAGCCTGGACGTGTTTGCTTGGTCCCATGAAGACATGGTGGGGATCAGCCCTAGCGTCATCATGCATATGCTTAATCTAGATGTTATACCCAGATTTCGAGCCATAGTAAATATGACCTCGAAAGCTGAGTTCGCATTAAATGGGTCTCGTGAGGGTTAGGGTATGCTCTACGATTGTAAACCGAGCCTGCAAAGTATGATACATGACCTCGAATGTACTGACCTCGAAATGATCTCGATCTCGAAAGATAGCTCTGAGAGCCCCTCATCTTCGGGAACAACTTCGGTGCAGGGATATTGAGCTCGATGTACTATCTCGAAAGCAATGTTAGCTCGGGAGATGTCAGTGGCTCGCACAATGACGTGAAACCTGAGATGCTGAAGCCTTGGAGATACGCTATGACCACCTTGAATATCTACAAGTATTGTAAGCATGAGATGTAATCCTCATTTATTGATATAAATCCCCAAGAATTGTGGGATATTATTTAGTCAGTTATGCGTTTCCTGATCTATGGGGGACGTTTCCTTATATATCTGATTATTGGCATTTAAAGCCATTTATTTTTATTCACAAAAGAGTAACTACCCAAAATATGTGGGATAGTATTCTGCATCCTTCTCTATAAATAGAGAAGCCATGCACCATTGTAAAGGACCGAAATTCTGATCCTTAAGAGAAAACTCTGGAGAATTCATGCTAAAGAATTGTTCAGAGATAATCTTGAGATTAATAATAGAGACTCGTGGACTAGGTAGATTTAACTGCTGAACCACGTAAAAAACCGTGTTTGATTCGTTTGTTTATTTTTGGCCATTGTCTTAAATTGTTTACGTGCTCTCTTCTTTTATCTGTTGACGAAAAACGGCGTCAACACTAGATAAAAGCGTTCCCACCAAGTCCCAGAAGCAAAGGCGTTTAGGAACGGCTCGAGATGAAGCCCTAGAGGAAGAGGTGGCCCGACTCAAGAAATGCGGGTTTATCCGTGAAGCCAAGTTTCCAATATGGGTTGCCAACCCCGTGCTGGTCCCGAAGCCTAACGGGAAATGGCGGACCTGCATCGACTTCTCCGACCTGAATGAAGCTTGTCCTAAGGATTGGTTTCCATTGCCCAGGATTGAACAGTTGGTAGATGCCACGGCAGGGCACGAGCTCATGTCCTTTATGGATGCGTACTCGGGCTATAATCTGATCGCGATGAATCCGGCGGACCAGGAACACACTAGCTTCATGACCCCAAAAAACGTCTACTGTTACAAGGTCATGCCTTTTGGTTTGAAGAACGCTGGAGCTACCTACCAAAGGCTAGTAAATAGAATGTTCGCAGATCAGATCGGAAAAAACATGGAAGTGTACGTTGATGACATGCTAGTCAAGTCAAAGACTGCAGATAACCATGTTTCCGACCTGAAAGAATGTTTTAAGATATTACGGGAATATGGTATGAGGCTCAATCCCCAGAAATGCACTTTCGGGGTTGCGTCGGGGAAACTCCTGGGGTTCATAGTCAATACCCGAGGAATCGAGGCAAACCCCGACAAGATCAGATCACTGCTCGAACTTCCTTCGCCCAGGTCGCGAAAAGATGTCCAAGGTCTGACCGGAAGGGTAGCAGCCCTCAACCGGTTTATTTCCAAGTCCACCGATTAGTGTTTGCCCTTCTACAACCTGCTCCGAGGAAACAAGAAGTTTGAATGGACAGTAGAATGCGAAAGCGCATTCCTCAACCTGAAGGCACATCTTGCCGAGCCGCCCGTACTGTCTAAGCCCAAAGTAGGAAAGCCTCTTTTTCTCTATATGGCAGTCACCGAGGACGCAGCAAGTGTCGTTTTGGTACGAGAAAAGGACCAAGTTCAGAAGCCAGTCTATTACATTAGCAAAAGACTTCTCGGAGCTGAGTCCCGATACCCGTTGATGGAGAAATTGGCGTTCTGTCTCATCACGGCCTCTCGAAAGCTCAGACCGTACTTCCAGTCCCACTCGATACACGTCATGACCGATCAGCCTTTAAGGTAGGTATTGCAAAAACCTGAAGCATCGGGACGATTGCTAAAGTGGGCCATCGAACTCAGTCAGTTCGAGGTTATGTATACTTCGCGAACTGCCATAAAAATTCAGGCCCTGGCCGATTTTGTAGCCGAATGCACGAGATTCCAGGAGGATCCCGCAGACTCACCCCAGGTCACGTCGTCCCAGATGTCGTGGAGGATCTTTGTGGATGGTTCATCCAACGAGAATGGCTCTGAAGCTGGAATCATCTTGATATCCCCCGAGGGACATAGGTTCCACTCGACACTGAGATTCGGGTTCAAGGCCTCCAACAATGAGGCCGAATATGAAGCGTTACTGGCTGGACTGAGGGTAGCCTGAGAGTTGAAGGCGGGCTCCGTCAAGTGCTTCAGTGACTCCCAGCTCGTGGTAAACTAGGTTCTCGGCGAATATCAAGCACGGGGACCCAAGATGGCCGCTTACCTGGCAAAGGTAAAGGCTGAGCTGTCCGCGTTTGAGCAAGGCTCAATCGAACAGATACCTCGGGAAAAGAATGCTAATGCAGATGCTCTTGCCAAGCTCGCCACCTCCGGAGAGACGGAGATCTTGGGGTTGGTACCAATAGAATTCTTGGAAAAACCAAGTATAGAAGGAGACGGGACAGAGGTCAAGATGATCGACGCCAGGCCGTCCTGGATAACCCCCACCCTTGAATATCTCGTCGAGGGCAAGCTGCCCGAAGGACGTAACGACGCACGGCGAGTCCTGTATGAAGCTCCGAGATATACGATAGTCGATGGTGTGTTGTACCGACGCGGGCACTCCCTACCTCTCCTCCTGTGTGTTCTTCCAGATGAGGCAAAAGCCATCCTGCAGGAGGTGCACGAGGGTTTCTGCGAAGACCACGCTGGGGGGAAAAGTTTGGCCTTAAAGGTCCTTAGGCAGGGATATTATTGGCCAACTCTGTCCAAGGACTCGATCTCATACGTGAAGAAATGCGACAAGTGTCAGCGATTCTCTGCAGTTGCCCGAGCTCCTCCAGTCGAGCTGAAGATGATCTCGTCCCCATGGTCATTCGCTGTCTAGGGAATCGATTTGGTGGGCGCCCTCCCTACTGGAAAAGGCGGGGTCCTCTACGCCGTGGTAGCCATCGACTATTTCACGAAGTGGGCTGAGGCAGAACCTCTGGCAACGATAACGTCCAAAAAGATGCTTGACTTCATGGTTAAAAGCATTATCTATCGATTTGGTCTGCCCAAGAAGATTGTCTCCGATAACGGTACTCAGTTCGACAACGACCTGTTCACCGAGTTCTGTGAAAGATACGAAATCGTCAAAAGTTTCTCCTCCGTGGCATATCCTCAGGCGAATGGCCAGGTCGAAGCTGTCAACGAGACTCTAAAGGCGAGCCTCAAGAAGAGATTAGATGAGGCAAAGGGAGTCTGGCCAGAACAAATCCCCCAGGTCCTATGGGCATACCGGACCTCGCATCGGACTCCTACGGGTCATACTCCTTTTTCCCTAACCTTTGGGAGTGAGGCAGTCCTCCCCGTGGAGGTTAAAGTGCTTTTACATAGGGTCCAGTCTTACGACCAGGACCGCAACTACGAGCTACTGTGCAATTCCCTTGACCTAGTTGATGAAAGGCGAGAAGATTCGCAACTTCAGCTCGCCCATTATCAGCAGAAAATCATTCGCTATTTCAACTCCAAAGTTAAAAAGCGCGCCTTCAGCGTTGGCGACCTGGTCCTAAGGAGAGTCTTCCTAGCCGGTAAAGATCCCAAAGATGGAGTCTTGGGACCAAACTGGGAAGGACCATATCAAGTCATCGAGGTCATTAAGGAGGGAACTTATAAATTAGCTCGGCTTGATGAAGGGGCAGTCTCGCGGACTTGGAACGCCATCCATTTAAAGAAATATTATCAATGATTCACTTGTAAGGCCTGGAAGGCCATTTTTTATGTATTAAGCAATGAGAATCAGCTTTTTGTTTATATTTGTACATGTTTTCAAGTGTAATCTAAAGTAACCACGAAAGACCCTTTCCCAGTTACTTAGGGGGCATATGGTACCTGGATATAACCAGGTCTCCTTATTGACTTAGAAGTTGACTCATATCGATTGACCGTTGTTTTTCTTTAAAAAAAAACATGAGATATTGATAGGAGTTAATGCTAACTAAGTCCTATCTTGGATATAACCAGGTCATAAAACATAGAAGTTAATTTAAATCTATCGATCGTTGTTCTTCCTAAAGAGCTCGAGATATGGATAAAAGTTAACACGAACTAAGTTTTCAAATTAAGTTCCTGGATATAACCGGGTCATAAAACTTAAAAGTTAATTTAAATATGTTGATTTTTGTTCTTCCTAAAGAGCTCGAGATATGGATAAAAGTTAACACGGACTAAGTTTTCAAATTAAGTTCTTGGATATAACCGGGTCATAGAACTTAGAAGTTAATTTAAATCTATTAATCATTGTTCTTCCTAAAAGAGCTCGAGATATGGATAAAATTTAACACGAACTAAGTTTTCAAATTAAGTTCCTGGATATAACCGGGTCATAAAACTTAGAAGTTAATTTAAATCTGTTGATCGTTGTTCTTCCTAAAGAGCTTGAGATATGGATAAAAGTTAACACGAACTAAGTTTTCAAATTAAGTTCCTGGATATAACCGGGTCATAAAACATAGAAGTTAATTTAAATCTGTTGATCATTGTTCTTCCTAAAGAGCTCGAGATATGGATAAAAGTTAACACGGACTAAGTTTTCAAATTAAGTTCCTGGATATAACTGGGTCATAGAACTTAGAAGTTGATTTAAATCTATTTGATCGTTGTCCTTCCTAAAGAGCTCGAGATATGGATAAAAGTTAATGCGAACTAAGTTTCTCAAAAAAAACTTTATTGTAACCAAAGTGCGAAAAGACAAGAAGATCAATTAAAAACATAAAACCAAATTGTCTCGAGGTGGAAGCACCTCATTCAAAGGTTACACAAAAAATCATAAAATATAGTGAAGGGCACAAGAGAGGAAAAGCCCTAAGCTCCGCCAGGTGGCCCCTTGGAGGTCGCCGTCTCGCCTTGCTCAGCTGCACCAGAGCCCTCCCCGGCCTCGGAGGGCGCCTCTTTGTCGAGGCGAGCCTGGAACTTCACCAGCAGGCGCTCCCAAAGACTCGCTGACAAAAAGGAGTAGTCAGCATCCGGGTTGTAGGTCCAGCAATTATAGAACAGGTCTTCCAAGGCCTTTTCCGAAGTTGCCTGCTCGGCCTCCAGGGCAGCCTTGCCTCAACCTTCGCGGTATCTAGGTCTGTCCGCGAGGTGGCGAGGGAGGTCTCGAGCTCTTGGACCTTCGAGCGGGTCTTCTCCAACTCGGCCTTCGAGGTCGCCAAGGCATCCTTAGCTGTCTTAGCTGCCTAAAGAGAGGTCTGGTGCTCGATCCTCATATCCTCGAGCTGAGTTTTGGCCCTGACGATGCTTCGGTGAAGAGCAACGACGCCCTGCGAGAAATGAAAGATAAATGGCCTTAGAGGAAAAATAGGGCAAAGTGTAATGGTAAAAGCTTTAAAATAATAGGGCAGCTTACCGTTAGGGTCATGCTCATTGAAGACTCCATTACACCAACCGGGCTCATTGTCTCAATGGCCCGGAGCTCCTTCTCGGTGAACTTGTATATATGGCTGACGGCGTAGTTCGGCGACTCATACACCGTTCCTCGAACGGCCTCTGGGATCTTCTCCAGGTCCTGGGGATTGACTGGGATGTGGACCTCAAGGGAGACAATCGCCGAAGCCCCGGCCTCCATTTCTGAGTCCCGGATGGTGATAGGAGCTCGCGGAGGAGGTGGGGCCATGTTGCTCCCACTAGTGGCAGGAGGATTAGTTCCCACTACCTGAGCGGGGGGGAGCTGCTCCTTCTTCTTAGCAAGAGATTTAGTGGGAGTTCCAGCAAATTTCTTCAAGGTCCGGAGCTTCTTCATCTTTGGCCTAGAGGCCCCGGCGAACGCACCTCATAGGCTTTCTTCGGGCTGAGACATCTCTTCTGCCAAAGCAAAAATATGGTTAGTACGAAATTTAGCAATCATAAAGAAACCAAAAACAAAGGGGGAAAAAGAATAATTAAAGTACGCGCATGCTGGAGTAAACCCTACCCCCCGATCTAGAAGAAGAACCTATGGTTACGGCCATCGGTTCCGGAGTTTCTGCGGGAGAGTCTAAGTCAATTATTTCCCGAGCTGGGGCAAGTTTTGGATCCGACTCTGGTTCCGGGCTGGATTCTTCTACATATTGCCTAAGTCCCGGAGCCACGGCACCTCTCTTGAGGGATGGCCAGGTCCTAAGGTTGGTACCGTACTCCTCGAATAGGATCGACCTAAATGATGAGGTGCTATCTACAACTACGGTACCCCTAGGTCGGCTATCTTGGTAGTCCAGCACGAGCCGATCGACGCAGTGGAGCAGGGTTGTGTCCAGGTCCGGATCACTTCGGTGATGATGGACGAGCTGTCGGGGGTTGAATCTAGCTAGCCGGGGGTCGGCAATGGCCCTATCTAAGTTCCTAAACATGTAAAGGTTACCTTGACCCGAGGGACCCACGTCTGCTCTGGACTGGATCCTCTCTTCATCTGTTATCTGGGCCACCTCCAGCGCCCGCTTCCTGTTCCTCACAAGTGGAGTCTTGTCCTCCTCATCATCGTCCATCGCGACCTCCTCCACGATGATGGGCATAGAGGTGCGAGTTGGGGGAGGCCCCCGAGGCCTCCTTAGATTCAATCTCTGATTTGGGAAAATCAGCTTACAAGCCACCATCGTCTTGTCCGTCATGAGCGCCCGGTAGTCCTTCTCACTGGGGGGCAAGCCCGTCAGTGTCTCGTATTGACCCCCGAGGGTCGCAGATTTCTCTGTCCTTGCGAAGATAGTTGCAGGATTAATCCAAGTCAGAAAGGGACACAGGAATTGTACGAAACCTGACTTACGAGCTAGAGATAAAAAGCACTTCGTGAACGATTGAAGTAATGGAGCTCGCAGTTCCTGAACCCCGTCAACATAAAGAATTGATCTTTAAAGTCATTGGGGTGGCTGGGCAGCTCAATGACCGCAGCCGTATTGGGGAATTGGGTTAGATAGTAAAACCCATCACCTCGCCCCCGCTGATCCGGGCTGGCCTTGAGGCAGAAGAAATACAAAATATCCGCAGGAGTGGGGACCTCCCACTCGTGCTTCAAAAATAAGTATCTCAACCCCGCCAACAACCGATAAGAGTTGGGGGGAGCTGGAAGGGGGCCAACTTCACATAATTAAGGAAGTCAGCGAAGTACTGGTCCAGTGGCAGGAAGGCCCCCGCCTTAAAATGCTCGTCGCTCTAGGCCGCGAACGATTCGTCTAGCGGCGCGCAGCTCCGCTCGCCCTTTGCGGGAGGTCATGCCGCCACAGATGCCTTCCCCAATGCGATGTTGTGGGAGAGGAAGATTTTATTGATCTTCACCTGGTCGGTGATCTTTGAGACAATCCTCTCTGCCTCAAAGAACGCGTCAGGAGCCACCTCGAGCTCCTGCTCCACTGCCGGCCCAAAGCTGGGGATCGGAGAGTCCGGTATCACTACCTTTCCTTTGTCTTGCTGAGATGCCCAGCTGCCAACTGTCTTCTTTGGAGTGTTCCTCTTTGGTGCCATCAGGTCGCCTAATGAACAAAGGAAATTTTTCAGAAAAGGCGACCTAAGGATATGGAAGATCAAGTCATTCTTTACACTAGCTGAGATAAGCCCAGCCCGTGGAGAGTGAGACCACGCGGTTCAATGAACACGCGCCTGTGCCCCCAACAGATCCCTGATTACTCGGAATTCGTGTGTCAGGAGGGTCAGATTAAAAATTTTCCTTGGAGGGAAAGTTCCAGTAGGCATGAAAGGAAAAATCGCCTGTGAAACGTATCCCCTAAGCTACCCGGTTTTGCCCCCAAAATATGTCAAAATTCCTACCCGTAAATTGTCCCCAGAAAAGGCATCCTGCAAACCATACTCTTAAGTAATTTCCTGCAGCCAAAATACCCTAACCTAAAAGGCTTTCACCCTTCATTCCCACGAAAACCAGTAAACCCATGCATGTGACTATAGTAAATATTTACCTAAGCTACAGTGAAAAATATTTTCAAAACACGCATGGTCAGGGAACTAACATGATAATTGATTGGAAGATGGATGAAGGTGTCGCCTAGGTGGGGGCTTCGCCGGAATACTTATCCAAAGCTTTGGAGAAGTCCTCACGCCTGAGCTTCTTGGATGCAGAAAATGGCGGCCACAAAGAAGAGGGTTTTTCTTCTGAGATGAAGAGAGAAGAAGGAGAGAGTTTCTGAGAAATTTTGAGTAAAAGGGTGGCCCATGCATAGGGTGGCCACCCCTTTTATATATACGCGAAGGGTCACGTTAGAAGGGCTGTTGGATGGCCCTGATGTGGGATCCAAGGCCCTCCACTTGAAATATGAAACGACGGCTGGGCGTATGCTAGGCCATTAAATGCGGTTCTCGGAAGACGTACCGTCGCCAACCACGATGTTCCACGTGTCAAATGTCTGCGTAAAGAGTGGAAGGCGAAGAGTTCGTGGCAAAGCCTAAAAGCCCCTACTGTGGCCTTATCCGACGTCGTGTGCCACGAGCAGGGGCTTGGGGGGAAGATGTACGCCCTAATTTTCCCACGGGCTGATTAGCAAGCTAAGCTGCGGCCTAACCTTGATTATCTCGCGGACATCCCTCGCAACCGGAGCTGCGTCGTAAGGTCATACCTCCTTAGCTCGAGGATGGTTGGGGGTTCGCCTCTGATAACTTAAAGACAGAGTCTGGGCTACGACGACCAAAGGTCGGGTCAAGCATCCAGCCCGCAGTACGAGCTGGGGTTGAAGGCTGTGACCCTTTATAAAGTCAGCCACGCAAGGTAAACGTGCATATATCAGACATCACGTGTCTGATATATCCCTGACTTCTTGGACACGCAGCAGGAACGTGCGTACTCAGACATCCTCAACTAGGTTGGGCCGTGCAGCCCATTATCCCCTTACCTTTTGATTTGACCACACTTATGTGTCAGGTTTAGGAATTAATCATGAATGTCACAGAGTGGACATGATGGGTAAGAAGGTCACGGGATGGCCTTCTTACCAACTCCCAGGTGCCTTCTCCTATAAATATGGAGACCTTGGGAGTTGATAAAGGTTGGATTCTCTCTTGTAACAAAGACCCTATAATTGTCTCCCCTGAATATAGCAATAATATCGACTAGTGGAGTAGAAGGATTTTAACCTTCGAACCACTTAAAAAACGTGTCTCGAGTAGCCATTTCTTTTTCCTAAGATCATATATCTGTTTCGGTTCACCTTTAGCACTAATCCCTTTCTCTTCTTTTCTAAATTTCATGTTGGCGAAGAACCGCGTCAACATAAGGATATAATGATATTAAAGAAATAGTCAAGAATTACTTTCCACCTTCAACAATCAATCTATCAACAATGATGAATAATATTCCCTATTCCCAATTAAACTATTAACCCCGCAGATAACTCTTAAGCAGTCAATTATCCCAGTTTTCCTAATATAATTAATTAAAGCTAAGCGCTCTTAATTAACCCTTTTTACCCAGCAATAAACCCATTAAGCATGCAATTCATTTAACCTAGTAAAAGCATTACACTTTGTAGAAACAGGTTAATCTAGGCAACAAATTCATTAGGCATGAAATTCATTTAACCTAGGTTCTATTTCTCATCACAAGTAAAATACCCGTCACAATTCCTTAATTGCAATTTATCACTTTACTTAGAATCCTAAACTATTAGGTGAATAGAAATCCTGAGATGATAGTAGAACAATGCAAAACCTTAATTAGTGGCCATCTAAACAAGATTTTACAAGATCCATGACATTCAAATAGAAAAATAGAAGCAATTTAATATAAGGGAATAAAAGGAATAAAATTCTTCAATGCATTCAAGATCTCATGTCTAAGGTTTTGAAATAACCCTTAACTATAAAGAAAACTACTCCATAATCATATTCATATTCATAAACATAAATATTCAATGAAAATAAAAGAGTTTTGAGAAGAAAGAAAAACTAGATTGAAGAATATAGATGATGATTTTTTTTCCTCCTCCTCTGCTGATCTAGCCTCTAAAAATCGCAATCCCAAAGTTATGATAAAAGTTAACCCTAATCCCTTTTATAGCCCCTTAATAATCGCATTTAAAAATTAAATTTTTTAAAAAAAAATTCGCACGGCCACGGCCAGCGATTCTTGATGGCCGCGACCACTGGTCATATTCTAGGCCATGTTCACGCAGAGGCCGCGGCCAGGAGATCATGATGGCCACGACCAATACTCCCTGTCTCCCACGTCGCGACAAGTAAATGCTGGTGGTCGCGGCCACTGGCCAATTTCTACTCATATAATTTTTTCTTCATAATCTCCAACTTAGGCTTAATCCTTGGGTTTAGGGACTTCGAAAACACTTCAATCTCGTTCAAAACTTCATTTTCTCGAGTCCTATGATTGCACCTTCATTTTTAACCACAAAATTGTATCAACTTCATCAATAATACCTTATAAAATATTTTATGACTTAAAAATCAAAAAATTCGTAAAACAAAGCTAAGAACACCTAAAAATACTTTAAAGGAACATTATCTAAATGCGAAAAGATAAAATATATAATATCTAAAATACCCTTATCAAATTCCCCCACACTTACACTTTGCTAGTCCCTTAGCAAATTCCCTAATAAAAACTAAAAACTAAACAAATAAAACATAAGCAATGATTTTGTTGAAAGTGTTAGTTATCTCAAAGATTGATCAACCAATATGAGTTATAAGAAAAATCTGAATTCTACATTCCTTAGAATTTCAATTCAATGCATCATCACCACTTAAAACTTGATCTTATTTATGATTATGCACAATTAAATAAACCATAACACAAACATTTGAATCAATTTATACATGCCATAATATGTTTTAAAGTCTCATAGATAATAATATTTTTATGAAAAACATCCACTCCATAGACATTAACCAATTGTTCTCCACTAATGTAAACACACATAATCAAGAATCATAAGGTCTTTAAAAGCTTGTAATGTAAGGCTAAGGTTGAAGGTAGATAAAAAAGGAATATTTAAGCTTAAATCACACCATAGCCTATATTTTTTTCTATTCTCTAGATCTTCCCACAAATTTCCCATACAATTCAAGAAAATACATATATATTTTCATTTTTTCTTTCATATCTATCTTACTACTTCCCCCACACTTATACTTTTGCAATACTTTTTTTTTTCATATTTCTCAATGCAGATTTTTTTTCTGCCCTTTTTTTTTTCTTTTCGATTCAACTCATTGGAAGAAATAGTAGATCATATACTTTCACATTATAATCCAACAAATCAATACAACTTCCCCTTCTTAAAATCCATAACCCAACCCACCAAATAAAACAATCATATAAAACTATGGTGTAATGGGTCACAAAAAGGATAAAAAAAAATAAAGCTGAAAAAGGTTTAGATATTGGCTTATAGAAGAAAAAAAATTAGGTATTACGGCTCAAAAATGGGAAACTAGGATATTCAATTTCAAGGCTCAAATGATCCAAAGAACATGCCTTAATCATCTTCCTAATCATGTGTACTTAGGATTTCACCCCAAACAATCAATCAATGGTTTCTAGAGTGGTCGAGACTATATATAAGTAATAGCATGCATAAATATCTCCAAGCAATAGTGAAAAAGTAAATCTAATTGAACACATTATGTTTAAAAATCTAAGATCAAGCTTAAGTAACAACTAGACAAGAGTTAAGCACACAACTCATGCAGAATTCATCAATTTCCTATGAAACTAGTCTCATTTCAATCAAAAAATTTATCATTGACAAACAACTTCCAACATAATCATGCCATGCTTATGACAACCTAAACAAAAAAAATGACAATAAAATAAAATAAAATCAAAGCAATAACTATAGAAACATCATAAAAATAAAATCAAAATAGTTTAATTTCAGTTGTTCCCTTACCCCACACTTGTAGGAAACATTGTCCTCAATGCAAATAAAATGAAAGAAAAGAAAGAAAAAGATCGAGAAAAAACTCCCTCAACCGAAGTGAATGTTTATTAATTAGGCATCTCCTTGATCATCTTCAGCTTCCTCCTCGTTTTCATCATCTTGCATCATGGGAATAGGTGGTGGATACGGTTGAATCCACTGTGGTGCAGGTGGATAGTTTGTCATGTCCAAGCCAATGTGTATGGCATTCATCCTGAAACAAACATCTTGATAACTAGCCCACTCAATCTTGCACTGCTGATGTGCTTGGAATTCAGTACGGTGAGCATGCAACTCTTGAGATGTAGTGTACAAAGATTCCTCCACAAGTGTCATATGGTCTGACAAGATCATATTTTTTGTAGATGGCGGTGGTCTAGTCTGAGTATGAGCAGATGAGCTAGCCCCTGCAGTGTCAGTGACCTTAAAGCGAGTAATGGAGGATCTATTCAGTATATGCATGGGTTGTGTATGCCCTGATTTTCCCACGGGCTGATTAGCGAGTTGAGATACGGCCTAATCATGACTACCACGTGGACATCCCCAAGACCGGAGCTGCCATCATAAGGTCCTGCCTCCTTAGCTCGAGGTAACCTAAGGGTTCGCCAAGATTGCTTAAGGACTGAGGCCTGGGCCCTGAAGACCACAGGTCGAGGGAAGCATCCAGCTCGTGGTACGAGCTGGAGTTGAAGGCTGTGACCTTTTATAAAGTCAATCACGCAAGATAAACGTGCATATATCAGACATCACGTGTCTGATATACCCCTGACTTCTCAGACACACAGCAGCAACGTGCGTATTCAGACACCCACGATTAGGTTGGGCCGTGCGGCCCATTATCCCCTTACCTATTGATTTGACCACACTTATGTGTCAGGTTTAGGAATTAATCATGAATGTCACAGAGCTGACATGATAGGTAAGAAGGTCACGGGATGACCTTCTTACCAACTCCCAGGTGCCTTCTCCTATAAATATGGAGACCTTGGGAGTTAATAGAGGTTGGATTCAATATTTTAAGAAAGACCCTGTAATCAAATATCCAGTATATATCAATAATACTGACTAGTGGAGTAGAAGGATTTTAACCTTTGAACCACTCAAAAAACGTATTCTGAGTCACCATTTCATTTCTAAGATCATTTATCTATTTCGGTTCAACCTACGCATTAATCCCTTTCTCTTCTTTTCTTAATTATCTGTTGGCAAAGAACCGCGCCAAAAGTTTGGTGCTTTCATTGAGAGTCAGTTCGATTAGTGCTGTCATAAACATCCAACTATGGTGACTACTCGATCCAGGCATGGTAATGAGACGGAACAACATGATGAGCAGGAGGCTCATCATACTACCATCCCTGGTGAGAAAATTCCTGAAGTCCAGCAGCGGCCCGACAAGCAGCCGGCGGGCCAAGATGACACTGGAAGTTCGGCGCCTTGGCCGCCTAATCCAAACCCATGTTATTACAATGCGGTGGAGATGGAGAATGTTCAGCTGAGGAGCCAGCTAGCAATAGCTAACCAGCAGATCAAGGATGTGCTGGCCCGACTACCCCCTCTCACAACCGACGCTAACATCGGAGAGAGACAAGGCAAGGCTCCTAAGTCTCGTCGGGGTTATCGGTCCAGGCATAGCCGCTCGGACAGACTTCCGACAGCCAACTCCACTCCCTCATCGCACCGTCGAGAGGCAAACTTCGAAGAAATACCTAGAGCCGAACAACATCAGTACAGTCGTTCGATCAGAACTTTGACTCCTAGCTCCCAACCAGCCTCGAGCGCGCCCAGGAAAGCTCGAGGAAATTCTAGAAGGAGGTCCGGGGAGGGCTCGCAGTGTCGGCCTGTCCCCAACAGCCATCCTGCACCTCGTCCAGACCGCCAGACGCGGGACCCGCGGGTTGGTAGAGCCGAAAGGCCCCCACCTAATTTGATCCGTCCTGACGGAACTAGGATCGCCTCTCTAGTCAGGCATCCTCCGTCTCCAATCAGATATCCATCTCCTCCTCGGCCTGTCTGAGATATTCTAGCCTATGGAAGTAGCAGGAGAAACCCGCCATCAGCCGGACCATCCCGATGTAGCAGGGCGCTATGAGAAAGCCCAGATCCTCACCACCAAAGGCGAGCTCCGAGCCTCTCTAGCAGGAGCTACTGGACTGGCAGTCGCCAGAGCGACCTCTCTGGCGGAGACCTGCGTCAGCGTTTGAGCTTGGCACAAAGTCCACAAGCCACCCAGGGGGGCGACCTGCTAGATCGCCTTAACTCTCATAGAGGGGAGCCAGCAAGAAGAGACAGCCATGCTCGCTCAGGGGGGGGGGGGCTGTCTGAAGTACGTAACCGCGGTAATGCACCAAATAACCTATCTCAAGATAGGAGGGGCAATAACCCACCAAATATGTACAATGGATCCGGAGCTGTTGAACAGCCCCGGAATAACCAAGGACATCAGGACCAAACCCTCGAGCGCCTGGCCCAGATGGAGGAACTGATGAGGAAGCTCCTGTCAGAGAAAGAAAAAGATTAATATAATTCAGGGGACGAGATAGAGCTCTTCACCCCCAGCATAGTAACAACGGCTTACCCACCTGGTTTTCGTATGCCGCACCTGTCTAAGTTCAATGGAGATGCAGATCCATCGGACCATCTGGGGATGTTCAACACCCTGATGATGGCTCATAACATTGGCCCCAAGCTGAGGTGTTTAATCTTTCCTTCCACCCTGACTGGACCAGCCAGACAGTGGTTCAAGCAAGGCAAAAGACAGTCAATCAGCTCTTGGAAAACTTTCTCGACTGATTTCAAAAGGGCATTCCGAGCCTCCTAGGCTGCCCGCGTTCAGGCCGACTCCCTGGCTAACGTGAGGAAGCAGCCCGATGAAACCCTGAAGGCCTACCTGAGCATATTTGCGAACGTCGCTGCTCGGGCCAGAGACGCGGATGACAGCTCCAAGCTCATGGCCATGAGAACTGGAATCCTCGTCAGAGGGGAACTCTGGAAATATATTCAAAGAAAGGGAGTCAGCTCGGTTAACGAATTCCTCAACAGGGCCCAGGAATGGATCAACTTGGAGGAAGCCGAAGCCTCAGCTGCAGGAACCAGCCAGGTCCCTGATCAGCCCGTTGGAGTGGGGACGTAGGTCATGGCAGAGACCCAAAACGTCACACAGAACAACCAGCTTGGCGGAGGCAAAAGAAAGGGGAATGGCGAAAACAGCCAGCACGGCCCAAAGAAGAATAAGTCCGTAGACAAGTTTAAGCCCGTCTACGCGACTTATACAGAGCTCACCCAGTCTAGGGAGAATATCTTCCTAGCTAACTCTATTCGCCTCCCCTGGAAGAGGTCGGAGCCATTGAAGCACCAGAAGGGGAAGAGAGACACCTCCAAGTTTTGCCGTTTTCACATCAATGATGGCCACAATACTGATGATTGTAGGCATCTGAAAGATGAGATCGAGACTCTCATCCGAGCTGGCCCCTTGGCCCAGTACGCGCGGAACTGGGTTCTAGCGAGTCGACCTACTCCGGAAGTCTCGGCCAGTCAGCCCGGGTCTCGGATAAATCAGAACGTCCCTCCTCCCGTAATAGGAGGGGAAATATCCACCATCTCTGGAGGTCCGCATGTGGCTGGCACGAGCAGAGGTGCCCAGAAAAGGTACGTGAACGAACTTAAGGTGCACAATGGAGAAGAGTTCTTCCCGGAGCAGCGCCTGCCAAAGCAACAGCGATTGGAGAAGCAACCGATCATTTTTACAGAAGATGATGCGGGCCATGTCCGGTTCCCGCACAATGACCCTCTGGTCGTAGCAGTTCAACTCGCTAATCGAGGGGTTAGGAGGTTGCTGATCGACAATGGGAGATCGGTGAACCTCCTATTCCAGTCCACATTAGAGAAGATGGGTTTAACTGTCGCCGATCTGAAGGCGACCTCCGTGATGCTATATGGTTTTTCGGGAGAAGGATCAGCGGCTATAAGGACTATCGAGCTGGTGATCACCCTGGGGGAAGGATCTCAAACAGTCTCCAAACTCCTCGAGTTCGTGGTCATCGACTGCTCCCCTGCGTACAACGCAATTTTGGGACGAGCCAAGCTCATAGCCTTTGAGGCCGCCATGTCCATTCGCCACCTCGCGATGAAATTCCCCACTTCCACGGGAAAATGCACTGTCCGTTGCGATCAGCTCGCTGCCAGGGAATGCTACATCATTTCCATGAAGGGAAAATCGAAACCCGGGCAGCTGGCAATGGCCATCCAAAGTGGTGAAGAGGAATCTCGGGACCCCTCGTCTGGTCCTGAGATTGAAAAACCTCAAAGCGCCTAAGGGGAAAATATCGTTTTAAATGAGGATATTGACCCCCGAATAGGCGAGGACAGATCTGAGCTCTAAGCTATTGAGGAGCTTGAGGAAGTAAACATTGACCCGCAGAACCCATCACAGATGGTCAAGCTCGGAAAAAACCTCTGCAGCGAGAGGAAGGCGGAGCTGATCAGATTTCTGCGGGATAACCTAGATGTATTTGTGTGGTCACACGAGGACATGGTGGGAATCAGCCCGAGTGTCATCATGCACACACTTCATCTGGATAAAAGTGTTCTTGCCAAGTCCCAGAAGCAGAGACGCCTAGGAACAACCCGAGCTGAAGCCTTAGAGGAAGAAGTAGCCCTGCTCAAAAAATGCGGCATTATCCGTGAAGCCAAGTTTCCGATTTGGGTCGCCAACCTCGTGCTGGTCCCGAAGCCCAACGGGAAATGGCGGACCTGCATCGACTTCTCCAACCTGAATAAAGCCTGCCCCAAGGATTGTTTTCCATTGCCAAGGATTGACCAGTTGGTGGATGCCACGGCGGGGCACGAGCTCATGTCCTTTATGGACGCGTACTCAGGCTACAATCAAATCGCCATGAATCCGGCGGACCAGGAGCACACCAGTTTCATGACCCCGACTAACATTTTTTGTTACAAGGTCATGCCCTTCAAGCTGAAGAACGTTGGGGCTACGTATCAAAGGAGTATGGCATGAGGCTAAATCCACAGAAGTGCACTTTTGGAGTCGCATCGGGAAAATTCCTGGGTTTCATCGTCAATACCCGGGGAATCGAGGAAAACCCCGACAAGATCAGATCATTGCTCAAGCTTCCCTCGCCCAGGTCGCGCAAAGATGTCCAAGGCCTGACAGGAAGAGTGGTAGCCCACAATCGGTTTATTTCAAAGTCCACCGATAAGTGTTTGCCATTCTACAACCTGCTCTGAGGAAATAAGAAGTTCAAGTGGACAGAAGAATGCGAAAGCGCTTTCCTCGACCTGAAGGCACATCTGGACGAGCCACCTGTACTATCCAAACCAAAAGCAAGAGAACCTCTTTTTCTCTACTTGGCTGTCACGGAGGATGCAGCCAGTGCCGTATTAGTCTGGGAGGAAAACCGGATTCAGAAGCCAGTCTACTACATCAGCAAGAGACTTCTTCGAGCTGAATCCCGGTACCCGTTGATGGAAAAATTGGCGTTCTGCCTTATCACGGCCTCGCGAAAGCTCAGGCCGTACTTCCAGTCCCACTCAATACACGTCATGACCGATCAGCCTTTAAGGCAGGTTTTGCAAAAACCTGAAGCATCGGGACGCTTGTTAAAGTGGGCAATCGAACTCAGCCAGTTCGAGATTCTGTACACTCCGCGAACTACTATAAAGAGTCAGGCCCTGGCCGATTTTGTAGCCGAGTGCACAGGATTCTGGGAGGATCCTGCAGAAGACTCACCCCAGGTCACCTCGGCCCAGGCATCGTGGAGGATATTCGTGGATGGTTCATCCAACGAGAACGACTCCGGATTTGGAATCATTTTGATATCCCCTGAAGGACATAGATTCCACTCAGCGCTGAGGTTCAGATTCAAGGCCTCCAACAACGAGGCCGAATACGAAACTTTGCTGGCTGGGCTAAGGATAGCCCAGGAGCTGAAGGCGACCTCCGTCCAGTGCTTCAGTGATTCCCAGCTCATGGTAAACCAGGTTCTGGGAAAGTATCAAGCACAGGGACCCAAGATGGCTGCCTATCTAGCAAGGGTAAAGGTTGAGATGTTCGTGTTCAGGCGAGGCTCGATCCAGCAGATACCTCGGGAGCAGAACGCTAACACCGACGCTCTTGCCAAGCTTTCCACCTCCGGGGAGACGGAGACCTTGGGGTTAGTGCCAATAGAATTCTTAGAAAAACCAAGTATAGAAGAAGTCAGGGCGGAGGTCAAGATGATCGACGCCAGGGTGACCTGGATGACCCCCATCCTTGAGTATCTCGTCGAGGGAAAGCTACCTGAAAGGTGTAATGATGCACGGCGAGTGCTGTATCAAGCTCCGAGGTATACAGTAGTGGACGGGGTGTTATACCGATGTGGGCACTCCTTACCTCTCCTACGATGTGTTCTTCCAAGCGAAGCAAAGGCCATTCTGCAAGAAGTGCATGAGGATTTTTGCGGAGATCACACTGGGTGGCAAAGCTTGGCCTTAAAAGTCTTGAGGCAAGGTTATTACTGTCCTACTCTGTCCAAAGACTCGATCTCATACGTGAAGAAGTGTGACAAGTGCCAGCGATTCACCACAGTTGCCCAAGCTCCCCCAGTCGAGCTGAAGATGATCTCTTCCCCATGGCCATTTGCAGTTTGGGGGATCGACTTGGTTGGTGCCCTCCCTACTGGAAAAGGCAGGGTCCGTTACGCTGTGGTAGCCATCGACTACTTTACGAAGTGGGCTGAGGCAGAACCTTTGGCGACGATAACTTCCAAAAAAATCCTTGACTTCATGGTTAAGAGCATTATCTTCCGGTTCGGGCTGCCCAAGAAGATTGTTTCCGAAAATGGGACTCAGTTCGATAGCGACATGTTCACCGAGTTTTGTGAGAGGTACGGAATTGTTAAAAGTTTATCCTCCGTGGCCTATCCTCAGGCAAACGGCCAGGTCGAGGCTGTCAACAACATGTTAAAGGCGAGCCTCAAGAAGAGATTAGACGAAGCGAAGGGGGTCTGGACAGAACAGCTCCCCCAAGTTCTCAGGGCATACCGGACCTCGCATCGGACTCCTACGGGCCATACTCCTTTTTCCCTGACCTTTGGGAGTGAGGCAGTCCTCCCTGTGGAGATTAAGGTGCTTTTGCATAAGGTCCAGTCATATCACCAGGATCGCAACCACGAGCTTCTTTGCACTTCGTTAGACTTGATTGATGAAAGACGAGAGGACTCGCAACTCCAGCTCGCCCATTATCAGCAGAAGATCACTCACTATTTCAACTCAAAAGTCAAGAATCGCGCCTTTAGCGTTGGCGACCTGGTCCTCAGAAGAGTGTTCTTGGCCGTAAAGGATCCCAAAGATGGAGTATTGGGACCGAACTGGGAAGGACCATATCAAGTCGTCGAGGTTATTAAGGAGGGAACTTATAAATTAGCTTGGCTAGATGGAGGGGCAGTCCCACGAACTTGGAACACCATCCATTTGAAGAGATATTATCAATGATTCACTTGTAAGACCTGAAAGGCCATTTTTTATGTATTAAGCAATGAGAATTAACTTTTTGTCTATGTTTGTACATATTGTCAAGTGTAATTTAAAGTAACCACGAAAGACCCTTTCCCAGTTACTTGGGGGGCATATGGTACCTGGATATAACCAGGTCGCCTTAATGACTTAGAAGTTGATTCATGTCGATTGATCGTTGTTTTTCTTAAAAAAATGCGAGATATTGATAAGGATCAACGCGAACTAAGTCTTATCCTGGATTTAACCAGGTCGCCTCATAAAACCTAGAAGTTGACTAAAATCGATTGATTGTTGCTTTTCTTAAAAAGCACGATATATTGATAAAAGTTAACACAGACTAAGTTTTCAAATTAAGTTCCTGGATACAACCAGGTCATAAAACTTAGAAGTTGATTTAAATCTATTGATCATTGCTCTTCCTAAAGAGCACGAGATATTGATAAAAATTAACATGAACTAAGTTTTCAAATTAAGTTCCTGGATACAACCAGGTCATAAAACTTAGAAGTTGGTTTAAATCGATTGATTGTTTCTTTTCTTAAAAAGCACGAGATATTGATAAAAGTTAACACGAACTAAGTTTTCAAATTAAGTTCCTGGATACAACCAGGTCATAAAACTTAGAAGTTGACTTAAATCGATTGATTCTTGCTTTTCTTAAAAATCACGAGATATTGATAAAAGTTAACACGAACTAAGTTTTCAAATTAAGTTCCTGGATACAACCAGGTCATAAAACTTAGACGTTGAATTAAATCGATTGATTGTTGCTTTTCTTAAAAAGCACGAGATATTGATAAAAGTTAACACGAACTAAGTTTTCAAATTAAGTTCCTGGATACAACCAGGTCATAAAACTTAGAAGTTGATTTAAATCTATTGATCGTTGTTCTTCCTAAAGAGCACAGGATATTAATAAAAGTTAGCGCGAACTAAGTTTTTGAAAAAATTGTAACCGAAATGCGTAGAGGCAAAAGAGAGTTAATCAATTCAAAGGTAAAAATTAATTGTCTCGAGGTGGGAACACCTCATGCTAAGGTTAAAACAAAAAAAATAATAAGAAAGAGTGGGGACAGAATGGAAAGGCCCTAGGTTCCACCAGTTGGCCCCTTGGAGGTCGCCGTCTCGCCCTGCTCAGCTGCGCCAGAGACTTCCCTTGCCTCGGAAGGTGCTTCTTTCTCGAGGCAAGCTTTGAACTTCTCCAGCAAGGGCTCCCAGACGTCCGCTGCTAGGAAGGAGAAGTCAGTGTCCTGATTATAGGCCCAGCAATGGTAGAACATGTCCTCCATGGCGGTGCCTGAAGTTGTCTGCTTGGCCTCCAGGGTGGCCTCGGCCTCGGCCTTCGCAGTGTCTAGGTCGGCCCGCGAGGCGGCGAGGGTGGCTTTGGTGGTCTCGAGCTCTTGTAGCTTAGAATGGGCCTCTTTCATCTTGGCCTGCGCGGCCGCCAAGGCGTCCTTAGCCACCTGCAAGGAGGTATGATGGCTGGCCACAACCGCCTGGTGCTCGCTCCTTATCTCCTCGAGCTGAGCCTTGGTCCTAGCAATGCTCCGGTGAAGGGTAACGGCGCTCTGCGAAAACGGAGAGGTACATGCCTTAGAAAAAAAAAGAAGAGAAGGGAAAAACAGGGCAAGGTGTAATAATCAAAAATCATAAAAGGTTGGGGTTAGCTTATCGTTAGGGCCATGCCCAATGAAGACTCCAGCACGCCCACCGGGCTCCTGGTCTCGATGGCCCTGAGCTCCTTCTCATTGAACTTATAGATGTGGCTGACGGCGCAGTTCGCCGATTCATACACCGTCCCTTGGAAGGCCTCGAGAATCTTCTCCAGGTCCTGGGGGTCAACCGGGATGCGCACCTCGGAGGTTGAAATTGTCGAAGTCCCGGGCTCCGCCCCTGTGTCCCAGACGAGGACCGGAGCTCGTGGAGGGGGTGGGGGCATGTTGCTCCCCCCAGCAGCAGGAGGATCAGTTCCCACGACCTGGGTGGTGGGGAGCTGCTCTTTCTCCTTTGCAGGAGACTTGGTCGGGGTCCCGGCGGTTTTCTTTAAGGTCCGGGGCTTCTTCATTTTGGGCCCAGAGGCCCCGGCTGAGGGATTCCCCCCGGCAAACGTAGCTCGAAGACTCCCTCCGGGCTGAGACATCTCTTCTGTCAAAACAAAGATGTGCTTAGTAAAGTTAGCAGCCACTCAAAAACAAAAACAAAGGGGGAAAAAGGAGAAATTCAAGTATATATATATACTAAAAGGGATCCTACCCCCCGAGCTAGAAAAAGAACTTATGGTTACGACCATCAGCCTCGGAGCTCCTGCGGGAGAATCTAAGTCGATTATTTCCCGAGCTGGCGCAAGTTCTGGATCCGACTCTGGTTCCGGGATAGATTCTTCTACATATTGCCTAAGTCCTGGAGCTATGGCATCCCTCCAGAGTGATGGCCATGAACGAAGATTGGTCCCATACTCCTCAAATAGGATCGACCTAAAGGCTAGGGTGTTATCTATGACTACGGTACCCCTAGGTCGGCTATCTAGGTAATCCAGCACGAGCTAGTCGACACAGTGAAGCAGGGTTGTATCCAAGTCCGGATCACTTTGGTGACGTTGGACGAGCTGTCTGGGATTGAACCTAGCTAGCCAGGGGTTGGCAATGGCCCTATCTAAATTCCTAAACACGTAAGGGTTACCTTGGCCAAAAGGACTCGCGGCTGCTCCAGACTGGATCCTCTCCTCGTTCGTTCTCTGGGCGACCTCCAGCGCCCGCTTCCTATTCCTCACGAGGGGAACCTCGTCCTCCTCATCTTCATCTCCCGCAACCTCTTCCACGATGGTAGGCCTGGTATCGCGAGCTGGGGGAAGCGCCCGGGGCCTCCTTAGGTTCAGAGTTTGATTTGGGAAGATCAGCTTACAGGCCACCATCGTCTCGTCTGTTACGAGCGCGCAGTAATCCTTCTCACTGGGGAGCAAGCCCGCCAGTGTCTCGTACTGAGCCCCGAGGGTCACAGATTTCTCTGTCCTCGCGAAGATAGCTACAGGATTAGTCTAAGTCAGAAAGGGAGACAAGAGGAGCTAAACGATACTTGACTTACGAGCTAAGGTTGAAAAGCACTTACGAGGACGATTGAAGTAGTGGAGTTCGCAGTTTCGGAACCCCGTCGACATAAAGAATTGATCTTTGAAGTCGTTGGGGTGGCTGGGCAGCTCGATGACTGCAGCCGTGTTGGGGAACCGGGTTAAGTAATAAAACCCATCGCCTCGCCCCCGTTGCTCCGGGCTGGCCTTGAGGCAGAAAAAGTACAAAATATCTGCAGGAGTGGGGACCTCCCACTCCTGTTTCAAGAATAAATATCTTAACCCCGCCAACAGCCGATAAGAGTTGGGGGGAGCTGGAATGGGGCCAACTTCACGTAATTGAGAAAGTCAGCGAAATACTGATCCAATGGGAGGAACGCCCCCGCCTTAAAATGCTCGTCACTCCAAGCCGAAAATGCCTCGTAATGCGGCGCGCAGCTCCGCTCTCCCTCTGCGGGAGGTCGGGCAATCACGGATCCTCTCCCCAGCCCGATGTTGTGGGAGAGGAATATTTTTTTGACCTTCGCCTGGTCGGTAATCTTTGAGACGATCCTCTCTGCCTCAAAGAATGTGTCAGGGGCCACGTCGAGCTCCTGTTCCACCGCTGGCCCAAAGTTGGGGATCGGGGATTCGGCCATCACCTCCTTTCCTTTGTCTTGATGGGAGGACGAGCTTCCTATTGGCTTCCTTGGAGCATTCTTCTTGGGTCCCATCTGGTCGCCTAGCGAACAAAAAGAAGAAATTTTAGAAAAAGGCGACCTAATGTGGAAGAGAATCTGAATGTGTTTCTTTGACACGAGCTGAGGTAAGCCCACCCCATGGAGAGTGAGACCACGCGGTTCTAAGAACACGTGCCTGTGCTCCCAACAAATCCTCAATTACTCGGAATTCGTGTGTCAGGAGGGTCAGGATAGAATTTTCCTTGGAAGGAAAGTTTCAGTGGGCAAGAAAGGCAAGACCGACTGTGAAGTGTGTCCCCTAAGCTACCCGGTTTTGCACCCAAAAATACTGAATACTCTAAACAAGCATACCAAAAATCATACCCAGAAATTTTCCCCAGAAAATGCATCCTTTAAACCATGCTCCTAAACAGTTTTCTACTGCAAAGACACCCTAACCTAAAAGGCTTTCACCCTTCATTCCCACAAAACCCAGCAAACCCTTGCATGTGACTACAGTAAATATTTACCTAAGCTACAGTAAAAATTAATTTCAAAACATGCACAGTCAGGAGACTTACAGAGTGTTTGGCTGGGAAGTGGATGAGGATATCGCCTGGGTTGGGGCTTCGTCGGAGCAGTTGGCTCCAAGGCTTTGAAGGAGTCTTTGCGCCTGAACTTCTTGAACGTTAGGAATGGCGGTCGGGAAGAAAAGGATTTTTTCTCTTGAAGATGAAGAAATTTCAAATGAACGGGTGGCCCGTGCGTAGGGTGGCCACCCCTTTTTATATGCGTGAAGGGTCACGTGAAGAGGGCCATTGGATTGCCCTGATGTGGGATCCAAGGCCCTCCACTCGAAATATGAAACGACGGCTGGGCATAGGCTAGGCCATTAAATGTGGTTCTCGGAAGACGTACCGTTACCAACCACGATGTTCCACGTATTCGGCGCCTGCGTAGAATGTGGAATATGAAGAGTTCATGGGGAAGCCTAAAAGCCCCTACTGTGGCCTTACACGACGTCGTGTACCACGAGCAGAGGCTTGGGGGGCAGATGTACGCCCTGATTTTCCCACAGGCTGATTAGCGAGCTGAGATACAGCCTAATCATGACTACCACGTGGGCATCCCCAAGACCAAAGTTGCCATCATAAGGTCCTGCCTCCTTAGCTCGAGGTAACCTAAGGGTTCGCCAAGACCACAGGTCGAGGGAAGCATCCAGCTCGTGGTACGAGCTGGAGTTGAAGGCTGTGACCTTTTATAAAGTCAATCACGCAAGATAAACGTGCATATATCAGACATCACGTGTCTGATATACCCCTGACTTCTCGGACACGCAGCAAGAACGTGCGTATTCAGACACCCACGATTGGGTTGGGCCGTGCGGCCCATTATCCCCTTACCTATTGATTTGACCACACTTATGTGTCAGGTTTAGGAATTAATCATGAATGTCACAGAGTTGACATGATAGGTAAGAAGGTCAGGGGATGACCTTCTTACCAACTCCCAGGTGCCTTCTCCTATAAATATGGAGACCTTGGGAGTTAATAGAGGTTGGATTCAATATTGTAAAAAAGACCCTGTAATCAAATATCCAGTATATATCAATAATACTGACTAGTGGAGTAGAAGTATTTTAACCTTTGAACCACTTAAAAAACGTATTCTGAGTCACCATTTCATTTCTAAGATCATTTATCTATTTCGGTTCAACCTAAGCACTAATCCCTTTCTCTTCTTTTCTTAATTATCTGTTGGCGAAGAACTGCGTCAACAGGTTGCAACAAAGGCTCTGAGGGATCCCATTTCACACCAGCTTGAGCACACATGGCGGTAATGAGATGGGGATGATAGAACCCCTTAGAAACAATTCTGAAACTGCTCTGAATGGAAGACTTAATAATGCGTCCCACATCAATTGTTTTCCCCTTCAAGATAGCATATAGAAGTATAGCAGTATCCACACTCACATCACTGACATGTTTAGTGGGAAATAATTTTGCATTAATAAACTTATGCCATGCTTTTTCAAAAACTCCCATCGCCTCTCTCTTAAATTGAATAGGATGACCTGTTTCAGTTAACTTCCATTGGGTATTTGGCTTACACAGAAATTGGATAATCTCATTAAAGTCATGATTATCAACGATTTGGTTGTACTCATCATTGTCAATGCTAGGAAGCCCATAAAATTGATTTATGGCTGCACTTGAGAAGTTCACATTAACTCCTCGCACTATAGCCATAGCTGTAAATTGAGAAATTCCATTAGCATAGAACTCTCTGACAATAGGGATTACTGCAGCATCAGGTTGTGAACAAAATTTTGTCCAAAGTATTTTCTCAATCTGTTCCGCAATAGATGGATACCCATGACGAATCTCCATATCAAACCCCTTCTCTTCAATCATCGTTTTCTGTTTCACTACCGCATCTTGATAGCATTTGAATGCCTCCTCATAAATAAATTTGGTGGCATCAAATTGAACCTCAATGAGGAAACACCTTTAGTATTCTTTCGAAATCTCTTTCGAGCCACTCTTCAGTTCAAGACTCAAAGATAACCTTCCTTAAACACAAATAATTAAGCACTAAAAGAATAATTCAAAATACCCCAAAATATAAAGTCAAAATCCTCTAATTATTCCCAACAAAATTATTTTAAACCAATAAATACTCCCTCTTCAAAAATATTCAATTAATTCCCCTTAAAACTAAAACATACTCCTCTAAGAACTTTCATCAAACACTTAGTAGGCAAAGACTAACCAATAGTGAAAAAGTATGTTGTAGTGTTTCAATCTTCCCAAAATTTGAAATTATTACTAATATAACAACATAATCACTTAATCTAAGCCAATTATCACAATATATAAATATTGCATCCACCAAAAACCAATTAATACAAAATACCCAAAATCATATTCTTGAATACTCAAAACCCAATAATCAAATAATCAAGAGAAGGTACTTACTTGTAATTGACTATAGAAAGTCCTTGAAAGCTTGATAGTATCAATGAAGCACCTTGAAACTTGTTGATTAATCTCAATTGTCAAATTTAAAATTTATGGGACTTAAGGTTTTGAAAGGAAATTTGTTTAGACAGTGAGGATTTTGATGAGAATGTGTGAAAAGTTGTAAAAAGATTGAAGATTGAAGATAGGATTTAATGATTTTTGGGAAATAATTGGAGTGAAAATGAGAGAGAAATGATGAAATTATATGTAAAAATGAGAGTGATTTTTCGGTTTTGGGTCTTTGTATGTGTGGGGAATGGAAAAAAATGTAAAAGGGAAAAAAAAAATTCTGAAAACGTAAAGTGGCCGCGGCCACAGGCCATTTGGCCAATTTCTTTTTAAAAAAATAATTTTTTTTTAAATGTTCAAAATTAAAAATCAAAACTAAGTTCAATAGAATAAAATAAAAATCTTAAAAATAAAATACATAGAATTTAGCTAAGTTTAACGTCGCTAGCTCGACGTCTAACCTTTTCATACCTCATCAATATATTCCGGATCGAAGAGGTGAATCACAGTAACTTGTTCCTCCTCGAAAGACTCATAATAAGGCTTCAATATTTGGCCATTTACCTTGAGAATTTTTCCCATTGATGGACTTGAAATTTCTACCGCTCCATGAGGATAGTGATGTACCACTATGAATGGTCCAACCCATCGGACTTCAACTTACCTGGAAATAGTTTGAGGCGAGAATGATACAATAATACTTTCTGCCCCGCATCAAATGTTTTCCGAATAATTCTATTTCGATCATGAAAGGCTTTGGTCTTTTCTTTGTAAATCTTAGAGCTTTCATAAGCATCATTACGAATTTCCTCCAGCTCTTGTAATTGCAGCATTCTTTGCTGGCATGCATTGTCCATCTCCATGTTACACTTTTTCACAGCCCACCAAGCTTTATGCTCCAATTCAACCGGTAAATGACAAGGTTTTCCATACACCAACCGATACAGAGACATACCAAGAGGTTTCTTATAAGTCGTGCGATACGCCCAAAGAGCATCATCTAATCTTATACTCCAATCCTTTCTATTGGGATTCACTGTCTTTTCAAGAATAGACTTGACTTCTCTATTCGATACCTCGACTTGGCCATTTTCTTGTGGATGGTGAGCAGTGGTTACCTTATGAGTCACTTGATAACGCCGAAATAAGGTTTCAATCATTTTATTGCAAAAGTGAGTACCCCGGTCACTAATTATTGCCCTTGGTGTACCAAATCTCACAAAAATATTCGATCGAATGAACTCAACCACTGTTTTAGAATTATCCACTTTAGTTGCTTTTGCTTCCACCCACTTAGACACGTAATCCACCGCTAAAAGAATATACTCAAAACCGAATGATGATGGAAACGGTCCCATAAAATCAATGCCCCATACATCAAAAATCTCGATAATAAGTATTGGAGTTTGGGGCATTTGATCCCTAGAAGTCATATTACCAACTCGTTGACAATAGTCACATGCTTTACATTAAGCATATGAATCTCTAAAGATGGTAGGCCAATAGAAACCACTATCAAATACTTTATGGGATGTTCTTTTTGAACCAAAATGACCTCAACAGACATGAGAATGTGAGAAAGCAAGAATAGATTGAAATTCAGAATCAGGAACACACCTTCGAATGACTTGATCAGTGCAATGTTTCCATAAATAAGGCTCATCCCAAATATAAAACTTAGCATCATGCTTAATCTTGTTCTTTTGAGCTTGTGTAAGGTCTCCTGGTAACTCTTTAGTGGCTAAATAATTAACAATATCAGAAAACCATGGAATAACTTCTTTAAGAGCCAGGAGCTGCTCATTAGGAAATTTTTCATTTAATTTCAAATTATCTTCATCCCGAATAAGTCTACTTAAATGATCACCCACCAAATTTTCTGATCTTCTCTTATCTTTTATTTCAAGATCAAATTCTTGCAGAAGTAAAATCCACCGAATAAGTCGGGGCTTCGCTTCTTTCTTAGCTAGTATATATTTAAGAGCTACATGGTCAGTGTAAACAATAACTTTAGTTCCAATCAAATAAGACCGAAACTTTTCTAGAGCAAAGATAACCGCTAAAAGCTCTTTCTCTGTAGCAGAGTAATTTAACTGAGCATCATTAAGAGTTCGAGAGGCATAGTATATAACATGAGGCATTTTACCAACTCTTTGCCCAATAACCGCTCCTACTACATAATCACTAGCGTCACACATTGTTTCAAAGGGTAAATCCCATTTTGGTGGCTGAATAATAGGTCTTGATGTTAAGGATTCCTTTAATTTATTGAATGCAAACAAACATTTATCATTAAATTCAAATGCCACATCCTTTTGAAGAAGATTGCATAAAGGAGAAGAAATCTTTGAAAAATCCTTTATAAACTGCCTATAGAAGCCTGCATGACCAAGAAAGGATCTTATTTCTTTCACACTTGACGGTGGTGGAAGAGAACGAATGAGATCAATTTTTTCCTTGTCCACTCCAATCCCTTTTTCTAAAATAACATGCCCCAAAACAATACCTTGCTGCACCATAAAGTGACACTTCTCCCAATTTAATACAAGATTATTGTCAATACATCGTTTAAGAACTAGAGTTAAATTATGGAGGCACTTATCAAAAGAATCACCATAGACACTGAAATCATCCATAAACACTTTTATGATGTTTTCTATGTAATCTGAGAAAATACTAACCATACATCGTTGAAAAGTGGCGGGAGCATTACTCAACCCAAATGGCATTCTACGAAAAGCAAATGTGCCAAATGGGCATGTAAATGTGGTCTTCTCTTGGTCTTCAAAAGCAATAAAAATCTGATTATAACCTGAATAACCATCAAGAAAGCAGTAATAAGTATGTCCCGCTAATCTTTCAAACGTTTGATCGATGAATGGCAAAGGGAAGTGGTCTTTTCTAGTTACAGTATTCAACTTTCTATAATCAATACAAACTCGCCACCCTGTTTGGACTCTTGTAGGTACTAACTCATCCTCATCATTCCTTACCACAGTGATGCCTGATTTCTTAGGAACTACTTGAACTGGACTCACCCACTTGCTATCTGAAATAGGGTAAATCACACCCACACTTATAGCTTCAGTATCTCCTTCTTAACTACCTCCATCATAGGTGGATTTAACCTTCTTTGAGCTTCTCTAGAAGGCTTGGAGCCATCTTCAAGGAGAATATGGTGCACACACATAGTTGGGCTTATTCCCTTGATATCTGCTATGGTCCACCCTATGGCCGTTTTGTATTCTCGAAGTACCCTTATTAAACGATCCTCTTGTACTTGGGTAAGTTTTGTGGTGATAATAACTGGTAATGTATCTTTCTCACCCGAGTAGACATATTTGAGATGCTCTGATAGTGGTTTTAATTAAAGCTTGGGTGGTGATTTAACAGATGGTTGAAGTTGTTCATGAGAAATAATCAACTTTAAGAACAACACCGCTTTAGAAACCTCTCCACCACTATTAAGTGCAACCACTGTCTCCTTTGCTTTAGTAGTGACAAAATCTTCTTTCAAATCTATTGGCTCCCTCAAAACAATATCTAACCCATCATCTCCATGTAAATCTAGAATTCTTTGTGACAAAGAATCCAGAATATCGATTTAAGAAACTGAATGAGCATCACTTGGATACTGCATAGCCTCAAAAATATTAAATCGAATCACCTCACCATCAAATTCCATGGTCAAAGTTCCCTCATGAACATCTATCTTAGTTCTAGTTGTCTTTAAGAATGGCCTTCCCAATAATACTAGTGTAGAACATGGAATTGAGTCATCTTCCATATCAAGAACGTAAAAGTCTGCCGGAAAAACCAATTCATTAACTTTAACCAATACATCCTCTACTACTCCCCTTGGATAGGCATTAGAACGATCCGCTAATTGTATGATCACCCTCATTTCTTCTAGTGGTCCCAAATTCAAAGAGGCATAAATAGAGTACGGCATTACATTAATTGAAGCACCCAAATCTAACATACAACTTTCAATTCTTTTATTGCCAATAGTGCAAGGAATAGTGAAGGTGCCAGGATCCTTACACTTTGGTGGAAGTTTCTTTTGAAGAACCGTCGAAACATTTTCCCCCACACTCACCTTTTCATTCCATTTTAACTTCCTCTTATTGGTGCATAACTCCTTTAATAGCATCAAGTAAGGGAATATTTACCTTAACCTTGCGAAAAGTCTCCAATATTTCCTGTTCAGCTTCATCCTTCTTGGTCTTTCTCAAACGACTAGGAAAGGGAGGAGTAGTGACATAAGTGGAAATAGTGGGTTTAAGGTTGGGTGATGTGGTTGGGGTTTCATCTTTGTCTTGTTGGGCAGATTGGGTAGGAGGTAATGGTGCATCATTTGAATTTGATGGAATAGTTGGTGAATCGTAGGTCTTGCCATCTCTTAGTGTGATGGCATTAGCATTTTCCCTTGGGTTTCGTACAGGCTGTGAAGGTAATTTTCCTTGATTCTGTGGCTCATTTTGACTTAATGAAGTGGCAATTTGACCCATAGTATTCTCTAAATTTTGCAGGGACACATGAGTGCCTTGAAGAAGTGCTTGAGTTTGCATATTGGAGGCTACTAACTGTTTTAGCATATCTGCCATTGAAGGTTCTTGAGCTTATGAGGTAATAGGTTGTTGAGGCTGATGTGTATAAG
The DNA here is from genome assembly GCF_963169125.1 of Humulus lupulus. NCBI lineage: Eukaryota > Viridiplantae > Streptophyta > Magnoliopsida > Rosales > Cannabaceae > Humulus > Humulus lupulus. The sequence continues at coordinate 70,017,649 of NC_084798.1, forward strand.
TTTGTTGTTGCCTTTGTTGATAAGGAAATCCTGGTGGTCTAGTTGGTACAGTTTGTTGTTGATTCCCATATCGAAGATTAGGATGCTCCTTCCATCCTTCATTATAAGTTATAGCATAAGGGTCATACCTTTGCCTATGTTGCACTGGGAATCCCCCCATTGCATTTACATGCTCATTGATATCCTCTTGAAGTGTGGGACATGCATCAGTAGAATGCCCCACCAACTGACATATGCCACAAGGTCTCACTTGATGACTTAAAAAGCCATTTGTTGAACCATACTAGTTGATTGCGCCAGTTGTTGTTCTACTTTAGAGTTTGTCTCATTTAATCCCTTAATTGAAACTTCTTGACGAACTCCAAACTATTGAGAATTAGCTGCCATATTAGAAATTAAGCTCCTAGCTGCAGCAGGAGTCTTGTCCACCAGTGCTCCCCCACTTGCTGCATCAATCATGCTCCTATCCAATGGAAATAGTCCTTCATAAAAGTATTTGATTAGGAGTTGTTCACTTATTTGGTGGTGGGGGCAGCTAGCACATAGCCTCTTAAATCTCTCCCAGTACTCATATAATGACTCCCCAATCTGTGGGCGAATGCCACAGATTTCCTTCCTTATACTACCAACCTTAGATGCGGGGAAGTAACGCTCCAAGAACAATGTCTTCATTTCATTCTAGGTATTAACGGTTCCAGGAGGAAGGTAATAGAGCCATTCCTTTGCACCATCCTTCAAAGAAAATGGAAATGCTCTTAATTTAATCTGCTCTTCCGTTACTAAAGCTGGTTTCATACTAGAACAGACTATGTGAAATTCAGTCAGATGCTTATTTAGGTCCTCTCCTGGTAACCCATGGAAAGATGGTAATAAATGTATGAGGCCCGATTTGAGTTCAAAGTTAACGTCCAATGCTGGATATTGAATACACAGAGGTTGATGGTCTAGATTCAGCGCTGCCAACTCTTTCAACATCCTTTCTTGCGCCATCTGAGACTTAACTGATGTTTCAGAGTCAGAATCGTCGTCAGATGGTAATGGTATTTGTACTGGATTGACTCTCTTTCAAGGTTGAAAGAGTGGATTATCAGTGATAGTCCTTGAAGAGCGGGACGACGATGTCTCAATATATTGTTTTTTGGCTTGTAGTCTTTCTTCAGTATTGTCGTCAGACATATACACCTACAATCAAGAAATTTAAACTAGTGAGTATGTAGTTAATTAAATTGAATAATAAAAATGACTTACAATAGTCGTCAGCAACGACGCCAAAAAATTTGATGCGTGTCGTATGCCGTATCAAATTTAAATATATATTATTATTTTTTTCACTTACACCAGCTACTTCAGTATAGCGGTAAATAAGGGTTGAACCCACGAGGACTATGATCAAATTATTATTCAAAATAATACTATACTGAAATTAAAGAGGGGTTTTAGTTTTAATAGCTGAAAACATAAAATGAAATAAATATTAACAATTGAATAACTAAGGATATAACGATATTAAAGAAATAGACAAGAATTACTCTCCACCTTTAACAATCAATCTATCAACAATGATGAATAATATTCCCTATTATCAATTAAACTATTAACCCCGCAGATAACACTTAAGTAGTCAATTATCCCAGTTTCCCTAATATAATTAATTAAAGCTAAGCACTCTTAATTAACCATTTTTACCCAACAATAAACCCATTAAGCATGCAATTCATTTAACCTAGTAAAAGCATTACACTTTGTAGAAACAGGTTAATCTAGGCAAAAAAATCATTAAGCATGCAATTCATTTAACCTAGGTTCTATTTCTCATCACAAGTAAAATACCCGTCACAATACCTTAATTACAATTTATCACTTTACTTAGAATTCTAAACTATTAGGTGAATAGAAATCCTAAGATGATAGTAGAACAATGCAAAACCTTAATTAGTGGCCATCTAAACAAGATTTTACAAGATCCATGACATTCAAATAGAAAAATATAATCAATTTAATATAAGGGAATAAAAGGAATAAAATTCATCAATGCATTCTAGATCTCATGTCTAAGGTTTTGAAATAACCCTTAACTATAAAGAAAACTACTCCATAATCATATTCATATTCATAAACATAAATATTCAATGAAAATAAAAGAGTTTTGAGAAGAAAGAAATACTAGATTGAAGAATATAGATGATGATGTTTTTTCCTCTTCCTCTGCTTCTCTAGCCTCTAAAAATCGCAATTCCAAAGTTATGATCAAAGTTAACCCTAATCCCTTTTATAGCCCCTTAATAATTACACTTAAAAATTAAATTTTAAAGAAAAATTTGTCACACGGCCGCGGCTAGTGATTCTTGATGGTCGCGGCCACGGGTCATATTCTGGGCCATGTTCACGCAGAGGCTGTGGCCAAGAGATCATGATGGCCGCAGCCAATACTCCCTGTCTCCCAGGTCGCGACCAGTAAATGCTGGTGGCCGCGGCCACTGGTCATTTTCTGCTCATATATTTTTTTTCTTCATAATCTCCAACATAGGCTCAATCCTCGGGTTTAGAGACTTCGAAAACACTTCAATCTCATTCAAAACTTCATTTTCTTGAGTCCTATCATTGCACCTTCATTTTTAACCACAAAATTGTATCAAATTCATCAATAATACCTTATAAAATATTTTATGACTTAAAAATCAAAAAACGCGTAAAACAAATCTAAGAACACGTAAAAACACTTTAAAGGAACATTATCTAAATGCGAAAGGATAAAATATATAATATCTAAAATACCCTTATCAGCACCGCACCCTAATCAGATAAGTGACTAATGAGTGAGTCACGAACTTGGGTTCAACACCCATAGCCATGTGACGTTGCAGTCACCTGAGCCTTTTGGCCCTGGCTCTAAGTAACTAGCCTTTAGACTAGACAAGCGCTTTTAGGTTTCATTGAACTTGAGGTCGGTCAAGCATTAATGCTCATGATGATTCATTCAATGCTTATGTTGATTATATCTAATCATTTCGGCTTATGTTGAATACATCAATTTCATTCTTGAATCTGACTCATGGGTCAATGCCATACACAAGTGAGCAATGCAACCAGGCGTATATCATATGTCAAATATCCAAATGTAGAGCATTCAACATGCTTACTTAATAATCACTAGCATAATGATGATCAAACACATTTACAGAGACTCAAGCTCTGATCAATTCCATATTCAATATTTATGTCATGCCCTAATCACATGTATCTCATGCATCACATACTAGGTGCAGTTTTCTTACCTTTGCCCCAAGCACAGGTTACCAATAAAGGAGCCACAAGCATGATCCTTTTTCCAAGCCCCTGGCGATAACCTAGTCACAACCATAAATGGTGTTTTGATGAGTTCAAGTTCTAAAACCCAATTCCAGCACCAATCCCATGCTCTCGGGACCTCCAATCCCACCAAATAGGGTAGTGAAATCACCCCCCGAGCCCTCGAGTCAAAACCCTAAAAGTACCAAAAAAAACCCCATTTTGAAGACAATGTAGCGCTACAGCACTACCTTTGGGCGCTACAGCGCTACAAGCAGACCCAACTCCCCCAAAACAGAGGACCTAGTGCTGTAGCGCTACCAAGTTAGCGCTACAGCGCCCAAACCAGATTTCTACATTATCTTATTAATATTTTTATTAAATAATTGATGAATAATCTAACCATCAAACAACATAATAAAGAATTTCTCAACCTCTAACTACCTTCCCTTTCTCTCTCTCTCTCTCTTCCACGTCATCTCCCTCTCTTTCTAAAATTATAGAGATAGAAAATTACCTTTCCTATAAATCTTGTAACTCTGGACGCATATGTAATAAAATAAACATAACTAGAACTCTAGTAGTTTGATTTAGACAATCTTTATACCGTTGGAAATCTAATTAAATTATCTATAACTTTCTAGAAATACTGGTTTTCAAAAATCATAACATAAATGAGTCAAAAATGGTTCTGAAGTTACAGTACCCTAAAGTTAGGAAAATTCTATTTAATTATCTAATTCACAATAAAATAACAACTTAATCTACATATATCTTAACTAACCATAAAATAACATCCTAATCTACAACCAACCATAACTAATAACCATAAAGATAAAATAACAACTTAATCTATAAATATCTTAGCTAACAATAAAATAACATCCTAATCTACAACCAACCATAAATAATAACCATAGAGATAAATTAACAACCTAATCCACAAATATCTTAAACCAACCATAACTAATAACAAAATCTAATTCTCTAGGCTGATTTCGAATTTACTAAGCCCAAAATCTTATTGGGCTTTATGTAGACTAAATCCATTATCATAACAATTTTTAATAATACTATAATTAATTTATTCTTAAGCAATCACCCCTTTTTCTACTAACATGGCTACTAAAAAAAATAACATAATAGTAGCTAAAAACTCAAGTTTTATAATCACGAGGCTATCCTCATCACATTGGAAGATGTTTATCAAGCAACCTCCATGGATAGTATTGGATCCTCATGTATGCTATTTGGTATGAGGTATGTATCAATTCAACTTGAACTCAATTTTTTATGTGATAACAAACTATTAGAGGAGTTTGAATATTTTAGATAGTCATCCATAGTGAAGTAGGTTCTGAGATGAAATTGTGTGCTACGGAGATAATGGAAGGTTGAGAACATGTATGTCTTAGTGAAGTAGTTTCTATGAATTATGTGTGCTGCAGTAGTTTATGGACGAAATTATGCATGTTGTTTGTTGTATGTTTTGTTTGAATTGAATTTATTGGTACTAATAATTTGAGATATGCTATAGAAACAGACGAAACTCATGCCTTTTTTTTATGATATTAATTTATTAATTAAAAATGCTTTTGAATATGTAATATGTGTGATTGATTCTACAGATGCATTTGGGAAAGCATGCACCCAAATTCACGACAGCTATAAAACCTTTTTGAAACCGAACATCTTTCTATTGACAATGATGAAAGTAAAAATAATACGATGGATCTTATAGCCAAATGGATGATGACTATGGATAGACGAAGCCAAATATATTTCATTCCTTGGATAATTGAGTAAGAACGAACTACTTAAATATTGTCACTACTATGTTTGTCTTTTAATCATATAATAATTATATTTTATTATTGTTTTAGCCGACATTGGATGTTGGTGCTCGTGATGATGCAGGTGATGACCATAATTTTGGACCTTTTGAAAAATCATAAATCTCTACCAATAATAAAGAAGGTTATGGAAAAGTAATTTTTTCAATTTTAATGTATGCAATGTTACTTTTTTAGAGTTGAGAGTATAATATGTAGTTAATTAATTTTAAATTTCGTAGAACATGCGCATAATGTTCAAAAAATGAATACATAGGAACATTTACAAAATTGTTGAGAGGTTCTTGTCCAAAACAGCTCGAATGTCTTGAATGCGGTTTTTATGTATTAAGATACTTTTATGATCTTGTAAATTACCTGAATCCGGCAGAAGTTATCAAGAAGAAAGTATGTTATATTTTAATTTTTTTTTTTACTTAAGAAAAACTAGATATAGTATTTAATCATCTAATCTATATTAACTTGTCAATTTTGTAGAGATTTGACAAAAAGGAATACAATGTCAAGGACGATCTACTCCCACTACAAAGCGATTGTTTAGCAAGATTAATGCCATTTATTTATGAAGTCTAATTTTTCATATGTGTAACTTGCTAACTTGGCTTATATGTTAAATGGTATTTGTATGTTCTTATGTATGTATATACAAACTACCTATATATATATATGTAAAATGTTATCTTTTGATTAGAAATGATATGTGGATGTATATCATAATATGTTATATGTTATCTTTTAATTAGATAATAATTTATCAAATTAGGTATATTATATTATTATATAAAATTTAGGTATATGATAATAATTAATAAAATTAGGTATATTATATAATCAAAATTGAAAATATATATAAACACGCCCAAAAATAATTATAAAAAAATTATTTTCTCTGCGGTTATGTTAAATAAATTGCGGAGAAAGAAATTATTTCTCTAGGGTTATTTTAAACAAACCGAAATTAAATAATATCTCTGTGGTTTATTTAAAATAACCATGGAGAAAGATATTCTTTCTTCGCTATTTATTTAACATAACCGTAGTTCGAATACACTGCAGTTCTCAGTACTCCCGAAAATCACAGTGTATTAAGGAAAAAAAACCGCAGAGAAAAGTTTTTATTTAGTAGTGCCCTACCCTTAAAATCGATAAACGACAACTGTAGCAATAAAAACTGAGCCAGCCAAACCAAGGGAAAAACCAAGAAAGTCGCTACAATAGGCATTCTTGATATTGTGGGGGACTTTCATAAGGAGAATTGTTATGAAAGAAAACACTCCATAAAGAACTAACTCGAAGGTGCTGGCATGGTGGGAGCGTAAGTTGGCTCTAGTCCCCAAGGCTAGTTGGACTCTTTTAATCCTCCTCGCTCATAATCCTAGGCTTTTCTCATACACTTAGAGATGGACTTGTGGCCTCCACTACCACCACCTCCGCCTCTAAGTGACTCTAATAATGAAAACTACTTCTTTAAAGCCCTTAGACTCCATTTAATACACTCTAAAACAATTAAGAGAAACTTATTTCACAAAACCCACACTAAGAATAATGGATTGAATACACTGTTATAGAAGGAGCAACACTGCAATAAGATGTCAGATGTCTGCAAGCCTTCCAGCTCTTTTTCGTTCCTGTTTTCTAAGCCACCCATAAAGTTGATGAATCAATCTTTTTCAGGCATATCCTACACTTCAAGCGTGCATCCTCTTCTCGAACAACAAAAGGAAGACCGTTGGCCGGCTAGGTCTTCCACCCTAGACGGGCCATTGCTCGGGGAAGCGGGACCTTCCAATCCTTCTCCAAACGTATCGCTTTGTTGAAAAGGATCCTCCAGTATATTCGGATGACACTGAGGACAATGTTAATACAACCAATTCTTATTTTAGGAGTCACCAATATCTTTCTAGATGCATGATATTTTTGAGGTGGGTTGGTCAATCCATTTTTGACATTGGAGAGGTACTTAGCAGCCAAATATGAGTACCATGCCTTCTTTTTTTTTCCTTTGGAAATCTCCATAGCCACTTCATATGAAGAGTTGTCTTGGTTAAAGTCCACCTCCTTTATTGATGAGGAAATTCTTACTTGTTCATCGTCAATTGATCTAGCTCCTGAAATATATGACATTCTTGATCCTTCCTTTTACGAGTCTTCTTGTGCCCAATCCTATCGTTCCTTGAAGTAAGTCTAAAGCAGGAGCAACTTCTACAGCAAATTCAGACTAAACTCGATCGCTTGGCAGAGAGGTTTATGAGGTATTTTTTAGCGCATCTTTCTAATATCGATTAAGTGGGTTTCGTTTCATTTTCCAGAAAGGCAGTCATACTATTCAACTTTACCTAAGCTAATGATGAAAAGGGATATGCATTTTTCTGCTGATGATGATGATGTCTACTCCTGGCTCGAGAGGAGAGAAGGTTTTGAGGGAAATGTGGTCCAGTGGAGTCTTTCCCAATATGAGTCTGCGACAAGCTTTCTCAAAATCTTTATTGACCAATATTGTATCCTATTTAAATTGGTAAAATTTCATTTCACATAGTCACTTGATAGTTCGATAAGCCAAAGAAAGATAGGACTGCTTTCTTCCAACTTTTTTTTTTTTCACTTGGTCCTACCCGGGTTGCTGACTACCGTGGAAAGAGGCAACATAGGGGGCTAGCTTCCACTGGTAGCGGGTGGGTAAAGGACATGTAGCTGGGGGCAAGTCAAAAAATCCAATAGTTCCATTTTCCTTCTTGTTCATCAACCACAAAGAAAGAAAAACCACGCACTACAGTGAGATGTGAAAACACCTGATTCCATTATGACCTCGATATGTGGAATTGTGTTGCTCCATATGTATTGAGATTGTTCGGAAGACATGGTCCAAGCCCGGATTGATATTGACATTCATTTAAAGTAAAACTTTTCCAATCCGCACGGAAATGAGTCTAGCCATTCTGGAGCTCTTAAGTGACATGATTTAGAGGCCGTATTTCTTTAGGTTGGTAGTAATGGACAACCTACTCAACATATTCATATTTGAATACGAGCCTTGTTCAATTCTGCCCACGGCTCTGTAAGCCCTCGAGGCAAGGCGAAGGAAGAGATGTTCTGACTTTCTTGGGTCTTGAACTTGCTCCTCGCTTGAGAATGAATGTTGGAAACTCTTCGATGACATCTGCCTTTGAGTGTACGATTCCTTAGCTGTGCATGTTTGGTACCAAACTCTTTGAGGGCTTTTCTTTATCCGTTCACGCATAGATTTAAATTCTTTATACGAATATTGGATTTAATATATTGGTTAGATTCACTCGTGATTTGGAAAAACCTTGTGAATACTTAGGGACCCTAGACTAGCCATTAAAACATTATAATAAAGTTGATGAAAGATTTTTATGGAAGAACATAGGGAAAAATTAATGACCTAAATATTTTAATCTCTTGAATTCATGTTTTGTGTTAGAGTTATTTTCTTGAATATTTCTTTACTTTTCTTTATTTTCCCGAATTATTAGTTGACATGGATTGATAGAAAAATAGTGATTGGTATTTAACACTTAAATATTAGTTTCTATGGCATCAATTTTAATATACTACTTGTTATGATACGTGCTTTTGTGTAAGGTTGTAAAATCAATAGTAGTTTGGTAGTAAAATTTAAATTAATAGGAATGGATTGATAATTTTGTGTTATTGTATTATTTATAAATTCTATTAATTAAATTGTGAATATTCTGGGATATTTTGAATGTCATTTGCAAATTTTAAAATTTTGTGATAGATTAGGTTACAGTCGTTATGCTGCCAAAATTTTAATAGAATTAAGAAAAAATAACACTCATTATAAAAATAAAATTATAGATAAATGTCATAATTAAAAAGATTACTTAATTTAGTCACTAATTCTTACAATAATTATTAATAAGATATTAATTAATTTAAAGTAATAATTAATTAAACAATTAAATTAAGAAGTAAATTGAATTTATAAAAAATAACATAATTAATCAATTTTAATAATGATTTGTCAAACGTAATGATAAATTAAACTATTACTAATTAGAAAACTAATGATTAATAATTAATTAGATAAATTAAAAAAATGGTTAAAGTTAAACTTTTAAAAAGAACATTATTTGTAAATTTAATAATTTAAAAAACTACTAAGTTTAAGCTTTAAGAAAATAATTATAAATTAACTAATAATCTTGATGTAATAATTAAATTTAGAAATAAACTTATAAAAAATAATGTAATTGATAAATTTAATAATAGTAAAATACTAATTAATTAATTAACTGAATTAAAAAATCGATAAGTCAAACTTAAAAAAAAAACACTATTCATAAAACATCATAATTTGGTGAATACTTTATAAGACTTCATAAGTTATCATAATACATCATAAAACGATCATAAAACAATATTTGATTTTTATTGTTTTTCTTTTGTATTATTAAAGATATGATAGAATGATTATTATCACATAGTGACATTTTTTTTCTCAATATTATTATTAATAAAAAAAAGCCTTAGATACATATTCAGAGAGGTTGAGTTAGTAAGGACTTCTAAATACGTTTCTTTGAATTATCCAGGACTTTTTTGTCTGAATGTATTGTTTGAGTTTGTTGTATACCTATAGTTTGGTCTACTACTCATTTTACGGTTTCATTAATTAGTAAATATTTTGTTATACGTCACCTTATTTGTTATTGTATGTGGGCAAACTTAGTTATAGCTTGTGCACTTATGAGAACTGTGGGGAGGTGTTGCTAAATTTTTAACATAAATGAAAAAAAAATATTATGAGGGTAGATCACACTATATGTATGAAACAAACCTGAATGGGATAAGTTCTTTACCCTTATACAAATGTAGTGAAAATGTGGATTAGGATACATTGACATTTTTCTTGGTTTTGATTTGTGTTAACTGCTTTATAGAAAATTATGCCAAATGATAGAAGTTGGATTGTTGCAAATCGACGGTTGGTAGAATTTAAGAAAGGTGTCGATGAGTTTGTTGGAGCTGTTGAAGATCATCCTAATTCTTCTAGAGAAACTCGATATCATTTTAAGAAATGTCTCAATGCTATATTTCAGACTCTACAGGCCACTGTGATTCATTTTTTTTTTTTTTTGTAAATTTCATTCAACTATCCTACATTATGTGGTATTATCATAGGAGTCTCTATCTAAATTGGTCTAGGACGTTCTAAATAACGACTAAGAAGAAATGGTAGATGTATTGGCAGATTTATTAAGACAATATCACAATCACCAAGAGTCAAGTAGCACTCCTATTAGATATCTCAACGACCACCCAATTGATGGTAGTACTCAAAATGACAGGTATGATAATTTTGTTAATGAGATGGAGACTGAGTTGTATCCTGGTTGCAAGAAATCTACTCTCAATGTTTTGGTAAAGTTGATGCATTATAAAGTTCTTAATAGGTGGAGTAACCATTCCTTTGACCAGCGACTTGCTATATTAATTGGTATAATGCCTTTGGGGACACAATTACCAAAGTCGCATTACGAGCCGAAGGTAAAGTTGTGTAATCTTGGGTAAGGTTATGTCTTAATTAATTTGTGCAAACATGATTGTGCACTTTTTTGGAAAGAGAATGAGAGGATGGATTTATGTCCCATCTATGGTAAATGTCGTTGGCAAAATAATAGTGGAAAAGAAAAGAAGGTTGCTTATAAAGTCATGCAGTACTTCTCGGTCACCCTGGGATTGAAGAGGCTTTATAGTTCCAGACATTTAGCAAAGAACATGAGATGAAATTATTCTAAAATACCCAAGGAAGATGGTGTGTTTAGTACCTTGCGGATGGTTATGATTGGAAACAATTTCATATGAATTATCCGTCTTTCATAGGAAAACCTGAAATGTGAGTTTGGGGTTGGCTACTGATGGATCCAATCTCTTTGGTAACATGAGAAACTCATACAACATATGGCCAATTATCTTAGTCCCCTATAACTTACCACTATGGAAGTGCATGAAATCAGAGTCTTTCATGTTGTCTCTTTTGATTTAAGATCCTTCTGCACTTGGAAAAGACGAATGTTTTTATGAGACCATTAATTGATGAGCTGAAAGAGTTGTGAGAGACAGACGTCCAAACTCGAGGTGCCTACAATGGGTCCATATTTTTTTATGTGTGTGACCATTATGTGGACTATCAATGATTATCCAAAATATGCTTTAATGTATGATTGGAGTATGAAAGGATATATGGTGTGTCCAACATGTAATGAACACACTCCTTCTATTGGATTACGAAGTAAAATTAGTTATGTTAGCCACAAATGCTTTATTAAAATGGATGATCCAATGAGGAGGCAATGGTAAGTTCAAAAAAAGAGTTTCCCACCGAGAATTATCAGAGAATGATATTTTGATTCAGTTGGAGAGGCTTCATTTTTTATTTTCTGTGAAACATAAGCAATTTGGGGTTGTCAAACGTAGACGTTTTGAGGACGAGCTTAATTGGTCCAAGAAATATATATATTTTTTAAACTGGAGTATTGGAAGAATTTGGCACTTAGGCATAATCTTTTTATATTGCATCTTTAGAAATATATTTATGATAGTGTATTTGGTGCCTTTTGAGTATTGAAGGGAAGTTTAAAGATACAGACAAAACAATACTTGATTTGTAAGGCATGAATATTCGGGATCAAGATAAAAACGACATTTTATTTGCTTACTTTTGTATAAATAAAATCAAAGAAGGGTAATAATAATAATAATAATAATAATAATAATAATAATAATAATAATGAGCGACAAAACTCTCTCATCTTTGTATTCTTATACACTTAAACCTCAATTCTTTTTTCCTTTTTTTTGCCAGTGAAACCTCCCAATTTATTGTTCCGTTGGCAAATCTAAGATATCGTCCATTCCAGTCAGTTAACTGCTAAAGTGGATAATCCATGTGTACACAAGGGTACAAGCGACACGTTTCTATTGGTCCACGTTATTTATTTATTTAAATATTATAAAAATTATTAAAAATTAAAAAAAATTAAAAATGATGTAAAATTAAAAAATTATAATTTAAAATCTTTTAAAAAAAAATTTCTTTCTTTTTCCTTCTTCTTCTTCTTCTTCTTCTTCTTCTTGTGCTGATTGATCTCCCCCTCTCTCTGTATGCCCTAGATCTCTCTCTCTCTCTCTCTCAATCTCTCGATCTCCCTTCCTCTCTCTCTCTCTCTCTTCATCTCTCGTTCTCCTTCCCCTCCCCCCTCCCCCCTCCCCCCTCCCCTCTCTCTGACCAGATCTGCATGGTGATGGCGGTGGTGGTGATGGACTGAGGGCGGTGTGGTGATGGGCTGTGTGGAGTAGCAAATGGGTTGCGTGAGGAGGATCTGCAAAAAAAGAAGAGAAAGAAGAAGGGAGGAAGAAGTAAGAAGGAAGAAGAGACAAAGAAGAAGAAGTCAAAGAAGAAGAAAAAAGTAGAGAGAGATGCGTGAGTGGATTTGAAGAAGAAGAAGTCAAAGAAGAAGAAGAAGAAGGGAATATCAAGGGGAGAGAGATAGATATAAATTTGATTTTTTTTTTAATTTTCTTTTAGTTTTTAGCTATTTTTTATTTAAAATAATTAATAAAGTATGATATGAATGAATAAAAGATCATAACATGTGTTAATGTATATTCACAATAATAGATAATGGAAAAAGCAAACACCGATCTTAAATTTGCTAATTGAATAGTAGATTTAAAGGTTTTACTGACAAAAAAAATTGAAGGATAACAATAAAAATTGTAAAAGTAAGAGAATTTTGATACTAATTACACTAATAATAATAATATTTTTACTTGAACCAATCTAATATGCGTCAACCTGCTTTTCCAACCTATAATAATAATAATAATAATAATAAATTGTGTACATTTATATTTTCATAATATTGTAGTATCAATATTCAATAACGAAAGAGTATATATTAGAGTTAAATTTTTATCATTGGCAAAAAAAAGCGTTGATGATATCATTGTAGTATTAACACGTGTTATATAAACGTCAAGTGGATTCACGCCTCGCTTGAGTTTACCATATCATAATATATTGTCGCAATAAAGTTTGTTAGATGAAAAAGTAGTTGAGTTGGAATATGTAGCTAAAAACATGTGTTATACATACTTGACTTTATTGACAGGAAGTTTTTATCATTTTCTGAGGAAGCAGATTCTTTAATGGTTATTTATTATATTTTTCCGTTGAATTATTGGTTATTTATTATTTATTTTGCACTTTCCATATAAACGAAAGAAAAAGGAAAAAAAAAGATTTGACTGACATTTGAATTAGTATAAAACAATAATTGAGTGAGTAGGCTCCGCAGACTCACTCACTTTTTTCGTACCGAAAACATCATTGAGTGTGTGCCAGCTCACATGTTTTTATCTTTTATCTCTCCCTGAACGTGACAACTCAAAAAAAAAAAAAGAGAATTTTTGGTACATGCCTTGAACCGTGTCATTTTACTATTTTTCACATATTAAAAAATGAAAATTTATTTATTTCATACTTTATATTTTTGCAAAATATTATTTTTGTACTATTTATTTTCAATAATATTTATATAATATCTTGTATTTTAAAATTATATATACTTAATACTTTAGACTCAGATTTTATAAATAAAATTTTGTCAATATTATCAAACTGTCATTAGTTATATGTAATTAAGTAATTAAATTTAAATTTAGACCTTATATAATTGATTAAATTGATAAATTTTAATAAATTAAATTTGAGTTTATGGTACTAAATATATATGATTTTAAAATACAAGTACTAAATATGTACGATTTCAAAATACTAGATACCAAATGAATATTATTATAAATACAGAGTACCAAAATAATATTTTGCAAAAACACATAGAATCAAATAGTTATCTACCAAACACTTAAAAAATTATAAACATTATAGTTATATGGCTATGGGGTATTTTAGGGTGAAGATGCTGAAAATGCCTGCACCGTGTAGGCATTTCATTTTTCCATGTGGCGTTAGTATAAAATGTAATCTAGTAGTGTAGTAGCACTATATTAGCGTTTCCACTAGGGCTGGGCATTTTTGAGATTGGGCCGACCAACCCGGCCAACCCAACCTGGGCCGACCCAACCCAACAATTGCTGGCCGAATCTCACACGGTTCATTATGCAACAACCCGATTTTAATTGGGCCGGCCACGACCAATAGAATTCTAAGCCATTCTACCTAACCCAGCCCGACCACCTACCGTATAAACCCTACATATATTATAATACATATAAAAGATATACACATTAGACAGACACCCTGCCTCCCTTGCCTTCTCTTCTCTTCGGCTGCACCACCACCAGCACCGCACTCCATTTCAGACCAGAGTTCTCCGCCGCAGTCCATTTGGTGCCTTTGCCACCAGCAGGCGAAGCTCACGTCGCCGGTCCACTGGTTCTCCAGTCCAGCAGGCGAGCTCACACATCGTCATCGATCGGCTCCAGCTCTCTCTCCAGGTATATATATATAATATATATATATAATGTAATATATTATCTGAATATATATATGTATATTCTGTATATATGTAAATGTAATATAAGTATATATATATATAAACTAATGTATTATATAAGTATATATATATATATAAACTAACTGTCTTAAATGTACATTGTCGGTCCACTGGTTCTCCAGTCCAGGAGAGCTCACGGCGTCTTCGTCAGTGAAGGTGACACGGTGAAGCTCCTCGGCGAAGCTTCAGCTCCAGGCGAAGCTCCTCGGCGTCGGCGGCACGAAGCTTTGGCTCCAGCTCTCTCCAGGTATATATATATATTATATATATAATGTAATATATTATTTGAATATATATATGTATGTATATTCTGTATATGTATTATATGTAATATATATATAAGTATATATATAAATTATTTGTTATCTGTGTAATATATGTATATTATCTGTAATATATTTCATTTATTTTTCTTGTTGTTAGAGTCACAACCAACTCATCAAACAGAGAGGAGAAAGCCATTTTTCTTGCTGTTGCTGATCATTCATTTTTCTTATTTTTCTTTTTTCTCATTCAAAACAGAGAAGAGAAAGCCATATTATTAAGGCAAAAAGGTTGGTTTGAGGAGTTAGTGTCACGTGTCCAATATTTTATATATTGTATATTTGTGTTAGGGACCCACGTCCAATATATATATATATATATATATATAACTATCGTGTATAGTAAGTATATTTTATATATAAGTATATATATAAACTATCTATAATAGTTCATTTAAAAAAAAAAAAACTATCTGAAATAGTATTGGTTTATTTTATATAAAGACTAATGTATATACATATATTATGACACATTAATATCCTGAGATCTCTTTAATTAAATTCTAAAGTGCCAATCATAATGAGTTAATTAAATTTCAAACTCATATAATTAAATAGAGATCATATATAGAGATTGGTTAAGTGCTGAAATAAGTGTTAAATATTATGATATTTGCTCAAAATCATACAATACAACTTATACAAGTGCTGAAATATTTTGATACTTGCTTAAATAAATTAGTGATGAAATAAGTAATTGTTTTTACTATGTGTAATGTAGGAGTGATGGACAAGTTTCTTAGCCCAACTTCCACCCAACTAGGTGAAGTGCATGATGCCGTAGACACTACCCCAAAACCCACTCCAAACACAACTCCAAACACTACTCCTATTGATCTTAAGTCACCCAAAAAAGAAGTCGATGGTGAACCACCCACAACTAGGAAAAAGCCTACTAGGAACTCTACAGTTTGGGATCACTTTACAAAAGTGAAGGATGGGAATCCAAACGATCCTAGATGCACTTGTAACTATTGTGGGAAAGACTATGCTTGTGATAGTGGGAGAGTTGGAACAAGTAGTTTGTGGGTACATTTGAACAATCAATGTAAGAAGTATCCTTATATGGTGGCTGATAAAAAACAAAAATTGCTTAGCTTTCAAAGTGGTAATGATGGTGGGGGAAATATGTTGGCTGTGACCTTTAATAAGGAGAGATGTCGGAAAGCCTTAGCTAAGTTTGTGATCAAGGATGAGCAAGCCTTTAGTGTTGTAGAGGGTGAAGGCTTTAAAGAGTTTGTTCAGGATTTGCAACCAAAATTTGTTATCCCTAGTAGAAGGATTGTGACTAGGGATATATATCAATTATTTTGTGATGAGAGGGTTAAATTAAAGGAAGAGTTAACTAGAGCTGGGCAAAGGGTATGCTTAACCACTGATTGTTGGACCTCTTCCACCCAAATGGCTTATATGTGTCTCACTGCACATTATGTTGACAGTGATTGGAATTTGCAAAAAAGAATTATAAATTTTTGTCAAATTTCTAATCACAAAGGAGAGACAATCGGAAAGGTGATTGAGGCTTGTTTGCTGGGATGGGGAATAGAAAAGGTTTTTGCTCTGACTGTTGATAATGCATCAACTAATGATGTGGCTGTTGGTTTCGTCAAGAGGAGGGTGAATGCATGGAATGGATCTGTTCTTGACGGTGAGTTCATGCATTTAAGGTGTGGTGCTCACATAGTCAATCTAATTGTGAATGAGGGGTTGAAAGACATGCATGATTCAATCGCTGCCATTCGCAATTGTGTAAGATACATTCGGTCATCTCCTGCAAGGTTGCTAAAATTCAAAGCTTGTGTGGATAGGGAAAGAATTGATTACAAGGGGGGATTGGTTTTAGATGTGCCTACAAGGTGGAACTCCACTTTCATGATGTTAGATGTGGCACTTAAATTTGAAAAAGCTTTTGCAAGATATGAGGAGGAAGATGACAAATTTGTGAGTTTCTTCATGGAAAATGAACATGGGAAGAAAAGGGTTGGGCCGCCAACTTCTAGTGATTGGGAGAGTGCTACTATATTTGTCAAATTTCTCTCAACTTTTTATGAAGTTACTTTAAAGTTTAGTGGCACATTGCATGTAACATCCAACAATTTCTATCATGAGATTTGTGAGATTCATACACAATTGAGTGACTTGGCTAGTAGTAGTGATCCTTTGTTATCCACCATGGCTGCTAGTATGAAAAGGAAATATGACAAATATTGGGGCAGTGCAGAGAACATCAATCCCATGCTGTTGTGCTTGATCCAAGATAAAAGTTGAAGTATTTGAAGTATTGTTTTGAGACTGTTTATGATGCTGAAACTGTTGCCAAGATTGTTGTCAAAGTGGAACAAATCCTTCAACGACTGTACAATTCTTATAATGTTGAGGGTGAGAGCGATGGTGACAAGGTTAGTTGCTGGTTTTTTATTTATTATGATTTGTTAATATATGTTATTGTATTCTAACCCTAACTTTGTGTTTCTTTTTGTTTATATATTTAGGTAAGTAAAAGTGACTCACCACCAAAGGGTGGTGTCAAAGAAACTATTAGGAGGAGATTATTGGAAAATTATTTGCAACAACAACAGATGTTTGTGACTGAGAAAATGAATGATGTTGACAAGTACTTGGCTGAAGAAACTATCAATCCAATGACTTCCTCATTTGATATCCTACTTTGGTGGAAGGATAATTCTCAAAGGTTTAAGATTCTGTCTATGATTGCTAAAGATGTTCTTGCTATACCTGTGTCTACTGTGGCTTCTGAATCTGCCTTTAGTACTAGTGGACGTATTTTAGACTCATTTAGGAGTTCTTTGAGCCCAAAAATGGTAGAGGCACTAGTTTGCACTCAAAATTGGTTGAAGGGGAGTCATGAAGGGATTCAAACAAGGGAGTATTTGGATGATATACAAGCTTATGAGTTTCTTGAAGAAGGTACACAAAATGACTTCTTAGATAATAATGTTCTTACTTTATTGTTTTTTATTTTCAATAAGTGTTTAAATTTGATTTTTGAATTGTAGACAACAAACTTAAGGACAAAGCGACAACAAAGGAGAAGACCAATGCACCCATCGCCATTGATCATTGATGGATTCAAGCTTTTTTTTACTCTATTTAAATTTCTATGAACTATCTACTTACTTTTATGGATGATTGTAATGATTTTAAGACTTGTATTTCGAATTTGGATGACTGTAATATTTAAGTTGTTAAGTACTAACTAGTAGTAGAAACTACTAAGACATATTTTCTTCATTTAGATTTTAATTTGATCATCTTTTCTACATTATTGTTTGAATTTTGAATAGATTTTTTTTAAATGGGTTATAACCCAACCCAACCCAAACCTTAATGTAATTAGTAGGGTTGGGTTACATATTAAAAATGTTTTAAATGGGTTAGAATTTTCTAGGCCGATGTAATTGGGTTGGCTCATTCAAACACCCCCAACCCGCCCAACCCAACCCATTCCCAGCCCTAGTTTCCATTATTTAAAAAAACGCCATGGTTTTTAATATTCTTCAAAACAAAATTGCATATCGCTGCCTTAAACGTGGGTCCCATTTGCATATTTTTGTTGACTTTTCATACAGAAGTATAACCAATTTAATAATCTCACTTTGGACTTCACCAACTAAAACCAAGATCAATTAAGCTAAATTGCTAATTAGGAGAGAAAAGAAGACCATAAATACTTAAATTTACGTAGTCCACGAATCTCTTTTATTAATATGTTTGTGTTAAAGCTTTTAAAACAATTTCATAGAGCTTCTGAGTACAATAATTAATCGTGAAAAATACAAGTGAATATTTATAGACTAAATTCAGATATTCTTCCCCACAATTTTAGGGAAGTTATATAAGAGTATACATTCGAATTTGAAATGTATTGAATCCCTAAAGAATTGGGTAGACTAAACTAATACATAAACCAAATCTGTGAAAATTGGCCTTAATTACTCAAATGTAACCGTCTGTCATCTTTAAAGATACGCTTTTGAGCCTACACCACAATCTTCGAAGCCAACATCTGGAACGTTACTCAAGCCAACAGCTATCAGTCTTTCGAGATCAACCTCTGGCCATGGTCTGGACCTTTCAAGCTGACCCTCCATTCGAGCTGAAATAGTTAAGGGGCATCAACAATGATAATATATATTCGATCTTAACTCAATTAATTCTTAAGCCCACATTTCGGTATAATTTAATCCGTCTTGAAATTTTGGGTATAATATTTTCCCCCTCAAAACTATCTGCTCAAACCCTAAGAGAGAAACTTTTAAAATTCTTTATTCGGGAAACGTGCCCACCTACCACACTCGAGTGGGTATGCGTGTTAGCAAGCAAATGGGTAATTACAATACTCAAGTATTTTCCTTTTTGCCCACGTCTTTTCATGCCTGATTACCACCATTTTTCGAGATCATTGGTGAATATAATATAAGGGCCCTGATTACTCAAAGGTTTTAACATTTTTCCTATTTAAACCCTGTCACCTTCATTCTTCTTCTTCACTCAAAAAGTTTTGCATGTTTTCTTCTAAAAAGAAAAAAAACCAGTCCTTGCACCATTCCCCGATTACCTCGTTTGTAACAACGAGCTTCCAAGGATTTCTCTGTACAAGCTACTACAATCCTCATTGCAATTCCACCATCAAATTCTTTTCAGTAAGTCTCCTCAAATTTTCCTTTGTTTTGGTAAAAAAATATACCAATTGCTTGTATTGTTTCTTTTTTGACAGTTCTTGACTTGTTCTTAATAATTTTGACAAAAAAGGGTGTTTGATTTGGGTTATATAAAAAAAATTCCCATAAAAATGGTTTCTTTTCGGTATTATGCTTTAGGTTTAGTGTAGTCCAAGGAATAGGGTTATTAGAATTAGGGTTTTCCTTTTTCTCTCTCAAGAAAATCAATAATAACCCTCTTTTTGGGTAACTGCCCAATATTGACGTCAAATCACCGAGATCCAAGAGGGAAAAAGGAAGAAGATTCGATTTGCGGTTTAACTCGAAATTAATTCCTTCCCCAAACCTTACCTTTAGACCGATCCCTTTCGGTCTCTATAGCCTTTCACCCAAAAGAGCTTTCCTTCGAACTAATGGAAAACTCTCCGAGCCAACCATCTCAATCTTGTTCTAACCTTGCTCCCTCTAAAGTATCTTCTCTCCCAACCACCAAGTTCGAATTCTTCGAGGCCGAACTCTACGAAAGCTCGATTAAAACCAAGAGGCAGGTTTTTGATATCTTGTCTACCCATGGCCTGAAAATCTCAAACAAACTACTATGTCGAGCTCCAAAGACTGAAAAGAGGAATAGTTATGCCCAGCCGAGCATAAGCCTGATTGTGTGTTCAAGCTCGTGCGCGGTATTGCTTCATTTCAGCTCCAGACCAACTCATACCGAGTGTTGGTGGCACTAAAGTTGCTCTACTTTGAGATGAAATGGTAGGAGCCATCAGCAAATGAGATTTTATATCTTTATTTTTTAAAGAGTAACCTCGCTTGAAAGCGAGGTGGAGATGGGTTCTATTATCTCTCAAGCTATCAAGGGAAAATGAAGCTCTTCGAAGACATTCCCAACCACCCTCCAAATTTTAAGAAACAATTCTTTTGGACCACCGGCCTCGACCCGTCCAAATTTTATTCCTTCCAGAGGCTCCGTAAGTATTCTTTATAGTTTCTTGGACTAAGTTTTTCTCCATCTCTAGATCAACATCCATTTTCTTGCATTTTAATGCAGCAAATTTTGAATGTCCCGAGCCTACCTCGGAGATAGTAGATAGGCGAGACAAAATGGCCAAGCTTCCTTATGGTAGGCGGTCTTTGAACCACATACTCTATGAGAACAAGCTTCACCTATGTGGTATGCTTGGTGAAGGATACACCACAAAGGATGATGGGATAAAAAAATTCGCCTCCTAGGAAGAAGTCCCATCCAACTTCTTCTGAAATTTCTCGAAAGAAGCAAATAGTAGGTTCGAGGTTGGCCCTTTCCATCACCTCCTTTCCAGCTGAACAATCGGGCTTAGGAAATGAAGCTCAAGATGAGGCACCTCTGAGCTCGACCCAAGGAGTTAAATTATTTTTAAATCAATCGGGTTTGTCTCCCACACTTCTTACACGAGAACCCAACATTTTGATCTCCTTCCTTAACCCCAAATATAACTTTATGACTTGGTCAGGGGTAGATAACATAGTTCATAGGGATGATAGCTTTTTATCGGAATAACAAACTATGTATAGTATAAATGAGTTGTGGGAAGGTCCAAGGACACAATATGTCTCAAATGGCTGGCGAGATTGTTAGGATTAATTCCCTAAAATTATGTTAAGACATTTTATTGAATTAAATAAAAAAAACAATTTTATTATATATTTCAATATTATAATTAATATTTGAATTAATTATATGATAATATCAAGAACATTCCTTATTAATTCATGAGAATATGATTTTGTATTAGTACAAGAGGATTAAGATCATATATAATGAATAAAATAGTTAGTAACATATTACAGTAAAGAATCTTTAATGAATGGTTACTAGTGCGGTTTACTAAGCATACGGGGTGCAGTGATCTAGATTCAAATTACTGATGTGGATAGACATCTTAGTAAAGTTGTTGTATATAATAGAGATTATATATGACAGGACTGATATTAATTAATTATCTTTATAAACTTGTCGTTTGACATTGAGATTTCATTCTTATCATAATAGATGATCATTTGTAGATCAGTCTAAATCATAAGTATTCATGAACTCTTGTTTATTTATTGGATCTTTTAATTCACTCGTTAAAGTTTCTTAGAATAATGAGGCTAATGTCTTTTGTTTTGGAGATTCAATATCATGAATGACTGGGAACATGAATTACAATAATGGAATCCGTACTTTCCTAACGGATCGAATATTTGTTTCCTTAAGGGTTAATTCTTGAACTGAATAGTTATTGAGCTCAATCTATAATTTGATTATAGATTAATTATTCGCTAGTGAATTAATGGTACTTAAGGATCAAGTGGTAATTAGAAGGGTAAAACAGTAATATTGACCACCTCTAATTAACGAACCGATAAATGGAAGACATAACTACATTTATTGATTATATCAATAGCTTTTAAGAGAAAACTCTATAAATATAATTGTATAAATACTTAGAATGCAATTTTATATTTATAGTAGAGTAATCATGGAATTAATAAATAAGATTATTAGATTAAAGAGTTTAATTAATAATCTGGTTTGTTGGAGCTTCGTATTACAAGTCCATGTTCCCTAGATCACCTCTGTCCAACACTATCAAGGGAAGGATGTCAAAAGAAATATTTCTAGAGAGAAGAACTTAATAGCAAAGGAATTAATTATCCCAGGCAATGGAATAATTATGTCATAGTTATGGACAATTGATTAATTATGAATTAATTAATTATTTAACTATATAGTTTTTATTTTGAAAAACTATAGGTTAAAATAAATATTAATCTTGTTTGGATTAATATATAAAAAAAGATTAATAATTATATTATTTAGAATTAGATATTTATTTAATTATTTAAACCTGAATTTTAAGATAAAGTTAATTTTGAATAAATAGATATTTATTTTGGGATAAATATATTGTCTCAAATATTAATTAAATAAACAAATGATAAGATTAGGGAAAATCCTAATGTGGCTCACGATACTCACTATATTGCACAATGAGTGGCGCCACACATGGATATTTCCTATCCCTGGGATTTGAATTTTGAATTTCAAATAATTTATTTATTTAATTATTCTTTTAAAATATGATTTAAATTAAATAAGGTTATAACTGATCCGTTTTATTTTAATAAATAAAGATTAATTAAATAAGTTAATTATCTTTATAAACCTAAAAAGTAGGTTATTGTTTAAGACAGACTCTTTCTCAAAAACAGAAGTGATAGTTTTCCTATATCTGAAAAACTATTCAATTCCTCTTTTCTCTATCAAACCTCTCTAGATCTCATGTGTTGAGTACATCTATAGAGTCATAAATCAACCTTTTGAATCCTACATGCCCACACATGTCCTTGTGTGCTTGAGGATTGGTCTGGAAGATCAAGATGTGAATCTTCTGAACTTGGATAGGAAGAACGGTGATTTTATACAAAAAGATTTGAGGAAACTTGATAGACTACAAGAGGTAATCTCAAATCTGATTGTATGTGATTTAATATGTGTGTGTGTGTGTGTGTGTGATCTTGTCTGATATTAATAATTGTTAAAAAGGGTCCATTCCCGCAACGTATCTCTAATTTTCTCTTTTAATACCAACAGAGACTTCTTTGTGTTGTCTCCCACATTTCGAGGTGAAGGACCAGAATTCACAGAAGAACACTCTCAAGTCATCAACATATCATCTGATGACTTTTCATTAGATTCATTTTCCTCTAGTTAGGTCCCCACCTTTATTTTACGAACAATTCTTTTACAAGTATTCATGCATATACTTGTAGATTTTCTTTTGTTTTGGAAGGGACTCTGACCTTGACAACATCCTCTCCCTACCACCTAAAGTTAAATGCTCAAAGAGAGCTCGAGTCTCTTCGAAGAAGGACATGCCTCCACCATCAAAAATGGCAAGGGTTACTGAAGACGCCCTTCTAAGTAGGCCACCCAGGTGACCTCGGGGAAGGTCCCACTCCCAGCAGCCTCAGGAAAGTTCTGTAATGTCCCAAAACTCCTAATAACATTATGTTCTTGGATTAGTGTGTCGGGAGGGCACGTGGAAAAAATGTGGATTATATTAATAAATAATTGAGTATGCATGATTATGTGTATTAAATGTATATAAAGATCCACTTTTGTTAAAATTAGCATTTTCGTAATTTTGACCTGTTGATGGTATATTTGTATTTTGTGTTATATGCTTGTGACCACATTATTATGTGGATATATTTGTGATATTATCCAAGAGTGGTTCCTTTTGGGCAAGTTTAGCGGAAAGTCACAACGGGGATAAATACTCGACTCGGGAGAGTCAGGGGTATTTTGGTAATTTCACATTTTTTTGGGATAAATAGACAAACAAAGTACTTAATGGGAAATAATTATATTTGATGGATTACTTGACTAATTTGGGGATCTGAGGTATAATTTGATATTTAGTGGGAAATTAGGCTAAATAACCAAATCGCCCTTGAAGGTTAATAATAAGGTTATTTGAGGTAGGGGTAAAATGGTCTTTTGATAAAAGTTTAGATAAACCAAGACTGTATGTTTCTTTGTACGTTCTAGGCTAATCCAATACCCTCCCTTAGTCACCTCCAAGCTCTCAAAGGCACTATAAACCTCAAGCTCTTGGTTGCTGATTTTTGAGGAATCAACAAGGGACTTTAAGTTTTAAGGACATGGTTGAAGTTGTGAAGATCATTGGCAACACTTAGGAATTTCAAAGTTAGAGGTAAGGATTCTTTTCTCTAAACTTTCTTTATGTTTTTTTTTTTGGTTTTGGGGGAGTTCTTTGGGAATTGGGACTTTGAAGAGTTTTGTCATATGTTGGTGCAATTGTTTTATGGTGTTTGTGGGTTGTATGACTGAATTGTGGTGGGGGTTAGGCTTGGAACTAGTCAGAACACTGTTTTGAGATTGAATTGGGTTGGTTTGAAATTCTGAAAATCGCATTTTATGAGGTGTTCACGGATGAGTTTCCTTGAGGGCAGGGTTTTCCCTTTGACCCCTGTGGCGTCACGAGGCTAATGTGGGGTTTTTGTATAAGGTTGCTCTCAAATTGTTATGGTGCTGCGGTACTAATGTGTTCTTTTAAGGAGGGCTTCTCAAAATTCTTTGGAGCTGTGACTCTTAGTGGGGGCACCACAGTGCTAATGCCTTTTAAGGTACAAATTTTAGGATTTGGGAATAAGGCTGCGGGCTTAGAGGATTTGATTTAAGAACCCACTTGGGGGCTCAAGGGATGATTCCATTACACGATTGAATGGAATTGGAGGTCCCGAGAGCTAGGGTTTAATTTTGAAACCCGTGATTGAGACTTAGTCCCTAATAAGCGTACCATTTTTGTTTTGATTAGGAGTTCTGTAGGTCTCGGGAAAGAGGATCACACTCGAGGTCACTTTGTCATCAGCACATGACTTGAGGTAAGAAAATTGGCATATGCACATAAAGCTGATTGGTTGCTATGCATATTAGCATTGTTTTATCTGTGAATGATTGGTGCAATATATACTCGACCATCTTGAGTAACGTGGGGCCGGTTGGCAAGCGTCTGTAATGAAGGCCATAAAGACGAGTCCAGTTTGAGGGTGCAATCCCCACTCGCCTGACATGGACCGTAAGCTCGACATCGGAATACGCACCTTGCTCGGTTGGGTCATTCAGCAAGGCTGTTTTTCCTGTTGGATATCCATATTATCAAACAAAACATGAAAATTCCTACAACATTGTAACGCCCTACTTCCTTAGAGCCGTTACTAAGTGAGTTTTAAGACAAAACAGTGTGCAATGAGCTCGCTAACCGAGGTTTTTAAACAAAAGTGTGACTAAATAAAAGTTAAGGCTGTAATCTTAGAAAAAATGCGTCGTTTCAATAAAACTTCTAGTATTAAACATTTGGGATCCCAAAAGAAGGTTTGAAAACTATTTACATCTTGAAATGAGTTTACAGTTGATTGATCATAAAAATCATAGATTATTACAGCCATTTTCGAATAAACCCCCAACCAAAGCAGTCGGGCAGGCCAAACATGTACGCGTCGCTTCACGCTCTCCGTACTCATGGTTGGTTGACTCAGTCTTTGCCCTACCTGCAACACGGAGCACCCGTGAGCCGAAGCCCAGCAAGAAAACTCATGCAGAACATAACATATGCAAATTATACAATTTATCATAACAGATAATCCACACATAAACAAGTCAACCATAGACTAAGCAAACACGGCCATGCCGTCCCCGAAGCCTTACCGAAGCCTGGGGTCTCGGTCTTCACCACAGGATCTCACACATATCCTGTGGGTCCCGGGCCCTGCCCTGACCATAGCATCCCATGTGCTAGGTGTTACTTCCGGCCCCGCTGCCGTTCTCGGCCTTGCCGCCCTCGGCCATAGCCGTGCAATTCACTATAATCATATATAGCATAAATCAAACACATTCAAACAAATATCAATTCATTTAAATCTGCACCCTAACATGTAATGCAATAGAGGGCCATGCCCGGCAATCATTTCATCATGCATCATGCAATATAGGGCCGTGCCCCGCAATCACACTATGGGCCCACGCCCTATCCTACGGGTGTTATAGTTTTCTTACCTTAGTTCCAAATGCTTTAAATAGAAAATGACGGCCCCCGAGCACGATCCACTTCCCGAGCACTAGCTTAACACCTAGTCACAACCAAGATAATGGATACCAATAAGATTAATCTCCAATGAGTTTCTAAACCAAGTTCTAGTACTCGGAACGTTGAAATTCACCAAACATTGTAAAAGACTCAACCCCGAGCACCCTAGGTTAAATTCCCAAGCCCAAATTCTCAAAATCCCAAAATTCCTTAAGCGCCCCGGCATGGCCCCCAAACAGGGCCACAAAAACGCCTAGAAACAGGTAAGGGCCGCGGCCCTACAAGGACCATGCCGCGGCCCGCCCTCCATCCTCAGCACAACTTAGCCTTCAAGGGCCGCGGCCCTCCAAGAACTATGCCGCGGCCCGACCCTTCGAACCCAGAAAAACCCACCATTTTCAGGCTTAAAACCTCACCTAAAGCCATCCCAAAGCTCCCAATTCAAAACCAATTAATAATCACAACATTAGGATGGTTTAAACAACACAATTCCACCAAAAATCCAACCTAACACTCACCAAGATCCAAATTCCAAATTTCTGAAATTTCAAACTTAAAACTCAAAACCAACCATAGAAATTCTCAATTTCAACCATCAAACTTTAATTTAAACCTTACCTGAGTTGTAGAATCGTTTCCCAAAGGATCCCATGACCTATCTTCAAAGTTTCAAGCCTCAAACTCCACCTTGAATATCAAAAACCCATAAACATTCACAACCCAACAAAATCTCAGAAATTTAACTTGAGAAAAAGAATTAATTGCTTACCTTTACCCTGATTTGTTCTTGGTTAACTCTTGAGCTAAACCTCCAAATCCCACCATCAATTTTCAGAAATTCAAGCTTGATTTCTCCTAAGATTTCTGTGGATTTCATGAAAGAAAGAGGAAAGAAAGAAGAAGAGGAGAGGGTGGAGGCTGGGTCGGTTTCTCTAAGTCTCCAAATGGTTTATTTGTTTTGTTTTTATAACTTAAGTTGGTTACCTCAAGGTTCGGGGTACCAAAATATCCCCGAGGCAAAAATGGTAAAATCCCCCAGTATTCCCGCCTAGACATCCTAACCTCAAATATATCTCCAATTATTTATTTTCATAACCCAATATCAAAAATACTCCTTGACTTGCCCAAAGTAAATTATAATGCCCCGTTGTGACTTTCCTCGCTATTCAGCTCTAGGATCGCCTCGTGCCGAAAGTTACCAATCACGAAAATACCCACATACCACTGTGGTCTCAACAATCATCACATATTAATACAGTTATGCCCAACATGGCCAAAATTACAATTATGCCCTTCAAACACAATCCGGGCCTACATGCATACTAATATACATAGTCATGCATCTCAAATAATCAAATAATCGAATAGTCACATAACATGCTTTAAATCATAATCATGCATTTAATTCATAAAACCACACATAAATCCCAACCTGCCCTCCTGGCACACTAATCAAGGCCCTTAAGCCTTATTAGCGAATTTGGGTCGTTACAAACATGTTCCTATGAAATTGATACAAATAAAGAGTAAAAACTTAGTATTATCAAGAGATTGAACTAGATCAACAACACAGTCTTCCTCACCAAGCCTTTGATCAACCTAGAACTAGTGTGGGCTGGTTCTCAACACATAAGCTAGATATCTAGAAGAGAAGAAGAAGAATGAGTGGCCAAGAAATGATTAGATTGTCTAGGTTGTCACTTACCCAATGAATCAACTGAGACTTCCTTATAAAATTCTTAGATATCATAATCCTTATATAGACAGCTTAATGAGTTTTATTTAAATTTAAATTAATTAAAATAATAAACAAAAAGATGAAGCATTGACATCCCACAAATGGACTTGGGCCCAATCTCTTTGTTTTGAATTTAAATCCCAATTGGGCCTAAATTCTAAACTTTTTATTTATTTATTTTTAATTAATTAATTAAATCCTTATTCAAATTAACTAATTATATTTTGAAACTTATTTAATATTACTTATTTATGTTGGCACCAATTTGTCAATATTAATAAATTTTCCCAAATATTCTCTTTTATTCTCTAAATCTCATATTTTTGTAAATTTTCCAAAATTGACATAGTCAACTTTAAAAATCCTAATTGATAATTAAATCAATTAATTGAGACATTCTAGATGATTTACTCAAAGGTGATGCGGGGACCATGGAGCCATGAAATCAAGCTCCAATAAGTTACCGTGAATTTGTTTACGAATAATTTCACCACCTTATCAATTCCTCAAGACTCAACTATAGACTCGGAATTGAACTCTTGAATTCATAGAACGTATTTTCCAAATCATAAATACATTATCCATTATTATAAACATTACAGTCAGTTAATCCTCTATCAATGACTTACTAATGAGCTGGGTGCAAATTACTGGTTTACCCCTCATTAGTATTTTATCCTTAACTCCCACTAAGTTCCTTATAAATGATATTTTCGTGAACTTAATCATAGAAATGAGATCTCAACCATTTAACCTTTTGAACAAAGCAATTAAGGAAATCATCTTTTCACTTCTCATACAGAAGTTATAGTTTTGATATCTATGAATAATACCCCCACTCAATTACACTACTAAATCTCCAAGATGTATGTATGGGTTAGACTGTAGGGTAAGATGGTAACGAACAAGTCAAAATATTTAAATAATATAATTAGCATATCATTAGACTGCCTACTGTTGAGGCATAGGGATATTGTCTCATGTCTTCCTCTTCCTGAGGTGTTTTGGGACACTGCTCTTTGGAAAGGAATACTCCAGAACGGGTTGGCATAACACCCTTTTTGGAGTTTTGCGTATTAAAGCGTTCTAGCACCTTATCAATATAAGTTGCTTGAGACAATGACAAAGTTTTGTTCTGTCTATCTCTAAGAATCTTAATCCCCAGAACATACTTGGCTTCTCCCAAATCTTTCATTTGGAATTGTTCAGCTAGCCAGTTCTTTACTTTTGATAATGATGTTACGTCATTTCCAACCAGTAATATATCATCAACATAAAGAACGAGGAATACTACTACACCATCTTTGATTTGTTTATAGACACAAGGTTTATCAACGTTTTGTTCAAAACCAAACGTTTTAATTGTGTCATCAAATCTAAGATTCCAAGATCTAGAAGCTTGTTTGAGTCCATAAATGGATCTAAGAAGCTTGCAAACTTTTTGCTCTTGACCTTTTAACTCGAACCCTTCTGGTTGTGTCATGTAAATGGTTTCGTCAAGGTAGCCATTCAGAAAAGCTGTTTTTACATCCATTTTCCAAATCTCATAATCCATGCACGCAACTATGGAGAAGAGTATACGAATGGATTTTAGCATGACTACAGGAGACGAAGTTTCTTCATAGTCAATCCCTTCTTTCTGTGTGTAACCTTTAGCTACAAGCCTTGCTTTGAAAGTCTCTACTTTCCCATCTGATCCTCTTTTCTTCTTGAATATCCACTTGCAACAAATGGGTTTGATATTCTCAGGTGGATCTTCAAGAACCCAGACAGAATTGGAATACATCGATTCCATTTCTTAGTTCATGGCATCTTTCCATTTGTCCTTGTCAGAATCATTCATTGCATCTCTAAATGTCAATGGATCATCTTTGTTTGTGTCAGACACAAGCATTTGAACTTCGTGTTCATAGCGTGTGGGTTGCTTGCTAACCCTCCCACTACGTCGAGGTTCACTACTATTCTGACTAGAACTAGCAGTTTCCTCTTGCCGTTTTTCATTGGTTGTTGCTGGTGACTTTGCAACTTCATTTGAGACTATCTCCTCTAGAACAACCTTACTGCGAGGTTTGTGGTTATTCACATAGTCTTGTTCAAGAAAAGTTGCATTTGTCGATACAAATGTTTTATTTTCTGTTGGACTATAGAAAATTCCCCATCTAGTCTCTTTGGAATAACCCACAAACATGCACACTTCAGAGCATGATTCCAACTTCCCGGTCTTTCCTTTAAGCACGTGTGCAAGACACCCCCAAATTCGAAAATGGTGTAAACTAGGTTTACAACCATTCCATAATTCTATGGGTGTCTTTTGGACAAACTTAGATGGAACAACATTTAATATGTATAGAGCACATTGAATCGCATATCCCTAGAATGACAGTGGTAATGATGAGAAACTCATCATTGATCTAACCATATCTAATAACGTTCTGTTCCATCTTTCCGAAACACCATTTTGCTGTGGCGTTCCAGGTGCTGTGAGTTGGGATTGAATGCCATGCTCACACAGATGGTCCTTGAATTCAAAATCCAAGTACTCTCCTCCTCGATCAGATCGAAGAGCTTTTAGTGACTTACCTA
Source organism: Humulus lupulus (assembly GCF_963169125.1). Classification (NCBI taxonomy): domain Eukaryota; kingdom Viridiplantae; phylum Streptophyta; class Magnoliopsida; order Rosales; family Cannabaceae; genus Humulus; species Humulus lupulus. The sequence goes on from NC_084798.1 coordinate 70,048,323, forward strand.
ATTGCTTTTCAGCTTCTGCTTGAAATTCTTTGAACTTTCCAAAAGTTTTATATTTTCTTTGCATTAAATATAGGTAACCATATCTTGAACAATCATCAATAAAAGTGACGAAGTATTCATAACCTCCTCTTGTTTGTACATTAAGTGGACCGCAAACATCCGTATGTACTAGCTGAAGTGGTTCTGTGGCTCTTAAACCTTTGGCAGAGAAAGGTCTCTTGGTCATTTTGCCTTCTAGACAAGATTCACAAACTGGGAGAGATCCAATAGATAGTTCTCTTAAAGGACCATCATTTACAAGCCTATTTATTCTGCTAGACCAATATGGCCTAATCTCAAGTGCCACGATATGTATCACTATCGGAATCAGCCTTTTGTCGTTTAATAGATCTAGGATTGGCTGTTTTAAATAATTCATAATTATTTACAGATTTCTCTTTAGCTTGTATTTTGTAAAGCCCATCGATAGATCTTGCAGAACATATCTTAAAACCATATCTTGAAATAACAATCGAATAATTATTAAAAGATATTTTAAAATTTTGTTCATGCAACATAGAAACAGAAATTAAGTTTCTAGAAAATCCAGGAATATAATAAACATTTTCTAAAACAAGAAATTTATTATTATCAAATTCCAAACGGGTTGTTCCAAATGTTGCTGCAGAGACAATTTGACCACTGCCTACCCTCATTCATAGTCACCTCTCCATCAGTAAGCGTCCTCGTTGAACTAAGAATCGGAAGAGAAAAGTAGACATGGTTAGTGGCTCCTGAATCTACTATCCAGGATGAGGAATTATCTTCCACTAAACAAGCTTCTAACACAAGTAAATCAAATTTACATGTATTTTTCTCTTTGAGGTCAGCGAGATACTTTGAACAGTCTCTCATCCAGTGACCATTTTCTCCACAATGAAAGCAAGTCCCTTTTGGGGTCTTCCTTTTGGAGGTTTTAGTGTTATTGTTCTCTTTGCTTTTGGATGACTTTTTAGGCTTCTCACATATTAATGCAATGTTCAAGTTTTATTTCCATTTCATGTAGTTTTCACCAGTCAACTTTTCATTAGCAAGTAAAGAAGATACAGGATTTGAGCTAGACATAATTGCTGAAAATAAATAAATAAATAAAATGAATTTATGCATATAATAAATATCAGTTATTTTCGGAATAGTAAACGTGATGCATGAATGCAACAAAAAACACATAAAAATTAATTACTAATTCCACGATTAATTAATTTGAACATTAATGGACCAGCCTTAGGGTAGGTCAGACTAATTCCAAATTAATTTTGAGACAAGCTCTCAAATTTATAAGTTAAAACTTAAATCAATATTTCTCTTTTGACTTATGAACAACCGTGTGTTTGGTCAAGAATACACTAGTCTGCTCGAAAGCCTAATGTACCTTGTGAGTGTAACCCATTATTTTAGATCAATGACTTAACTCAAGAGTGTGCCTTAGGGTCAGTCAAACTTGAAATACATCATTAAATCCTATTCTTGAAAAAGAAGTTTGCCTTGAGAATAACATAGTCGGAAGCCTTCCTTAGGGGGACACAAGCAATGGTGCCGCGAGGCCCTTTCCATGTTACCTCGGTGCTAAATAATAATGGAGACCATAGGACTTATTGTCATAACTCCCTCTCCCACTCACTATTTTAGAACATGTGTTTTCACAAAACATCCTATGCTTTTTAATTGGTTGTAAAAATAAAGTGATCTATTTTTACCAAATGATATTCTAATAATTACTAATCAAATTAAGCAAAATTAAAAATATAGAACTATGCCCTAATTTGTTCAATTTTATTTTGCCATAATTACTAAGAATATCATTTATAATTTAATAAAACAATTTTATTAAATACTAGAAGTTAAACAACTTTTAAAATCTGTTTCCGCTCTTGAACTAGTTAAAAACTAGATTCATTATTATATGGACTAGCATATAATCACATAGGACAATCCTAAGGCATGTTTCTACTCATATGAGATGCATGCTCAATTTTAAATACTGTGTGGGTTATATGTATGTCATGTCAAAAAATGCATGATAAAGTATTAAACAATTTAATAACATTCAAACATTTAAATAAATAAATGCGGGCCGGGTGTCTTGGGTATTTCTAGAAAAATTACATCACTTGCAAAAATATACACAAAAATGTAAGAAACTAAATAAGACCTAAATAGATCTCTATCTATTACTTAGGGCCTTCACAAGTAGTCTTGATCCATTAAGCCACTTATCCATTTAATTTTGAATTAAAATAACTTTTAATTATCTTAAACAAATTTTAAGAATAATTAACTTGGGTTTAATGCCCGATAAGTTATTAGGCCCAAATTTGAATTTGGGCTCATACAATTAATTCAAAATAAAACAATTTTTAATTATGGGTTAACTTAATTAAGACCATAATTTAAATGGACAATTTTTTTATGCAAGCCCTAGGGTTTAGAAACCCTAGGGGCGGCTGCATATGGTGGCTCGACATGGGGCATGCGGCAGGGGTGCACAGGCTGCTGCTGGATGTGGGGCGCACGCTGGGCAGGGGCGTGGGCTGGGTGAGCTGCTGGGCGAGGCATTGGGCAGGTGCGTAGGGCCGTGCAGGGCGCCTCGGCAGGGGCGCAGGTGCGCGCTGGGCAGGGCGCAAGGGGCCTGGGCAGGGGTGTAGGGCGCCTGAGCAGGCAGCACGCCGGGGCTGGGCACGCAGCAGTCCGGCTGGGTGAGGCTCGGGCCTTACAGAATTTTTTAAATAATTTTAACACAGAAAATTAAAATTACAAAAATTCCTATGCCCCAAAATGACTTTCATTTTTTATCTAGAACTTTAAGAACATTTCCTAAACCCAAAACACCATATAATTAACGACCCTTAAGAATTAACTATAATCATATATACATCCATCCATTCACATATATTACAATAACATAAGAATGCATATTATGCCCACACAGTAATTAATATATGCATAGATTAATGACCGCTCTGGTACCAATTGTTAGGAACGAGTTTCCTAATATGCAGCGGAATGGTGGTGTGGTTGGCCCAGTGTACAACAAATTTTTTGTAACATATTTAAACTATCTTTAAATATGCAGATCCATTAATATACATACATTAATCATAAACAAGATAAGGATAGAATTCATACCTCTTGAAGCCTATCAAGTATCCTTGCTATCTTTTCCTATTTAGAACGATCTTCCTATCCAAACCGCTCCCACGTACTCACACCAAGATCTTGCAAAGCGTACTCTACACCTCAAGAAATGTGTGGACACTTAGAGAATGAAGGATAGTTTATTTGTGATTCTACTTAATGTACTCAACACATGAGATCAAGAGAATAGGCCTGAGAATTGGTTCTTTATTTTCAGGGTGAGAAAACTATCGTTCTATTTTTCACAGAGCGAATGTACATAGTTGTCTCACTCACTTCTCTTTTTTTTGAATAATTTTCTGATTAGTCATACTTAAAAGAAAATATTCAAATTTTAAAAAAATACATTTGTAACTATTTTACAATTTACTTTTTAATTAATTAATTATTCTATGAATGAAAAAAATCCAAAAAACCAACTTTTGCATTATCCATTAATTAATTAATTAAATAAAATTGAAAAACCCATCCTTGAAAAAAAAAATGCCCTACACGCCACACACAGTCTATGGACTGTGTGTGCACGTGTAGACTCCCTATTTTTAGGGATGTTGTTTTTTCAATTTTTACTTAATTATTTATTCAAATTACTTTGTCAGATAAGATCTAACAACCTGATAACTAATTCAAATTAATTATCTTTTTAATTAATTATCAAATATAATTAATTATTTTAATAAATATTAATCTTTCAAATTCAAATCCAATTTGAACTTATCAGATTATTATCTCCCACTCAAATAAAGATATTTAATTAATTCTACCAATTAATTAAATCCAAAATTTTCAAAAATAAATATTTAATTTATTATAATTTCAAAAATTATAATTAATTAATTATTTAATTAAATTTCGAAATTAATTTAATTATTTAATATAATTTCAAAAATTATACAATAATTAAATATTAATTAATTTTGTTAACTACAACTAATTTGTAATTAATTAATTAATCACTATTATCATATAATTGCATATTTGGCCTGAAGAACAAATTTCTTCTTAAATATGTCTTTAAACTATTTTCTCTTCATATCAACTCTTACCTTGAATAATGTTGATAGAGCCGCTATGGGGGCCTATGGACCTATAATTCCAAGCTCCAATAAATTTGAGATTATTAATTAAAATCTTTAATTAAATAATCTTAATTTATTAAATTTCATGATTATTCCACTACAAATATGAGATTACACTCTTGTAATTATAGACATTTCATTTACTAAGTACTTTATAATCATAAAGCGTCCATTGATATAATCATTGCATACAACTTGACCCTCTAATAATGGTTCATAATTAATCAGGAATAAAATTATCGTTTTACCCTTTTAATTATCTCTTGTTTCCTTAAGTACCATTGACTCTACTAGTGAAGGTTAATTCATAACTAAATTATGAATTTGAGCTCAATAACCTTTCAGTCCCAAAAGTCAACTCTTAAGAGAACCATCATTCAATCTCTTGCGAGAAGGTATAGATTCCATATCTGTATACTATGTCCCCTGCCATCTATATTAATGAGTTCCCAAAACAAAAGTTTCTAGCTTGATCATTTTGACAGACCCTAACAAGTGAATCAAAGAACTCATATAACATAAACAGGAGTTCATAGTAACTTCAGGATTAAGATCTATTTGTATATGATCATCAGTTGATATATTTAATTAATACTTCGAAACGGTATTTAACTAAGTATTAATAAACATATCTGGTCCAGTTCTATATATTCTCTAATATATAAAGCACCTCCACTAAAGTGTCCTACCACACTAGTGATCCAGGTCTAGATCACATGTATTCATAATACTAGTGGGCCGTACTTGCAGTAATTAATCTAAAGATTCCATAACTTTATTTTACTGCGAACTATTCAAGTTCATTTATCTCAAACACAATCCTCCCGTACCAATATGTGTTTGAGATCACATATATGAACTTAGGAATTTTCCTGATATTTACTTAATATTATCATAGAATAATATAGTCCATAAAATATATGCATAACAAATTCAATTTATTTATTTATTTCATAAAACAATGTCTACTACATATGCTTTCAGGGCACATTTCCAACAGGTCCTAGTCTGATTTACCATATAAATTTGATCTTATCTACTCGGTCAATGCCTTGGATTAGACATCACACCTTGAATGTGTAAGTAGATCATATCGTAGATTGCCTACTCAGTGAAAATCCAATGCACTGGTCTAATATTAGGACTCGTTCTTGTGAACATATAATTATAACTATAATCCACTGTGACCTAATCACTATAATTGTAACTATCCATATTTTTGAGATTTTATAAATGTTTGTATTATTTCAATAATCATGTAATAAAACAAGCAAGGAACACGGTCGTCAACCTAAATGATTTCTACTACTTTTATGGACAATATAACATGCCCGACATGGTTTTATAAGGGCATAAAACCCAACAAACACCCACTTGCCCTTTTAAAACAAATGGGACATGTTTCTCAAAACCATTCGTTCTACATGATTCACAATTATGCTCTCTGCTTATATTTTTGTAGAGGAATATGAAAGACTACCTTCCAATGCTATCTTCATCACCTTCACATCACGCCTTCGCCACATATCCTCGATAATGTGGTGCTTTCTCTCTATATGCTTTACTCTTTTGTAGATTCGAGTTTCTTTCGAATTTTTTATTGCCTCATTACTGTCACCAGACAAAATGAGTGGTTTATCCCTTTATGGAATAACACCGAGATCCGTATAGAACTTCCTCAGCTAGACTATTTCCTTAGCTGCAATAGACGCAACTTTGTACTCAACCTGCAAGGTGGATTCTGAAATGGCAGATAGCCTAATGCTTCTCCAAATCACAGCTACTGAGGTAGCAAACAACCTATTGCTTCTCCAAATCATAGCTCCATCCCCAAGAGTAATCACATTTTTTAAAAGTAGTTTTCCTATCATTAAAATCAATCTAAAATCTGAATCTGTATAGCCTAACAGACTCAAAGATCCACCTGAAAAGACTAACATATAGTCTCTAGTCCATCAAAGATACCGACCTCCATCTATTGTTCATTTCCAAGGTTTTAATGACACTTGCTCACCACTCCCACTGCATAGCAGATCTCTAGTCATAGCATACAACATAGCATGCATTAGATTTCTAATTGCAAATTTTTAATACCTAAATATTTGATTAGCCTTAATTACACTTTTGAGGTCAAATGACTCGCTTAATGAGTTAAGCACTATTTTAAACACACGGTGTAACGATCCTGGATTAGTAGGACGTTACAAGTTCCCCCTCCGCCGACCTCTGAGTACATTCCTCCCTCCGACAAAGGGAAAAAGGTAGTCAACTCTACCTCGAAAGCCAAACCTCCTATAGCTAACCCAGTTCACAAATTTTCAATCTCCACCTTTGAGAGAGAGTTCATCCTTGACAATGCAGCTAGCGCCTTTGGAGCTGACCTTGGGTACGACGTCCTGACTCGAGTGGGTCGCATTTGCAACAGTCTCCAAGGCTCTGACTGGATGTTTCTAAGGAGCGACAATTCAATCTCCATCTTCAACAGAGGCGAGGAGAGGATAGTCTCAGTAAGTATCATCTAACTTAAAAAATTTATTGTTATCTAGTTTTCCTTTGTTTTGTTAACACTTTATAATTTACAGAGTCTACTTGGCCTTCATCGACAAAATCATTTACAGGTCGCTCAAGTAGCAACTAACCATAAAATTTCCATCGATGCCAAGGCTGATTAAACCAAAGTAGAGGATAAGCTCAAAGCTGCGAAGGGAAAGTTTGAGACAAATCTCACAGAGGTGAAGCGAGCTTGAGATGAAGTGATGCGTAAAACTATCTCTACGGAGGCCGAGGTTGAGCGCATCAAAGCCTAGCTCAATCATGTCAAAGCTGAGTTTGAAACTCAGAAGTTTGAGCTTAAATGCTTGCAGGAACAAAATGAAAAACTCCAGGAAGATAAGAAGATGACATTCGAGGTGATGGAGGAAGAGAAGGCGCGACTCTTGGAGGAGATCAAAACCAATATGGTCTATGAACTCTGATATCGACACCTCCCTCTTTGAGCCCAAACAGGAGGCTTTCATGGAGACATGGCGGGTTTGGCTTGCGGCTGAAGAGGCTGCCCATACCACAACTGAAGGAACAAATGCCAATGAGGAGCACAATGAAGAGGTGGACTCCGAAGCTGAAATTTCACATTGTTTGATCAGAGATGATAATAGAGAACTTATTGTGAGAAGAACACTCTCTCATGTATTGAGATTCAAAGTGTGTTCTTGTGTATCCTACCAAATAACATAAACATCCACTTGTCTCCTTCTTTTTGTGCAACCCATAATATGAAAGATGGTGGGTTAGGAGGCTAAGATGTTATTTGATCTACACATATTCTACATCTACAAAAATGTATTTGTAATTTTCATTTTAGTCAGATTCATGTTGCATGAGAAAAATCCAATTATAGTTATGGTTTCTACTATGATTTGATCATGTGCTTTAATAATTGTTATTACTACATTTAAATGTTATCTCATGCTTCCGCTGCAATGTCAATCACATGATAAAAAACCAACAAATTATATAGATAAATAGTGGCGTCAACGACAAAGTTAAAAAGGTGTGAAAAAAGGACCCCATCTCCTTTCTCAGTGATATTGCTAACGCTTTGTCAAAAGAAAGATTCCAATAATTTATCACTGTGGCTTGGCAAGCATGTTACAACAAAAATACTAAGGTGCTCGAAGGATATTGCTCCAAACCCAAGGCAATTCTTGAATGGGTAGCATAGTATTTAAAGGAGTTTAGTAATGCTCAAGGAAACCCCGTTATGACTAAACCGCTACTTTGCTCGCTAGGATTGTCTCGTGTCGAATAACCCAAATATATCCACATAATAATGTGGTCTCAATCAATATGCACACACATATATATATACAAGTATGCCCTCAATGATCCAAAATTACGAAAATACCCTTCAAATAAGAAACGAGCTCACATGCATGCTTAATACACCTAAACATGAAAATACAATCATATTATAATATAACTCACATAATTCATATGATCATGCATATCATCACATAATAATGCAATTAAATCAATTATTTCCCTCCTGACCCCCTAATCAAGGAAATAAGCCTTATTAGGGAATTTGAGACGTTACAATTTTTTTGTGAAAATCTCAAGAAACTTTATTTTTATATGGAAGACCAATCGAAATTACAACCATAGAGCATAATTAGAATTTCAAGAGATTTCAATTTTTTAAAAAAAAAGTAAAATTAGCAAAAATAAACAAATAAAAAAAGTTGAATAACAAAGACAAGAAACATTTTTCTGATGTGAAAGATCATTCGAAACCGCAACCACAGAGCATACTTAGAATCAAAAATAAATTTTGCTTAACTTGTTCCAAGGCCAGTTTGAAGCTTTTTAGAACGATCCCAATTGAAAAACTATGGTGCCAGAACTCCCTGAGGTTGCCACTGAGTTGTGGGGGGGTCCAAAAAAAAAAAAAATTTCTCTTATACCACAATGTGCATGGAAATGTGATCCAAACCTTTCTTAAGCAACGAATTGCTTATGTTGACAAAACAAGCTTTATTTTTATGTTTTATTGTTTTTTTAAAAAATGATTTTTCTTTAACTTTTTTTAAAGAAGACAAATACGATAAAAAAAATAAAAAATTTGGGTTTTTATGGTTTGGAATTGAATGAATTAAAAAATAAATCACACAAACATAAGTGAACTTTTTTTTTTCTTGGGTGGTAGGAACAACCCAATTTTCTTTTACTTTTACAATAGAATAAAATAACTAGTAGAAGAGTTTTACTCACCTTGAAAATAAATTCGTTATCTTCCTTGCAACTCCCAGACAACGGCGCCAAAAACTTGTTATACCCAAAAGTGGGTACGTTTTAAATATTATACTCACAGGCGCATGAATCGTATGTATAGTATAGCTTCGTGTAAGTGCAAGGTTGATGTAATGTCCCAAATTCCCTAATGTGTCTTAGAGCCTAGATTAGGGGGCCAGGAGGGCCATAATTTATTCAATACATTATTATGTGATTATATTATATGCATGATTATGTGAGTTTTATTATTATATGCTAATATTAAAAGGGCATTTTCGTAATTTTGGCCCGTTGAGGGCGTATTTGTATATTTATGTGCATATATGTGATATATGGGAGAGACCAAATTATTATGTGGATGTGTTTGAACTATTCGGCATGAGACGACCCTAAAAAGTAAATTAGCAGTTTTTGTCATAACATGGTTAATTACCGGTGGCTCGGGGGGAGCCTAGGGGTATTTTGATGCTTAGTACATTATCGGGAATGGGTGGTAATGGGAAATGATTTAGTAATTATTTAAGGATATTAGGCGTAGCAGGAATTGGAGGACATTAATAATGATTTACGAGGTAGGTGGAAATGACAACTATGCCCTTGGGTGGCTTTGAGGAAATAGAATGGCCCTAGGGGCATTTTAGTCATTTTAGGCTATATTAGATAGCTTTGACTTGCGGAAGACTGCAGAATTACACAGGGTAAAATAGAGGATTTTTTCTTCTCTCTCTCGATTACTTCTTCTCTCCTACTTGGTTGGTATTTTGAGGCAAAAGTAGAGAATTCAAACTTGAGATTTTGAGGCTTGGGATTTAGGATTGAGTTGCATTAGCTGGAAGGATTTGATTCCTAGCTGAGGCAAGTTTTCACTTTTGTTTGTGACTGGCTTTACTCTGTTTTTAAGGTTATTTATAAGCTTAAGAGTTGGATCTTAGAATTGGGTATTTGATGGTGTTTTGAGTGTTTCTAAGATTGGGTTTTGCTGTTAGATTGGTGATAATGTTGTTTTGATGTTCGGTTTTAATATTCGGATTGTTTGGTGGAAGTTTTGGCTGAGTTTGGATTGGAGGAAATGCAGAGGAGTTGGGTTCGCGAGGTCAAGTCGTGATCGAGTACATGGGAGCCGCGACTTGAGTGAACCCCAGAGCCTTCTAAAATAAAAAATTCAAATACGAGGGACAGGAAATATCCTTGTGTGGCCCCACATTAGGGTTTTCCCTAATTTTCTCATTTGTTTATTTAATTAATATTTAAGATAATATATTTATCCCAAAATAAATATGAGTTAATTCAAAATTAACTTTATCTTCAAATATCAATTTTTTAAAAATAAATAAATATCTTATTCTAAATAAGATAATTATTAATCTCTCTTTATATATTAATCAAAACAAGATTAATATTTATTTAACCTATAGTTTTTTCAAAATAAAAACTATATAGTTAAATAATTAATTAGTTTATAATTAATCAGTTGCCCATAACTATCACATAATTATTTATTGCCCTGAAAAATTAATTCATTTGCAATTAAGTCTTTCTCTCTACAGATCTTTCTTTTGACATCCTTACCATTGACAATGTAGAACAGATGTGATATGGGGACCATGGACTTATAATACGAAGCTCCAATAAACTAAATTATTAATCAAACTCTTTAGTCCAATAATCTTATTTATTAATTCTCTAAATATGGAATTTCACTCTAAGTATTTATAGAATTATATTTCTAGAGTTTTCTATTGTATTCCATTGATATAATCAATAAATATAGTTTTGTCCTCCATTTATTGGTTTGTTATTTAGAGTCGGTCAAGATTACCATTTTACCCTTGTAATTACCTCTTGATCCTTAAGTACCATTAATTCACCAGCAAATAATTAATCTATAATCAATTATACTTTTGAGCTCAATAACTATTCAGTTCCAGAATTAACGCTTAAGGGAACCAATATTCGATCTGTTAAGAAAGTGTGGATTCCATTATTGTAATTCATGTTCCCAGCCATTCAAGATATTGAATCTAAAAAAAAAAAAAATACTTATTAGCCTCATTATACTAAGAAACCTTAACGAGTAAATCGAAAGATCCAATAAGCACAAACATGAGTTTATGAATACTCAGGATTTAGACTGATCTACAAATGATAATTTATTATTATAAGAATCAAATCTTTATGTCAAGTAAGTTTATAAAGATAATTAGTTCTTATCGGTTCAGTCATATATAATCTCTATTGTATACAACACATTTACTAAGATGTCTATCCACATCAGTAATCCGAATCTAGATCACTTGCATCTCGTATGCTTAGTAAATCGCACTAGTAATCGTTCATTAAAGATTCTTTACTTTAATATGTTACTGACTATTTTATTCATTATATATGATCTTAATTCTCTCGTACTAATACAAGATCATATTCTCATGAATGAATAATGAATTTTCTTGATATTATCATATAATTAACTCAAACAATAATTATAATATTCAAATATATTGTAATTTTTTTTATTCAATTCAATAGAATGTATTTACATGCTTTTAGGGCATTAATCCTAACAACTCGCTACTATAATACATCTAGCATTATAACATCTTTATCCAACATCATGCTTTCAGCCAGTACAACCTCTCATTCCAATCAACCTCTCTCTCTACCCCAAATTTTCCCATCACTTGCCAACTCTTTCTTTGCTGAAATGTTGACCACACCATGTCTGACTATGAATACACTACCAATATACAACCACCTTATACAACTACCTATGTTACTCATATTCTCCAAGCCACGCTGCCCATCATTACCCCATCTCAACATCAAGTTTCTCCTTTCTTTTCTTCACCATAATATATTTCCTCCACAACTTTACCTATCACTATTAGTTAAGCATCAAAAGAGAAATTTTTTTTTTGTACTTTTAACATTACCGACATAATGTTGCCTCTGGTATGTGCTCCATTCTTACGGGAATAGGAACTCATGGAACTCGTAATGATACTTCAGATATCGTGACAGGTACATATAAGTTTATTGCTCCTCCACTCTGCTACAACACTTATTACTGATTTGACCCCTTCATTGGCCCATGTTCATGATGCTAAAATGAAGACCACTTCACCACCAATTGTTGTAGATGTTCCAGCAGTGGTTGCTTTGCAACCCCGCAATCAGCCATGAAAATCATAAGTTGGAATGCATGGGGCTTAGAGAACTTGAATGCATTCCATCAATTACATCTATTATGCTCTCAACATAATCCTCATGCATTGTTTCTGCTTGAAACAAAATTAAAATCTAGTTCTCTTTATAAGTTTCGCAATGTTTTACATTTCCAGTATGGTAAAAAAGTTCCTAGGGTGGGCCTTTGAGGGGGGGGGGGGGGGAGGGGGGGAGCAGGTTGATGTTGTTTTGGAAATATCCAATTGATGTAACACTTTAATGAGTCATATTGATGCTTATATCGCTTATCAAAATATCGGGACTTGTCACTTTGTGTTCTAAGGTGCTCCTGCAACAAATTTAAGATCTCGAACTTAGAAACTTTTGCAAAGGTTGAATTATGTTGCACCTACAATACTATGCCTTCTAATGGGAGGTTTTAATGTAGTATTATTCTTAACATATAAAATGGGTGGTCTTGTAGAGACTCAGAAAAAAAAGTATTATTTTAAAAAAAAATTATGTGGGTGGGACCCACCTGAGTAAAAAAGAGTCAGTACTCCCTTTTTACTTTTCTTCTTCTTTTCCCTTCCTCTCTCCCTGAAAAATCTTCTTCTTCTTCTTCTCTCTTTTTCTTTTCTTTTGTACGCCCTGAATATCAGCACGTACCTTGTTGAGGCAGCTCGGGTACAGTGAACTAGCTAAAAGCCATAATCAATGTTCCTCGTGTCCACCTTTCATCTGAGGAAATTCGGGACGATTCCTTAGAAAAATAGCTCAGGCTGATGAGTCATTTAACAACTTACCACTTGGAACCATTGTGTAATATGGCATCAAAAGGTGCGAGCTAACATTATGTTAAGCTCATGGTACGCCAGATGTCTGACGTACCCCAGGATCTTTATAAAGTTGACAATGAAATATAAACGTGCATAAAACAGACATCACGTGTCTGTTTTATTCCTGAATTCCCGGCTACGCAATATAAACATGCGTGATCAGACATCACACGCCTGATTTAGGCCATGCGACCCATTATCTATTTGCCTACTGATTAGACCACACTTCAATGTAAAATTTAGATAATGATCATCAATGTCACAGAGATGATGTGAATGATCAAGAGATCATGGGATGACCCCAATACCTAGCCAGAGATCATTCTCCTATAAATACCAAGACCCTGGGTAGTGCAAGGGGTTGACTTCTTTCTGTAATGCAAGTACTCTGTAAAAATAGAAAGTAGTACACATCAATAATATTGACTCGTGGACTAGGGGATTTTAACCTCCGAACCACGTAAAAAGGAGGGATCATTTTCTTTGCAGTTGACTTCTAACATCCTTGAGTATTATCACTTTCTTAGTACGGTTTATCATTAAGCACTAATCTATCCTAGTTATTCATATAATTCACTGTTGGCGAAAAACTGTGTCTACAGTTTGGTGCTTTCATTGAGAGGATTTGGATTAGTGCTATCATGAAAACTTTATCATGGTGGTCACTCGTTCAAGGCATGGTAACGAAATGGTTTAGCATGGTGGGCAGGAGGCTCACCATACCGCCGTGTCCAACGAACAAAACCCAGAGATTCAGCAACGATCAGGGAAACAACTGATGGGCCATGATGACACCGGAAGTTCAGCGCCCTTACCGCCAAATCCGAACCCGGGTTTCCTGATGGCGGTGGAGATGGAAAACATGCAGTTGAGGAGCCATCTAGCCAAAGCAAATAAGAAAATTGAGGAAGCCTTGGCCCGGCTACTCCCTCTTGCAATCAACGTTAACGTTAGAAAGAGGCAAAGCAGGACTCACAAGTCCCGCCAAGATAGTCGGCCCAGGCCCAGTCAATCGGTTAGAACCTCAACCCCGAGTTCTACACCTATGTCGCTCCATCACTAGGAAACTATGTTTGATGATCTTCCCCGAGACCATCAACGAGTCAGCCAGTCAGTCAAAACTTCAACCCTAAGTTCGGCTCCACCTTAGAATGCACCCAGGAGAACTTGCAGCGATTTAAGAAGGAGGTCTGGGGAGAGCTCGCATAGACCACCTGCTCCGGCTAGCCCTCCCGCGCAGCGATTAGATCACCAGACACAGAGGGCTGGAGGAACTGTAGCAGAGAGACCACGGGCTAGTTTGGTCTGACCTGACGAAACTAGAATTGCATCACCGATCACACATCCTCCTTCCTTGATAAGATATCCATCTCCTCCTCATCATGCCCGAGAAATTCCTGCATACAGAAACAACAGGAGGATTCTTCTTCCCGCTGTTCATGCTCATCCCCCACGAGCGCACAGAAATGTCCCAGATCCTCACCCTTGACAGCAGGCTCAGAGCTTCTCTAATGGGAGTTATTGGACCGAAAGCCACCGAAGTGGCAGATCTGGTGGAGAACTGAGAAATCACTTAAGTTCGGCAGAAAGCCCTCAAGCCACCCCGGGGACCGACCTTCGAGATCGCCTCAACTCGCAGAGGGGGGATCCGACCAGAAATGAAAGTCATGCTCGCTGGGAGGATGGTCCTTCCGAAATACGTGACAATGGGAATGTCCCACCAAACCAAGCTCAAGCTTGGAAGGACAATAACCCACTTAACGCGTACCATAGGATGAGAGCTGTTGAATAGCCCCAGAACAACCAAGGGATCAAAGACCAAACCCTCGAAAGGTTAGCTCAGATGGAGAAGCTAATGAAGAGACTCCTATCAGAAAAGGGAAAAGACGAATATGACTCGGGGGACGAGCTCGAGCTTTTTTCCCCCAACATCGCAGCAACCTCGTACCCGTCGAGTTTCAGATGCCCCATCTACCCAAATTTGATGGGGATGGAGACCCGTCGGATCACTTGGGGATGTTCAACCACTTAATGATGGCCTATAATATCGGGCCCGATCTGAGATGCTTGATATTCCCTTCGACTCTGATTGGGCCAGCTAGGCAATTGTTTAAGCAATATAAGAAACATTCTATCAGTTCGTGGAAGAGTTTCTCTGCTGATTTCAAGAGGGCATTCCAGGCCTCTCAGGAAGTTCGCGTCAAGGCGAACTCCCTTGGTAACGTAAAATAGCAGCCTGGAGAACCCTTGAAAGCTTATCTGAGCAGGTTTGCCAATGTTGCGGCCTGAGCTAGAGATGCGGATGAAAGTTCCAGACTCATGGCTATGAGAACTGGAATCCTTGTTGGGGGCGACCTATGGAAAGAAATCCAGAGGAAGGGCGTCAACATTGTGGATGAATTCCTGAACAAGGCCCAGAGATGGATAAACTTGGAAGAAGCACGAGCGTCGGTCGCAGGAACCGGCCAAGTCCCTGACCAGCCCGTTGGAGCAGAAACAGACGTTGTAACTACGACTCAAACCGTTGCCCATAATAACTAGGGGGGAGGAAGAAAGAGAAAGGGAAATGGTGAGGGCGGCCAGAATGGTCCAAAGAAAAACAAGCATGTGGAGAATTTTAAACCAGTCTACGCGACTTATACTGACCTGAAGGATACTAGAGAGCCTATTTTTCTGGAAAATTCTGCTCGCCTTCCTTGGAAAAAGCCGGAGCCCTTAAAAAATCAAAGGGAAAAAAGAGACCATTCCAAATTTTATCGATTCCACAACAACATTGGTCACAACACAGATGATAGCAAGCATTTGAAGGATGAGATCGAGACACTCATCAGGGCCGGACCCTTGGCCCAGTATTGGCAGAATCGAGTCCCTTCCAGTCAGCTCGCTGGGCAAAGTACTCAACAAGCTCCGGAGGCTCCTATAAACCAACCCGGGGCCCGGGTATATCAGGATACCCCTCCTCCAATAGTAGGGGGAGAGATAACCACCATCTCCAGAGGCCCTCATTTGGCAGGCAGAAGCAGAGGTGCCCAGAAGAGATACATCAATGAATTGAGGTCTCATAACGGGGTTGAGTTTATCTCGGAGTAGCATCTGCCTAAACAACAACGATTAGAGAAACAACCAATCAGTTTTACTGAAGAAGTTGCTAGTCATGTCCAGTTCCCGCATAACGATCCTCTGGTCATAACTGCCCAGCTCGCCAATCGGAGAGTTAGGAGGATACTAGTTGATAATGGGAGTTCAGTGAACCTGTTGTTTTGATCCACGCTAGAAAAAATGGGGTTGTCTATAACCGAGCTGAAGGCCACCTCCATGATGTTGTATGGGTTTTCTAGCGATAGGAACAATCAAGTTAGTAATAATCTTGGGTGAGGGTCCCCGAATTGTTTCCAAGCTCCTCGAGTTTGTGGCCATTGATTTTCTCGTCATGTACAATGTGATTTTGGGTCGGCCTACGTTGATGGCATTCAAAGTCATAACTTCTATCTGCCACCTCGTAGTCAAATTCCCCTCCTCTATGGGGATATGTACGGTCCGAGGCGATCAGCTCACTGCTAGGGAATGCTATAACATTTCCATGAAGGGAAAGTCACAACCCGGGCAGTAGACGATGGCCATCCAGGACGGGAGCGAGGAATCCCAGGAAGTGAGGAATAGCCCTGGGATAAAAGAACCTCAGCAAGTCGATGGCGTAGGTACCATCCTGAGTGATGATATCAACCCTAGAGTAGGCGAAGATAGATCTGAGCTCCAGGATATCGAAGAGCTCGAAGAGGTAAACATCGATCCTAAAGACCCTTCGAGGGTGGTTAGGCTTGGGAAAAGCCTTGACAACGAGAGAAAGGTGGAGCTGCTGAAATTGCTACAAGGAAATCTAGACGTTTTTGCCTGGTCTCATGAAGACATGGTAGGGATCAGCCTGGGAATCATCATGCATACCCTTAACTTGGAAAAAATCATGCCTGCGAAGTCCCAGAAACAGAGGCGTCTGGGTACGACCCGAGCTACGGCCCTGGAAGAGGAAGTAGCTTGACTTTTAAAATGCGGCTTTATTCGCAAAGAAAAATACCCAATCTGGGTCACCAATCCTGTTCTGGTCCCAAAACCTAATGGAAAGTGGCGGACCTGCATCAACTTCTCTGACCTGAATAAAGCATGTTCCAAGGATTACTTCCCCTTGCCTAGAATTGACCAATTGGTGGATGCCACAGCGGGACACGAGCTCATGTCCTTCATGGATGCATACTCTAGTTATAACCAGATTGCTATGAATCCCGCGGACCAGGAGCAAACAAGCTTCATGACTCCAACCAACGTCTATTGTTATAAAGTCATGCCCTTTGGGCTGAAGAACACAGGAGCTACATATCAGAGATTGGTTAACAGAATGTTCGCTAATCAGATCGGGAAAACACATGGAAGTGTATGTTGACGACATGTTGGTTAAGTCCAAAACTGCCGATAACCATGTTCCCGATTTGAGGGAGTGTTTTGAGATCCTAAGGAAGTATGGTATGAGGTTGAATCCCTAAAAATGTACCTTCGGGGTGGCATCGGGGAAATTTATGGGCTTCATAGTCAACACTAGAGGATAGAGGCGAACCCTGACAAAATCAGATCGCTGCTCAAAATGCCACTGCCCAGTTCGTGAAAAGACGTCCAGAGTTTGACAGGAAGAGTGGCAGCCCTTAATCGGTTTATTTCCAAGTCTACTGACAAGTGTTTTCCATTCTATAACCTGCTCTAGGGGAACAAAAATTTTGAATGAACCGAAAAGTGGGAGCGGGCCTTCCTCGATCTAAAAACACATTTAGCCAAGCTGCCAGTGTTGTCTAAACCAACGATAGGAGAGCCTCTTTTTCTTTACTTAGCTGTTACGAAAGATGCGACTAGTGTCGTGCTGGGAAGAGGACCAAGTTCAAAAGCCAGTCTATTACATTAGCAAAAGCCTTCTCAGAGCTGAATAACGGTATTGTTTAATGAAAAAGATGGCTTTCTACCTTATCACGGCCTCCAGAAAGCTTAGGCTGTACTTCCAGTCCCATTCAATCCACGTCATGACCAATCAACCTTTAAGGCAGGTACTACAGAAACCTGAAGCATCGGGACATCTCTTGAAATGGGCTATCGAGCTTAGCCAATTCTAAATATTGTACATACCACAGATTGCAATCAAAAGCCAAGCTCTGGCTGATTTCATGGATGAATTCACTGGGTTCCAAGAGGAACCTGTTGAAGAACTGGTGCCGGCCTTGTGGAGAGTCTTTGTGGATGGTTCATCTAACGAGAATGGGTCCAGAGCTAGAATCATTTTGATATCCCTAGAGGGTCATCGTTTCCACTCCGCGTTACGGTTCAGATTCGAGGCGTCCAACAGCGAGGCCGAGTACGAAGCTCTATTGGCTGGGCTTAGAGTGGTAAAGGAGTTGAAGGCCAGGGCTGTCCAGTATTATAGTGATTCCCAGCTCGTGGCAAACCAAGTATTAGGGGAATACCAAGCGCAGGGAACCAAGATGGCGACCTACCTGGCCAAGGTGAAGAAAGAGCTGTCTGAATTTGAATATAGTTTGGTTGAGTAAATCCTTCATGAGTAGAATGCCAATGTTGATGCTCTAGCAAGACTCGCCACCTCCAATGAGGCCGAAACCTTGAGCCTGATACCGGTGGAATTCTTGTAAAGACCAAGCATGGTGGAGAATACAAGGGAGATCGAGATGTTCGACACCAGGCCAACCTGAATGACTCCTATAGTCGAGTACCTTACAATAGGGAAGTTACCCAACGAGTGAAATGACGCGAGGAAGATACTCTATCAAACTCTGAGGTATACAATCGTAGACGGGACGCTGTACCGATGTGGCCTTTCACTGCCTCTTCTGCGATGTGTTATGCCAGAGGAGGCTAAAACTATTTTGTAGGAGATGCATGAAGGCTTCTGTGGAGATCACGTTGGGGTGGACTTGAAGATATTGAGGCAAGGGTATTATTGGCCCACTCTATCAAAGGTCTCAATTTCCTACGTCTGAAAGTGTGAAAAGTGCCAACGGTTTGCCACGATCGCCCGAGCTCCACCAGTCGAGCTAAAGATGATCTCGTCCCCATGGCCATTTGTGGTCTGGGGAATCGAGTTAATTGGAGCCCTGCCCATAGGAAAAGGAGGAGTTTTCTATGCGGTAGTGGCCATTGACTATTTCACGAAGTGGGAAGAAGCAGAGCCCTTGGAAATGATAACGTCAAAGAGAGTCCTCGATTTTTTGGTTAAGAATATTGTTTGCTGGTTCGGACTGCCAATGAATATCATATCAGCCAATGGAACCCAGTTCGATAGCGACCTCTTCACCGAATTTTGTGGAAGACATGGAATAATTAAGAGTTTCTCCTCAGTGGCCTACCCCCAGGCTAATGGGCAGGTCGAAGCTGTGAACAAGACGCTCAAGGAAAGCCTTAAGAAGAGGTTGGACGAGGCCAAGGGAGTTTGGCCCGAGCAGCTCCCGCAAGTGCTATGGGCGTACCGGACCTCACACCGAACTTCAACGGGGCACACCCCTTTTTCCTTGACTTTCGAAAGTGAGGTCGTCCTTCTTGTCGAAACAAAGATAGCTACGCACAAGATGCAGACCTTCAACCAGGAGTAGAATGATAAATTTCTTAGCGCGTCACTCGACTTGATTAATGAAAAGCGAGAAGATTCACAGCTATAGCTCGCGCATTATCAACAAAAAATTGCTCGTTACTTTAATACAAAGGTCAAGAAGTGTCTTTAGATTAGGAGACTTGGTACTTCGAATGGTGTTTTTAGCAGGCAAGGACCCCAAAGATGGTGCCTTAGGCCCGAGCTAGGAAAGGCCCTATCAGATAATCGAAATCGTACAGGAAGGTACTTTCAAATTGGCCAGACTTAATGGAGAAGTGGTGCCACGGACCTGGAACGCTATACATTTGGAAAAGTATTATCAGTGATCAAACCACCTGTCTATGTATGGCTTAGGTATAAAAGCCAGTTAATTTTAAAAGTATATAAAAAAAATGTTTATGGTACATTTGTGTCTGTGTGCGGTTTCATTTGTATGTTAGTTCAAAGTAACCCAGAAAGTCCACTTCCTGATTACTTGGGGGGGGGGGGCAGATAACCCGAGGACCAGGTTCCAAAACTTAGTAGTTGGTTAAATTGATTAACAATGTTTTTTCTAAGGAAAAAGCGGAGTATTCCATAAAAATAACGCGAACTAAGTATTTATTTAAATATCTTGGACACGACTAGGTTCTAAAACTTAGAAGCTGGTTAAATTGATTGACCAGTGTTTTTCTAAAAAATGCGAGGTGTCAATAAAACTAACGCGAACTAAGTTTTTAAATTAAATATTCTGGACACGACCAGGTTCTAAAACTTAGAGGTTGGTTAAATTGATTGACCAATATTTTTCTAAAAAATGCGAGGTGTCAATAAAACTAACTCAAACTAAGTTTTTATTTAAATATCTTGGACACGACCAGGTTTTGAAACTTAGAAATTGGTTAAATTGATTAACAATGTTTTTTCTAAGGAAAAAGCAGAGTATTCAATAAAACTAATGCGAACTAAGTTTTTAAATTAAATATCCTGGACAAGACCAGGTCCTAAAACTTAGAAGTTGGTTAAATTGATTGACCAGTGTTTTTCTAAAAAACGCGAGGTGTCAATAAAACTAACGTGAACTAAGTTTTTATTTAAATATCCTGGACACGACCAGGTTCCGAAACTTAGAAGTTGGTCAAATTGATTAACAATTTTTTTTCAAGGAAAAAGAGGAGTATTCAATAAAACTAACGTGAACTATGTTTTAAAATTAAATATCCTGGACAAGACCAGGTCCTAAAACATAGAAGTTGGTTAAATTGGTTGACCAGTGTTTTTCTAAAAAACGCGAGGTGTTAATAAAACTAACGCAAACTAGGTTTCTACCGAACACATCATAAAGTATAAGAAAAAGATTGAAGAACATTTAAAGCTTGGATAACTAAAATTAATATATATAAATTGTCTTGAGGTGAATAACCTTGTGCTTAGCATTTGCAAATGAAAAATACAAAATAAACTAGGACTCCCCAGGACGCCCCAAAGAGGCCACCTCCTCAGCTTCTTGCTCGCCAGCGGCAGAGGTCTCCCCAGTCACAGAAGGCGACTCTTGTTGAAGTCGAGCCTTAAACTTCTCGAGATATGGCTCCCACACCTTAGAGGCCAGGAAAGAGAAGTTGCCATCTTGATTGAAGGCCCAACAATGGTAAAGCATGGCCTTCATGGAGGAGCTGGAAGACACCTTCTCTGCCTTGGTGGTAGCCTCGGCCTCCAGCTGTTTAGCCCTGGGTTCCGCGTGTTTAGCCTTCACAGCAGCCAAGGAGGCCTTCGCAGCCTGGTCGCCTTCTTGGGCAGCCGTCAAGGTAGCCTTGGCACTTTGCTCTTGTTGTTGAGCGGTTGCGAGAGCGGCCTGAGCGGTCTGGAGCTCGGCCTTGAACTCTTCATTCCTGACCTTGGACCGAGCTTGGTTGCGATGTAGGGCTAAAGCTACCTGCAAAATAGTAAAGAAAGTTTGGCGCGTGCTGGGAAGAAAACCAAAGAATAAATTTAACTAAGTAGGCTTACCGTGAGGTTCATCCCCAGCGCGGACTCTATGATGTTCTCGGGACTACTCGCCTCGATCTCCCTTAAGTCCTTCGGATTGGATTTGTAAAAATGCTCCATTTTATAGTTCGCGGTCTCATAGACCGTTCCCCGGAAGGTGTCTAGAATTTTCTCCAGATCTTGGGCGTTGACCGGGATACGCAAGATGGGAGTGGGGACCGGCAGAGCTCCGGCTGGTGCCACCTGGTCCCGAGCAGGGGCTAGGTGTCGTGGGGGAGGAGGCGGCATCTTCTCCGTAGCTGCAGGAGTCTGACCTCTCCCCTTGGCAGGGGACTTGGAGGTTGTCCCAGCAGCAGGAGGAGTATTCTTGGGAAACCGAGGCCTCTTTACAAGTGGCCCGGATGGCCCGGAGGAGGGATTCCCCTCCTGGAAGATGGAGCGTAGGTCATTGTCCCCGGGCTATGCCATCTCCAAGCCTGAGACAAGAGGAAAATGATGTTATTACACATGTAAAGTTATTATATTACAAAGGAAATCTAAAGGTGTATTGAGAAAGTCCTACCATCCGAGCTAGAGGAGGAGTCTATTGCCACGACCTCCGGCCTCGAAACTTCTATAAGGGGGGGGGGGGGAGTCTAAGTCTACTACTACATGAATCAAAGGGGGTTCTGGGTTAGGATCTGCCTCAAGACTGGACTCCTCTACATATTTTCTAAGTCCTGGAGCAACTATACCCTCGAGAAGGGAGGACCACGACCTAAGGTTGGTCCCATACTCCTCAAAAAAGGCCGACCTAAAAGACAAGGTGTTTTCTACTACTACGGTACCCCAAGGACGGCCATGTCATGACGCAGTACTAATTGATCTACGCATTGGAGCAAGGTTATGTTACGCTTTGGGTCGTTTTGGTGGCGATGTGCGAGCTGGTTTGGGTTAAACCTCGCTAGCCTAAGGTCTGCGGTAGCCCTATCTAGGTCCCTAGAAGGGTATGGGTTACCTTGGCCAGAGGGACCGGCTGCTGCCCCCGATTGAGCTCGGTCCAAATCAGGGCCCCGAGCAGCCTCAGGAGCTCGCCTCTTCCGCATGAGCGGCACCTCAGCCTCCTCTTCCTGCTCATTCCCATCTTCGACCGCAGCGTCTCCCTCGGGAATAGGCACCAGCTCATGGGCTACTGTGTAATTGGCCCGCGTCCTCCTCGAGACCAGAGTTTGGCCTGCAGAGATTAATTTACACGCCAAAATCGTGTCATCAGACACAAGCTGCCGGTAGTCCTTCTCACTGGGAGGAAGCCCCGCCAGAGTATCATATTGACCCCCAAGGGTCATGGATTTGGCCGTCCTCGCAAAAATGGCTGCATGATGATGCTCTAGTCAATATTCATGAGAAAAGATAGAAAAAGAAAAAAGTAATAATAATTTTGCGAGCTGAGAATAGAAAGGAAACTTACGAGGACGGTTGAAGTAATGGTACTCACAGTTGCGAAACCCATTCAACATAAAGAACTGATCTTTGAAGTCGTTGGGATGGCTGGGCAGTTCGATGACTACAGGTGAGTTCAAGAAGTGGATTAGATAATAAAACCCATTGCCTCATCCCCTTTGATCCGGGATGGCCTAGAGACAAAATAAGTAAAGGATATCTGCAGGGGTGGGGACCTCCCACATCTGCTTCAGGAAAATATACCTCAGCCCGACCAACAGACTATAGGAATTCAGAGGAAGTTGAAATGGTGCCAACTTCATGTAATTGAGGAAGTCAACAAAGTACTGATCAAGGGGGAGGAAGGCCCCGTCCCTTAAAAGCTCATCACTCTAGGTCGCGAAGTCTTCATTGAGGGGTGCGCAGCTCCTCTCCCTCTCGAAGGGAGGTCAGGCAATAAGAGCGCCAATTCCAATCTCGATGTTATGGGACAACACTATCTTGTTGACCCTCCCTTGGTTCGTCATCTTCGAGATTATCCTCTCTGCCTCAAAGTAAGCATCAGGTCCCACCTCGATCTCCTTCTCCACCGTGGGACCAAACTGGGGGATGGGGGATTCTACTACGACCTCCTTTCCCCTGCTGGATTGCTGGGACAACAAGCCAACCGCACTTTTCTTGGACACACTCATTTTGGGCGCCATCTGATCGCCTAGCGAACAAGAACGATGAAATACTTAGTAGGCGACCTAAAAGTTATGAAATGACAAACAACGCAAGAAGAACAAAGGTTTTTCATACACGAGCTGAGGTAATCTCATCCCGCAGTGTGATGCCACGTGCTGTCGTGGACACGCGCCTAAGTTTCCAACAGATCCCTGATGTTCAAGGACCCATGTGTCAGGAGGGTCAGGCTATTACTTGCCTTGGGGGAGAGGTTTTGAGAGAAAAACCACCTAGGAAGCGTGACCCCTAAGCTACCCGGTTTTATACCCTAAAATCCTCTCGTCTTCCATGTCCCGAGTGGGTATTTCCTAAATTTACCCATAAATTACCTAGTTATGAACATCACAATCCAAGACATGTTTTAGGATCTACTCAATACGCCTAAAATCAAAACCTATACACCAAAGTTATTTAGGAACAATCTAGTGTTTATGACTATGAAATGTAGATTTGCATGACAAAGAAAAAGGAAGGAAATCGAAACACACGAAAAACAGAAAACTTACAGTATGTTTTCCAAACGAAAATTGCAGGCAGCGTAGAGGTAGGAGTCCTGGAGAAATACTTGAGACTGGACTTTTGAAGGGTTTTTTGTGGAGAGAGTATGGGGATTTCTGGGATTTTAATAAGAAGAAGAAGAGCTTTTGAAACTCGGAAGAGAGAAAATAAAGAATTTTTTTTGAATGAAAGGTGATGAGTGCTGAAAATTGCTAGCCCTATTTATACAAAGAAGGCATGAGGAAACGAGGACCGTTCAATTAAATTAATGCGAGATACGAGGGTCATAATTCAAAAGATGAAACGGCGGCAAAAAGGTGGCCAGGCCATTTAATACGATCCTTGAAACCCGAACAGACGCCAATCACAACGTTCTACGTGTCCAGTACTCAAATGGTGGGCAGGGTCTAGATAATTGAAAAGGAAGTTTAAAAGTCCCTACCATGTAAGTTAGAGGTGACGTCATAAAATAGAGACTTAGGGGGCAAATGTACGCCCTGAATAGCAGCACGTACCTTGTTGAGACAGCTCGGGTATAGCGAACTAGCTAAAAGCCATAATCAACATTTCACGTGTCCACCTTTCATCCGAGGAAATTCGGTACGATCCCTTAGACAAATAGCTTGAGTTGATGAGTCATTTAGAAACTTACCACCTGGAACCATTGTGTAATATGGCATCAAAAGGTGCGAGCTAACATTACGTTAAGCTCTTGGTACGCCAGAGGTCTGACGTACCCCAAGATCTTTATAAAGTTGACAATGCAATATAAAAGTGCATAAAACAGACATCACGTGTCTGTTTTATTCCCGAATTCCCGGCTACGCAATATAAATGTGCGTGATCAGACATCACACGTCTGATTTAGGCCATGTGGCCCATTATCTATTTTACCTATTGATTAGGCCACACTTCAATTTAAAATTTATATAATGATCATCAATGTCACAGAGATGATGTGAAGGATCAAGGGATCACGGGATGACCCCAATACCTACCCAGAGATCATTCTCCTATAAATACCAAGACCCTGGGTAGTGCAAGGGGTTGGCTTCTTTCTGTAATGCAAATACTCTGTAAAAATAGAAAGTAGTACACATCAATATTATTGACTCGTGGACTAGGGGGATTGTAACCTCCGAACCACGTAAAAAGGAGGGATCATTTTCTTTGCAGTTGGCTTCTAACATCCTTGAGTATTATCACTTTCTTAGTACGGTTTATCATTAAGCACTAATCTATCCTAGTTATTCATATAATTCACTGTTGGCAAAAAACTGTGTCTACATCTTTTCTTTGTTTTCTCTCCAAACCAGCCATGGCCACAACCCAAACGGACCACCGCCGGAGCACCATTTTCAACATGCACCAGAGCCACACCTCCTCTGACTGGTGACGATAGCAACCCCAAATTTTTGTGACCATCGAAGCAAGGACGCGCCCGTACGACCACTCCGAAGTTTTGCCGTCGAAACTTTGAGGTGACTTTTCGGTGAACTCCTACCACCGTTTGGTGATTGGGTGGCACCGTTGGAATCAGCATCACGAGAGGAACGTTGCCTACTAAGTCATTTTGGTCAACTTGCCATTTTTCTCCGGCGAGATTTTGGGTATCTCCGCCCCTTTGGAAGCATTTTCCAGCGACATCGGAGGTCATTTGGCAAAGGAGTTGTAATTCCGTGATGTACTCATCGAGGGGATCGTTTTGATATATGCCATGCATTTATTCATTGACGTTTTTGGTACACCGCTCACTGCCGCCACCAACCGCTACTATGCACCGTTTGGGTGAGGTTCTAGAAATTGAAATTTTTAATATGGTCATATTATATGTCGTTGGACACGATTTTGAATAAGGAATGCAATGATGGTAATTGTTTGCTCATTTGATGGACGTAGGAAAAACGTGATATAAAAATAGAATTAAATCACTCTAGGATCATCGTTAAGCTTGGGAGTCGAATTGAAAATTCTAAAGAGGTAGGGACTAAACTAGACTATTGGACTTATTTTACCCGTATTGAATTGCATTAAACATATTCCAATTTTGATATTTATAAAATGTTTGAAAAATTAATCTGTAGGTTTCTGATTAATTCACTACAAGAAAGAAGGCCATTGTTGGCGCAATTCGGGATTCCGCCAGTAAAAAAAACCTTTACCGGCGCGATTCTTGAAACGCACCGACAAAAACAAGGTCTTTTGCCAGCGTTTATTTGCGCCGGCAAAGGTAACCTTTGCCGACGCAACCCCGAATTGCACCGGCAAAAGTCTATGAAAACTGATGAATTAAATAGCATACACTTTTCCCAGCGCATTTCACCTATCGCACCGGCAAAAGTCAACACATGTATATTAAACTCGATGCACATTTTCAAGAAGGTAGGTGGCTAGACTTTTGCCGGCACGTTTTGTTGCGCCGGCAAAAGTCCAAATTGCGTTGGTAAAATGTATACTTATTTAAATGGTACCATTTTGGACTAGGGTTTGCTGATTAACTTTTGCTGGCGCATTTTTAGACTTTTGCCGGCGCAACGAAACGCGCCGGAAAAAGTCATAACGATATACCTCAGCCGCCGAGCCCTTCTTCTCCATTTTTTCAATCTATCAATATTCTCTTCTTCCCCTTCTTCCTCCACCACCACGGATCAACTCCTTAAGGTAAGTTTATGGGTATTTTTTTTTTCATTGTTTGATTTGTTTTGCTCCTTCTCTCACTTGCCCCTCTCTCTCAATTTCTCTAAATCTCTCATTCCTCTCTACTATCTCTTTCTCTCAGTTGGACCACGCACCACAGCCGGATCACGACCACACACCACTGCCACCAAAGGTATATAAATATATATAAATTTATGTTTGTTTTTTATTTTTTCTGTTTACATTTTGGTTTATTTTATTTTTTCTTTTTCATTTATTTTTTTATTAATTTTTATTTTATTTTCATTTTTTATTTCTGTTTACATATTTTTTTTCTGATTTTATTTTTTATTTGTTTCTGTTTTTGTTGTTTTCTTGTTTCTTCTTTTAATTTTTCTTTTGTTTATATGTATATCATTTTTATATATATTTACTTTTTTTTATATATATATACATGTGCATATATATATTATTGTGTGTGGGGTGAGTATGTTATTAGTTTATGTTTATTTTTTTTTATATAAATATATGTACATATATAATGTGTTTGCTGAAATATAATGTGTATATATAATATGTATATATAATTTTTACATATAAATATATATTATGTGTGTGCCAAGTGTATATATATTTTTAGTTTTTTATTTATATAATTTTTTTTATAACAATGTATATTATGTTTATGTAGAAATTGAAGGAGTCTCTTTTGGATTTTTGGTGATTATGTATTTCTAATTTTGTCCCATTGATGGTAGCTGATCTCGCCAAGTGATTTGAGTATGTATTTTTTAATTTTAATGCCTTATATGTATATTTAAAAAATAGATTAGATTTTTATATTATATTGTATATTTGTATTATACATTATATTTTTATATTAAAGATTATTTGTTTATAAATATTTACTAAATAAATTGTTTTGATGTTATTGATATAAAAAGATTTGATATATGTTATTAATCTTGGTTTATGTTGTGCATGCTCTGGGAATATTCTGTATATTGCTCTAGTAATATTATGTATATTTTTGTGTGTAGTTTGCAGGTTTTATAAAATTTTGGGATAATTTAAAATATAGCTGTTATGCTGCCCACATTTTGTTAGTCTTAGGAAAATTAGCTTTAATTACAAAAAATATAGCCGTTAACATTAATTTTTATTTTAATGCTTTATATGTATTTGTTTCTCTTAATAACAATTATTTTAAAGTTATTTTTATAATATATGTTTTTTGTATTTATTTATTTATTTTTGTTAAATTAAAAAAAACAAATTTGAATATGTATTTTTTTTATTTTAATGTTTTATATGTATTTGTTTATTTTTTCTTGTTAATATTTATTATATTGTATTTTGTGATATATGTATTTTAGTTAAAGTATGAACTTAAAAAAAATCAGATTAATAATGTATGTTTATATTTTTAAATTATTTTATATTAAATGTGATATGTTTGTAAATATGTATTTAATAATTTTTTTGTATTAATAAAAAAATCAGTTTTGGTAAATGTTTTTTTGTGGTTAAATATTTGTATATATGTAAATTGATGTATTTATTAATTTATATATATGTTTTGTATGATCTAGGAATATTCTGGTTATATATGTGTTTAATTTGTAGATTTTAAAATTTTTGGGATAGTTTGAAATATAGTCGTTATGGTGCCCAAATTCTATTAGGGTTAGTAAAATTAATAAAATTTTAATAATTAATTAAATAAAAGTTTAAGTATAATTAAAAAATACATCAAAAAATTAAATTTTAACAATAATTTAAATAAAATAAAATTACCAATCATTATAATTAACAATTAATTTTAACATTAATATTAGATGTTTTGTAATTGAAAAAAGTTAAAAATATAAATGATTTAATAAAATATAATTAAGTAAAATATAAATATAATAAAATTATTATTAATTAAGTAAATAAACAAATATAAATTGAAGAATTTAATAAAAAAGTATAAAATAAAATTAATGTATAATTAAATTTATTTTAAAATAAAAGCGATAAATAAGTAAATGATTTAAAAAATTGTAATAATTAATAATTAGCTACATTTTCTTTGGTAAATATAAATAATTATTTTTGCCAAAGATAGGATATTATTATCCCTTAGTGATAATAAGGGAGACAAACGGTCATGAAATATTTTGACTATCATTTCCCTCATTTTAAGACAATTATTAATTTTTTTCTGAATTATTTCGCTTGAAGATGGCGAGCGACAGAAGCTGGATTAGTGCGATGAATCGTTGGTCTCTAGAGTATAGAAATGGTGTTAATGAGTTATTCGAGATCGCTAAAAATCAGGTGAACGATCAGGGTTTGGTTCGTTGTCCGTGCAAGAAATGTGGGAATGTTAAGTTTCAGCCTATAAATGCAATTTCGATGCATTTATTCAACAATGGCATCATACAATCCTACATAGTGTGCCATTACCATGGAGAGGCGCTGCCGCCGCCACCAGATGTGGTACGAGATCAGGATAGAGATGAGATAGCGGATATCCTGGAGGATGTTTATGCTGAAGATGACGCTCCCGCTGGAAACTATAATGATCCTCCCCAAGATGATGTTCAACATTGCAACAAGTATGGAAATTTATTTAAGGAGATGTCAAGTGAACTGTACCCGGGTTGCCGAAAGTATTCTGCGTTGAACTTCTTGGTGAAGCTGATGCATCTGAAAGTTATTAACAAGTGCAACAATCATTACTTTGATGGTTTGCTGGAATTGTTAGTCGAGGCTATGCCTAACGGAACAATTTTACCTAAGTCTAACTGTGAGGTGAAGGCAAAGTTGTGGAGTATTGGATTGGGATATGAGTTCATCGATGCTTGCAAGCATGATTGTGCCCTGTTTTGGAAGGAGAATGCGAATTTGGAATTCTGTCCGGTTTGTGGTGAGTGTCGTTGGCAAGATAATCGTGGGAACGAGAAGAAAGTGGCTTATAAGGTCGTGTGGTACTTTCCGTTGACGCCGGGATTGAAAAGGTTGTACAGTTCGAGATATACTGCAGAGGATATGAGATGTCAATATTCTAAAAGGCCAAAAAAAGATGGTGTGATGAGGCACCTCGCTGATAGTAAGGCATGGAAGCACCTTGATGAGTTGTACCCATCTTTCGCAGTCGAACCTCGAAATGTTAGGCTTGGGTTGGCTACAGATGGTTTCAATCCTTTTGGGAACATGAGCAACTCTTACAGCATGTGGCCTGTGATACTTGTCCCATACAACTTGCCATCATGGAAGTGCATGAAACCATAGTCATTAATGTTGTCTATTCTAACTCCAGGTCCTTCTTCACCTGGAAAAGATATTGATGCCTATATGAGACCTTTGTTTGACAAGTTGAAGGAGTTATTGGTGAATGGTGTCGAGACACGAGATGCATACAATATTACCTTGTTCAATATGCGTGCATAAATCTTGTGGACCATTAATGACTACCCAGCTTATGCTATGATGTCTGGGTGGAGCACAAAAGGAAACAAGGCGTGCCCCACATGCAATGAAGAAACTCCCTCTGTAGGTATTAGAAGTAAAATTGCATACATTGGCCATAGAAGGTTTCTTGATATGGATCATGAATGGAGGAGTAAACGAGCACTATTTGACAGTAACAAGGAACTTAGGCCACCACCGAAAGATTACTTCGGTGATGATGTTTTGAAGCAATTAGAGAATTTGCAGATTAGAAAACATGGGAAACACAAAGAATTTGGTGGTGTGAAATACAAAAGGGCTCCGATTGAACTTAATTGGTCGAAGAAGAGCATATTTTTCGAGCTTGATTATTGGAAGGAATTATTACTGAGGCATAACATGGACGTAATGCACATTGAGAAGAATGTTTGCGAAAGTGTCTTGGGAACTTTGTTGAACTTAGAGGGAAAATCTAAAGACACTGACAAGGCAAGAGTTGATCTAGCAGACATGAAAATTAGGGAAAAACTCCACCTTCGCAAAGAGGGAAACAAGTGGAAGAAACCACACGTCAGTTACACCCTCAGTGTCCCGGAGCGTCGAGTTTTCTGTGAATTTTTGAAGTCAGTTGAATTCCCGGACGGTTTTGCTGCAAACCTTTCGAAGAATGTCAATGTCAATGATGGCAAGATAACTGGGCTGAAATCACATGATTGCTACGTGCTGTTTCAGTAGTTGTTGCCCGCTGTAATTAGATCGTATTTGGTTCCTGAAGTTTGGAAGTCAGTTATTGAGTTGTGCGGTTTTTTCAAAAAACTTTGTTCACGGATTTTGAATGTGAAAGACCTTGAGAAGATGGAGACAGACATTATCACCATTTTATGCAAGTTGGAAATGATATTTCCTCCAGCATTTTTTGACATTATGGTGCATTTGGTTTTGCATCTTCCGAAAGAGGCAATTCTTGGCGGTGCTGTGCACTTTAGGTGGATGTATCCCATTGAACATTCAATGGCAGTTTATAAATAGTATGTAAGAAATCGTGCACGTCTGGAAGGTTCAATCGCAGAAGCTTACGTGGTGAACGAGGCCTTAACCTTTTGCTCAATGTACCTCTGGGGGTTGAGACTCGATTCAATTGACCTAAAAGGAATGACGATCATGTTGAATCCCAACCAAATCAGGGATATTCTATTTATAAGGATGTTGGTCGTCCATGGCTCGTTATTTGTGTGACACCGTACCCCCGACTATAGTAGCTTGGGAATAAGTAGCACCAGCTGATATCCAAGTTATTCGGCATAGGCTATCTGTAAGCATTTTTTAAATCTTTAATAACTCACTATTAAAGATTTTGTCTATCTTCATAATATTTTAACAGATTCCAAATTTAATTATGATTTTAGGAAAAATTCATTTATCCACAAGACAATCCAATAATAAACGATGCCATGGTAAGACAAATGCAAAAGCATCTGACTGATTGGTGCCACACGATGAAGAAACACTAGGTAGAGGTTGGAGGAGAGGTGGACAATGAGAGAGCGAAATCAAAACCTTTTGGGTCGATTACTTCTTCTGATTGGGCAATTCTATGCGATTTTTGGGCTTCTGATTCTCAGCACGTATGCCTTAGATTTTACATTAATGTTTAATTATAAAATTACAATTGTTGACGCCGTTTTTCGTCAACAATGAAAGGAGAGCACGTAAACAATAACTGATAATGGCCAATTGAAATATAACAACACAAACACACGATTTTTACGTGGTTCAGCAGTTAAATCTGCCTAGTCCACGAGTCTCTGTTATTAATACTCAAGATTATCTCTGAAAATCCTTCAAGGATGAATTCTTCAGAGTCTTTTCTCAAGGTTTAGAATTTCGGTCCATTACAATGGTGCATGACCTCTCTATTTATAGAGAAGGCTGCGGAATACTATCCCACATATTTTGGGTAGTTACTCTTTTTGTGTAAATAAAATAAATGGTCTTTAATGCCTATAATCAGATATAAAAGGAAACGTCCCCTGAAGACCAGGGGACGTATAACTGAACAAATAATATCCCACGATTCTAGGGGATTTACAGCAATAAATGGGGATTACATCTCGTATGGACAACACTTATAGATATTCAAGGTTTTTATCACATATCTCCAAGGCTTTAGCTTCCCAAATTTCTCGTCAGCTTTCGAGCTAATGACATCTCCCGAGGTCACTTGGCTTCGAGGTCGTACGCGCGTCAGGCTCGGAACCCTTGATCCGATATCATCCCTGATGATGAATCGATCTCGGAGGCTACCTTGCGAGATCATGAATATTTCGAGGTTGCCACGTTTGAGGTCGTATCGAGCCTTGAAGGCTCGATATTCAATCCTGGAGCATACTTTAAACCTTATGAGTCCACTTGCTGCGAATCCAACTTTCGAGGTCATATTTAACATAGCTCGAAATCTGGGTATAACATCTTGCCCCCTCAAAAGTATTTGTTCGAATCCTAAGAGAAGGAAACTTTTGAACTACTTTCTTTGAGAACTGTACCGTCATACACTTTCGAAAATGGACACGCGTCAGCTGGGTATTGCTCATTTTTGGTACTTGAGTACCTGGGAAACATGCCCACGATCATCCGTCTGCCACCTTTTCGGCGCCATCTTGTCATTGACCCCTGACCGTTGGATTTTACATGGATTTCGTTCAACGCCCCGGATTAATTCCCTTTTTTCATCTATATATTTGAGACCCCATTCATCATCTTCTTTTTTTTTTATTTCCGTTCACCAGGAGCAAGAAAAGAAGAAAAATCAAAACCAGAGACCTTCCTATAAAGTTTCTATCCCGTGCATGTTTTCTCAGCCAAAGAAACAAAGAAACCCTGGTTTGTTCAAGTCCGTGAGTTCTTATTTGCAACCTCTCCTTCAATCGACAATCTCTCTGCAATCGCCATTCTTGTGTAAGTATGCAATCTTTGTTTTTCATTTTGTTAGTCTTTGTTCATGCTGTTCTTGTTGTGTCTGTGTATGTACTAGTTTACATCTTTAGCATAATATGATAGGAGATTTCTATCCGATAGGCTCTTGTGTTTTTCTTTAGACTCCCAACACAGAATTTGCATCACTGGTTCATACCCAGTTTTGATGTTTGAACAAGGTTCCTATTTTCTGGGTTTTAAAATTTTAAGAGACATTTCTTGTTCACCAAGATTTCTGGTAAAAAACTTTGGCTTTGGCTAATGCACGAAACCCAAGGCTACCTTTTCTGGCTAACCGCCACTCTTTTTTCCCTTGATTTTTGGGATTTTTGAAAAATTATCCACTCTCCCTCCCTTTTCGTGGAACGCACGTCCAGATCCTCTAATAAGGGTCTTAATATATGCCTTGTTTTGTTCCTAAGCTCTGAGCTCGTAACTTCGAGCTTACAACTCTTGCATGCATGGCCCTCACCATTTTTTCTTTCTTGCTAGATGTCACAGAATCTGGATAGACGGTGGGGGTCGTTGCTGGCAATCCCTTACGAGCCAAAAACCTCGAGCCCAGAATCGCTGTTCGCCCGGAATCAACATCGGATAAGGGAATACGAGCTTGCGCGCGAGCAGGAGGACATTCGAGCTCATTACCGCCGCCAGATAGACGAGGTCATAGAGGGGAAGAGGAGAGTTCTTCGGGAGGCCCTCTATCCGGAATCCAATTCAGGACCTAGGCCGATTCCCCTCGACCCTGCATTAAAGGTCACTGTCGCACACCATCCAGGAGAGCTCCAATTTTCACTAATGGGGGAACCTTCTTCCTCGCAGCCAAGGAGAGAAATGTTTGAGGCCGAGCACTATTGGAGCTCGGTTACCACAACTAGTCAGATAACTGAAATCCTGGCTTTCCACGGCCTCAGCCTGTCAGGCTCCTTGAAGTGTCGAGTTCTGGCCGACCATGAACGGAGTTGTTTCACCCCTGGGTGCCATGACGCCAGGTTGAAGTACGCGGCGTGGAGCCAGGAGCACATGAGGGCGGGAGCACTGTTGCCCTTGAAGTCTTTTTTCAAGGACTTCACGGATTTTGTTGGGTTGGCCCTGTTCCAACTTAACACCAATTCTTACAGGGTGTTGTCTGCCCTGAGGTCCTTATACCACGAGATGGGGGTGGAACGGGCCTTCGCCTCAAGAGATTTTGTATCTCTTTTGTCTGAAAAGTAACCCCTCCCGAGCTCAGGGAGGGGATGGCTTTTATTATCTCTCGAGCTATCCCAAGGAGAAGAAGGTCATTGAAGATCTTCTCGATCATCTGCCTGATTTCAAAAAGGCCTTCTTCTGGACAGACGGTCTGTCCCCGTCTCGACACTACTCATTCAGGCGGATTCTTAAGTATTCTCGTTATCTTTATTTCTGTGCTTGAGATTTTAGCTTTTAGATCCGTACTTAGTAGAAATATGTCTTGTCTTTCAGCCAATTTTCCGCGTCCCACTCCTGACGAGACAATGAAGGAGCTTAGAGAGACCCTGCTCCAACTCTCCCATGGCAAGAGGTCTCTCTTATACCTTTTAAACGAGGATAGGCTCCGAAAGTGCGGACTTTTGGGGGAGGGCCAGTCCACCTTTGACTGGTCCAATAAAAAATATGAACACTGGGAGCAGGTGCCCCTACCCACAGGCGCCCTTCCTCCGAGGAGAGAAACAAGGCCGCCACTTTCAGTTCTCCTGAGGAGTCCACTGTCGGGGAATGAGGCTAATGATGAAGCCTCGAGCTCAGATTCGGATGAAGGTAAAGTCCTTCCTACCTCGAGAATGTGGTCCCCCACCTTTCTAAAACATAAGCCCAATAGGTTAGTCTCATGCCCACAGGATAGATACCACTTCTACATATGGAGTTGGGTAGATGACTGTGTCCATAGGTTTGATAGTGGGCTCGGGAAATACGACACCATGTATACCACGGACGAGATGTGGAACGGGATAGCTGTTCAGTACGGGACCAACGATTATAGGGACCTTTCGAGATTATCACCCACATATAGGGAAGGCACTCCCCCCGCCTCCTCTGAAGACGGGGGAATTTCATGGTCCCCAAGCTCGAGCTCGGGGGAGAGTTCCAGTTAGGTTTCTTCTATCATCACTTTATATGTCTGTGATACTGAAACAACTTGTATGCTTCTATTTTATTAACTCACTCTGTGTTGTGACTTGTGCAGGCAAGATGGACTCCGACCTCGACAACATCATCGACGGTGCTGGCACCAAGAGGAGCAAGCGTCCCAGAGCGGGGTCCCTGAAGACCGACCGGCCGGGCAAGGGCCCCAAGAGGTCCAAGAAAACCCCTCCTCCTACTCCGCCGGTTTCGAGCTCCATCGCTGCGGCGACTTCCCAGGCCGGCGCTTCCACAACGGCGCCGTCCTCGCAGGTCGTCACCTCTGCAGTGGCGCCGACTTCGCTGGTCGGTCCCTCCGTTATGGTTGAGTCCCAACCTCCTGCTGTGGTTCAGTCATCCTCAGGTCCGCCTTCTAGAAGGCCTTCTGCTTCTCGAGCTCAGAAGCTATCAGTTTCCACCCACATGGATGCATATGTGTTCGACAATGCCGCTGGGTCCCATGGATCTACGCTGGTCTTGGATATTATGTCCCGGATCGGCCAGAGCTTTGGCAGTCTCGAAGCTCCCCAATGGCAATGCTTGAATGATACCCAAGACTGCATTGTCCTCTATGAGAAGAGTATCGAGCTCGCTGCCGTGGTAAGTATCCTTCTATAGTCCTTCTTCTTGGTTATAATCACATAGACTTGGTGTTAATGATGACTTTTTCTTTTTCAGTCTCTTGCCTTTACCGCCCAGCTCAATTATAAGTTGAACAACGAGATTCATTCGAGCAAGTCTCATGCTCAAGAGGCGAAGGATCTCCACCTCAAAGTGAGCGATGATCTGAAGGCAGCGAATGCGAAGCTTGAGGCAGGAGCCAAGGAACGTGAGGACATGGCCACCGAGCTCGGGAAGCTGAAGGCTGAGCTCGAGGAGCATAAGAAGGAGATCACCCAGCTCCAGGAGACCAACAAGAAGCTTGAAGAGGAAAAGGCTGCCACCTTTGACATCATGGAGGATGAAAAAGCTCGTCTCCTTGCTGAGTACAAAGAGAAGAAGGATCAAGCGGTTGACTCGGCCATGTACCGAATGTGGGCCTACAATGAAGATCTGGACACCAGCTTCTTAGGTCCTCATGATACGACACTTCTTGACAGGTGGAATGCTCGGCTCGAGAAGGAAGAGGCTGATCAGCTCGAGAAGGAAAAGGCTGCTCGGGATGCCGTTTCGGAGGGAGCCCAAGAGGACAGCCATGCTATTTTTCCTGAGGAATCCGGTGCTGCTGATGCTGAGAAGGCCAATGAGACTCCTCTTCCTTAAATCTGATCTCGGGGAAACCATCTATTGGGGCTGCGTCCCCTTATTCTTGTAATTATTTTAATTTATGCCCACGGGGCTGATACAATTTCTTTAAATATTACTTATATATGCTTTACATTTCTTGGCTCGAAATATTTTGCACATTTTTTATGGATGAATCATTTATGTTTATTTATTCATACAAACATATTGTGGATTTAGGTTCGAAGCTCAATGCATTCATGCACAGTTTGTTCAAATTATCCGCTTCCGACCTCGTTATTTTTCAAAGTCGGATATTACTTTAACCATGAACCCAAAAGTACTTATATGGTATGTAATGTGAATGATTTGGTTATATCTTTTCTGTTTAGTCACTTTTCCTCATCCTCAGTCTTTGCTCCAAGGTTAAGAGTTCGAAACTATTTTTCTTTAAGATATTCCAGCCTCGATCTCGACTTATTTCGAAATAGGTTTAGGCTCCTACTTATCATCGATTAGTTTTTTGGCTGGTTTGTTCCAAACCTATTAAATTTGCAAATCTGGTTAACTCCAAACGTTTTTGGTTTTTGATAATTTGGTTATGTCCGAACTATCTAAACTCGCGTATCTAGTTACATCCAAATACTTATATGTTTTTGATAATTCGGTTATGTCCGAACTATCTAAGCTTGCGCATTTGGTTATATCCAAATACTTTATATGTTTTTGATAATTCGCTTATGTCCGAACTATCTAAGCTCGCGTATTTGGTTATATCCAAATACTTTATATGTTTTTGATAATTCAGTTATGTCTGAACTATCTAAGCTCACGTATTTTGTTATATCCAAATACTTTATATGTTTTTGATAATTCGGTTATGCCCGAACTATCTAAGCTCGCGTGTTTGGTTATATCCAAATACTTTATATGTTTTTGATAATTCAGTTATGTCCGAACTATCTAAGCTCGCGTATTTGGTTATATCCAAATACTTTATATGTTCTTGTATATGTTATTTTATTTTTTAAGCTGATGGTATATGTACCAATGATGCCCCCTTAATATCCTATGAGTGTGACCATAGGTTATTAAATTAAGAGAGATTGCAAAAAGAAATAACATATTTGGACAAAATGGATCTTTTATTTGATGAAATTAAAAAACAGACGAGCTAATACAAATAGAAATTCATGGTTACAGGCAACACTTTTCCTACACTACTGATAGTAAGGTCTAAGGTGTTCGCCATTCCATGCTCGCGGTACCATGCTCCCATCTAATCTCGCAAGTTGTATACACCAGGTCGGATGACTGACTCTATCTGGTATGGTCCTTCCCAATTCGGCCCGAGTACTCCAGCTGCCGGATCTCGAGTTGCCAAGAATACGCGTCTCAACACCAGATCTCCCATTCCGAACTTTTGATCTCGAACCCTCCTGTTGAAATATCTGGTAGTTCGTTGCTGGTAGGCGGCATTTCTCAGCTGAGCCTCTTCTCTTTTTTCTTCAATCAAGTCTAAGGTTTCCTCGAGCTGAGTATGGTTTGAACTTTGGTCGTAAATCTAAGTTCGGATCGTTGGGATTTTGACTTCTATGGGAAACATTGCCTTGCAGTCGTATGCTAGAGAGAACGGGGTATGTCCTGTTGAGGTTCGAGCCGTGGTCCTGTATCCCCAAAGGACTTGGGGCAATTCTTCAAGCCACCGTCCCTTAGCTTCCTCCAACTTTTTCTTTAGAGAACTCTTGAGAGTTTTGTTCACAGCTTCGACCTGGCCATTCGCTTGAGGGTGAGCCACTAATGAAAAACTCTTTATTATGCCGTTCTTAGCACAAAAGTTGGTGAACAAGTCAAAATCGAACTGGGTTCCGTTGTCGGATACGATCTTCCTCGGCACTCAGTATCGGCACACGATGCTCTTTACTACGAAATCAAGGATCTTCTTTGAAGTTATAGTTGCCAATGGTTCAGCCTCCGTCCATTTTGTGAAGTAATCCACGACGACTACAGCATATTTCACTCCGCCTTTGCCAGTCGGGAGAGAGCCTATGAGGTCGATGCCCCATATCGCGAAAGGCCATTGGGATGTCAACATGGTTAGCTCAGATGGTGGGGCTCGGAGTATCGCGGCGAATCTCTGGCATTTGTTGCATTTCTTCACATACTCGAAAGAATCCGTTTTGATGGTTGGCCAGAAATATCCCTGTCGTATGATCTTCTTGGACAGGCTATGCCCCCCGGTATGATCTCCGCAGAACCCTTCATGAATTTCTTCAATGATTTTTTTAGCTTCGGGAGGGGTTACGCACCTGAGTAACGGCATGGAATATCCCCTTCGGTATAGCCTTCCATCCAAAATTGTGTAACGGGGAAGTTGATACATCAACTTTCGAGCTTGGTTCCGATCTTTTGAAAGAACTCCGTTTTCGAGATAATCAACTATCGGGGTCATCTAGGTCGGCTCTGTTTCAATCATACACACATCTTCCTCTTCTGGCTCGTTAATGCTAGGTGCTGATAGGTGTTCTATGGGTACAACATTCAGCTCTTCGTTTTCGGTGGACGTGGCGAGTCGAGCTAAGGCATCTGCATTCGAGTTCTGCTCGCGGGGAACCTGTTTGATTGTATAGAATTTGAAACACTCTAACGCGGATTTTGCCTTCTCCAAATAAGCTGCCATTCTCGTGCCGCGAGCCTGGTATTCACCCAAGATTTGATTAACCACGAGCAGGGAGTCACTATAGCAATGTATAGCTTTAGCTTTGAGTTCCTTTGCTATACAAAGTCCCGCGAGTAAAGCCTCGTATTCGGCCTCATTATTCGATGCTTTAAAGCCAAATCTTAGGGAAGAATGAAATCTGCTTCCTGCAGGGGTAACCAAAATGACCCCTGCCCCGCTCCATTTTCATTTGACGAGCCGTCGACGTAAAGTTTCCACAGCTCGTGGGCCGTGGTTATTACCTCGTCATCAACTATACCAGTACATTCCACTATAAAGTCCGCCAATGCCTGTGCCTTAATGGTCGTTCTTGGGTGTTAGGTGATCTCGAACTGTCTGAGCTCAACAGCCCATTTAAGAAGTCGACCAGAAGCTTCTGGTTTAGACAGGACTTCTCTAAGTGGTTGATCAGTTAGCACATGGATGGGATGTGCCTGAAAGTAGGGGCGGAGCTTACGGGATGAATGAATCAGACTGAGCGCGAGTTTCTCCATTAATGGATATCTTGACTCTGCCCCCAGTAATCTTTTACTAATGTAGTAAACGGGTCTTTGCACCCCCTCTTCTTCTCGGACGAGCACTGCACTTATCGCGTGTTCGGTAGTTGAAAGGTACAGGTACAGTATTTCCCCCGTTTCAGGTTTTGACAGGATGGGTGGTTCCGCAAGGTGCTTTTTGAGCTCCTGAAAGGCCAGCTCGCATTCTTCTGTCCATTCAAACTTCTTACCTCCTCTCAGTAAGTTGAAAAATGGAAGACCATGATTCGTAGATTTCGAGATGAATCTGCTTAGGGCTGCCATCTTGCCAGTCAGACTTTGGACATCTTTGTGCCTTCGAGGCGAGGGCATGTCAATCAGGGCCTTGATCTTGTCGGGGTTAGCCTCGATTCCACGAGAGTTCACAATAAAGCCCATAAATTTTTCTGAAGATACCCCGAAAGTGCACTTCTGAGGATTTAGCTTCATGTTGTACTTCCTGAGCACGCCGAAGCACTCTTCGAGATCATCCACATGGTTCTTGTTGAGTCGAGACTTTACAAGCATGTCATCAACATAAACCTCCATGTTGTTCCCTATTTGTTCTGAAAACATCATGTTTACGAGCCGCTGGTATGTGGCTCCAGCATTCTTGAGCCCGAATGGCATGACATTATAGCAATATAACCCTTTATCTGTGATGAAGCTCGTATGTTCTTGGTCGGGGGCATGCATGGGAATCTGGTTATATCCAGAATAGGCATCCATGAACGACATCAGGCCGTGCCCCGCCGTGGCATCCACGAGCTGGTCAATCCTTGGTAATGGAAAATAGCCTTTTGGGCAAGCTTTGTTGAGATCTGAGTAGTCAATACAGGTTCTCCACGTACCATTGGGCTTCGGGACCAACACCGGATTGGCTACCCAGTCAGGGTAAAAGGCATCCCTAATGAATCCGTTTGCCTTTAACCTGTCGACCTCCTCCTTCAGTGCGTTCTTTCTGTCTTCGTCCAACTGTCTTCGCTTTTGTTGCTTCGGAGAAAAGCTTTTGTCTATGTTTAGTGTGTGGCTTGCTACATTCAGGCTTATCACCACCATGTCTGAGTGTGACCATGCGAAGATGTAACGTCTTGGATAGCCAAGACCGTTACACTGTGTGTTTATAAAGTGCCAGACTTGCTAATCAAGCCATTAAAGTAAAACCGTGTTACTGGAATAGTAGAGGAACTAGGGTTAAAAGTGTTTTGGTCTCAAAAGTTACGTTTTCATTACTAAACATTGTTTATGTACAGGGGATCCCAAAATTGACAGTTTAAAAGCCATATACAAAAGTTACAAAGTTTAAATACATTGACTGGCCATACTAAGGCAAAAACGAGCTGTTAGGTAATCTCTGTCCTGACACACTCCTCGACCGTGGTGATCGAACGGCTGGCTATGTACATCACACCTCGGAGCTCTCCACCTCAGGCCTGGTCCAGCTTGCCCTTGCCCTTACCTGCACCACGAAGCACCCGTGAGCCAAGGCCCAGCAAGAAAACACAGCAATAACAGAGCATGAACAACTAGCAATCAAGTCATTTACTCATATAGCATCTCATAAATTCAAGTATATCATCATTCAAGTATTCCACATACTAAACATCTCAACTCATAATACGTAATGCACAGATGATAACCAGGGCTAGCGCTCACAGGCTGCTCCCTCTGTTATCTTATTGTTTCTGGCTCCCAGTGGCCAATTCGCGCCCCGTGCGCTAAAATCATGAACGGTACTCTTAGACCGCTTATACGTGTCCCTTGGCATAATACCAACGATGACACAATACAACTCTCGGGAGCACTTAGTCCCATTCGCAACCATACATTCGGGTGCAGTTTTCTTACCTTTCAATTTACTGATTTCCGCTGCCACGAAGCCACGAGCACAATCCTCTACCCCGAGCCTCTCCAAAGTCCTAATCACAACACAAATGAAACATCTTTTGTCACTAATCAATCCAAAGCTACCTCCCCAGAGCCAATCCCATACTCTCGGAACCCCCAAATCCCTAAAACGACGCACCGAAGACATTTCCCGAACCCCCGGAGCAAAAGCTTAAAATTGCAAATTCCAACATCCTGAAATTGGCCTAGCGCCGCGGCGCGCTAGAACAGCACCGCGGCGCTCCATCGCGAGCCTAGAATTCTGGGTTTTTCCCCTGCGTTTTCCCCGAACCCAAATCACTCCAAATCATCCCAACTTCATACCCAAGCCCCAAAACCTATTTAAAACCCCACATAGACCAACCAACAACCTATAAACACTATAATCCAGCTCAACCACACAATCACCCACAGAAATTCACACTTAAATTCAGACTCTAACACTTAAGCTAAAACTTGAGAAAAATACAAACCAGTCCTCTAAATCCCTAAACCATAACAGCTACGAAATTGCAAACCTACTTAATACCCTTACCTCAATCAGAAATTCGACTTGAGCTTCCTCCAATCCAAGCTTGAGCTGAATTCCACCTTAACAAGCCAGCTGAATTCCATGCAAGACAAACCATGGCTATCTCTCAATTCTTTCAAAAACCAAATTCAGAACTTAACAAAACAGGAACCAATTTCTTACCTCAGTATAAACCTTGCTATATGCTTGATTCCTCACCCTTAAGCCCTACACTAGTCTCAAAGAACTCAGTTCAGCTCCTCCTCCACTTTGCCTTCTAGGTTCTTGATTCTCCCTTCCCTTCTTGATCTTTCTAACCTTCCAAGTCTTAACTTCAGTTATACTTAGCATAAATGAATCGTACATATCCTTTTCCCTCAGCCAAAGACATCTATACCACTGCCAAATGACCTTTTTAGCCTTCCTCAAATATCCTTTTCTGACTAAACCTCAAGGGTACACTTGTCTTTTACCTACTTTACAGTTTTACCACTTATCCAACAAAACCTGTTACTCTCTATGGTTACTAACAGTTACACAAGTTACCAAATCACTAGTTACCATTATCTAGCTCGCTAGGACAGTCTCAGCACGTGCGTCACATTGAAATCACCATACCCACATGGTACTATTCACATATCATAATTATCACATAACATAATACACAGTCATATAACATGCTTAAAATCATAATCATGCATCTTAATCACAAAAATCACACATAATTCCCATCATGCCCTCCTGGCACACTAATCAAGGCCCTTAAGCCTTATTAGTGAATTTGGGTCGTTACAA
This sequence comes from Humulus lupulus, assembly GCF_963169125.1. NCBI lineage: Eukaryota > Viridiplantae > Streptophyta > Magnoliopsida > Rosales > Cannabaceae > Humulus > Humulus lupulus. The sequence goes on from NC_084798.1 coordinate 70,091,454, forward strand.
CTATCCCCTCCTAATGAGAATTTCATCCTCGAAATTTACCTGAACAACTCCGGATACTGATCCCGCATAGCTGTCTCAAGCTCCCAGGTCGCCTCCTCGACCTTACTGTTTCTCCACAGCACTTTAACCAAAGGAATTGTCTTATTTCGCAACACCTTGTCTTTCCGATCTAAGATTTGAACTGGTCGCTCATCATAAGCCAAATCTACCTGTAACTCCTGATCTTCATGCCTCAATACATGAGTCATATCTGAGACATACTTCCGTAGCATGGAGACATGGAACAAGTTATGAACTCCAGACAACGATGGTGGCAAGGCTAACCTGTAAGCCACCTGACCAATCCTTTCCAAGATCTCAAATGGTCCAATGAATCTAGGGCTCAGCTTGCCCTTCTCACCAAACCTCCTCACCCCTCGCAGAGGTGAAACTCGAAGAAAGATGTGATCACCAACCTGAAACTCCACATCCCTACGCTTAGGATCAGCGTAGCTTTTCTGCCTACTCTGAGAAGCGAGCATCCTAGCCCGGATCTTCTCTATGGCCTCACTCGTCCTCTGGACCATATCTGGCCCCAAGTATCTCCTCTCACCCATCTCATCCCAATGGATAGGCGATCTGCACTTCCTCCCATACAACATCTCATAGGGAGCCACTCCAATTGTTGACTGATAACTATTGTTGTACGAGAATTCAATCAACGGAAGGTACTTACTCCACGAACCCTCAAAGTCAATCACACAAGCTCTGAGCATATCCTCCAGCACTTGGATCGTCCTTTCAGACTGTCCATCAGTCTGAGGATGAAAGGCGGTACTGAACTTCAACTGAGTTCCTAAAGTTTTCTGCAAACCTCCCCAAAACATGGAAGTGAAAATAGGATCCCGGTCCGACACAATAGACTTAGGAACCCCATGGAGACGTACGATCTCTTTCACGTACAACTCAACGTACTGATCCACAGTATAAGTTGACCTCACTGGAAGAAAATGGGCTGACTTGGTGTATCTATCCACTATCACCCATACTGAGTCATGAAACCCTATTGTCCTGGGTAGACCTCCTACAAAATCCATAGTAATATCCTCCCATTTCCACTCAGGAATACCCAAAGGCTGAAGCAACCCTGCTGGTCGCTGGTGCTCAACTTTCACCTGATGATAGGTTAAGCATCTGGCAACGTACTCTACCACATCCCTCTTCATCCCGACCCACCAATACAAAGCCCGTAAATACTGATACATCTTTGTGGTACCCGGATGAAGCGAGTACGGCGTCGTATGAGACTCATCCAGTATCTCCCGTCTGATCCCCTCATCAGCTAGAACACAAATCCGCCCCTGATACCGAAGTAAACCAACTTCTGAAACAGAATAGTCCTTAGCTATTCCTGCTAAGACATCCTCTCTAATCCTCTGTAACTGAACGTCTGCCAACTGCCCCTTTCTAATCCGCTCTAGCAGGGTCGACTGTAGAGTAATATTAGCCTATCGGCCCACAACCAATTCTATCTCTGCTCTAACCATCTCATCAGCCAACTCCCTCGAGATCTGAACAGCACTATATAACTGACCTGGACCTCTGCGGCTCAGTGCATCAGCCACCACATTGGCTTTCCCTGGATGGTAAAGAATATCACAATCATAATCTTTCACCAGCTCCAGCCAACGCCTCTATCTCATATTCAGGTCCTTCTGTGTAAAGAATATTTCAGGCTCTTATGGTCAGTGTATACCTCGCACTTCTCCCCATATAGATAATGCCACCAAATCTTCAGGGCAAAAACCACTGCTGCCAGCTCCAAATCATGAGTAGGATACCGCTGCTCATACTCCTTCAGCTGTCGTGATGCATAAGCTATCACCTTCTCATTCTGCATCAGCACACAGCCTAAACCCAACCTCGACGCATCATAGTATACCACAAACTTCCCTTCTCCCGAAGGCAAACTCAACACTGGCGCTGTAATAAGTCGTCGCTTCAACTCCTGGAAACTGCCCTCACACTTGTCTGAACAAATGAACTTTAGATTCTTTCTTGTCAATTCTGTCATTGGCGCTGCTATCTTTGAGAAGCCCTCTACAAACTGCCTGTAGTAGCCTGCCAAACCAAGAAAACTCCGCACTTCTGAGGCATTCCTTGGCCTCGGCCAATCCCTAACTGCCTCTATCTTAGACGGATCCACTATAATCCCATCTGCACCTGCAATGTGTCCAAGGAATGTCACTTCTGGTAACCAGAACTCGCACTTCTTAAACTTAGCATATAACTGATGCTCCCTCAACCTCTGAAGAACCAGTCGAAGATGAAACTCGTGCTCTGCCTCTGAACTGGAGTACACCAGGATGTCATCAATGAAGACTATAACAAACTGATCCAGAAAATCTTTGAACACTCTGTTCATTAAGTCCATAAAAGCTGCTGGGGCATTGGTCAAACCAAAAGACGTGACCAAGAACTCATACTGCCCATACCGTGTCCGGAAGGCCGTCTTAGGTATGTCCTCATCCTTGATCCTCAGCTGGTGATAACCAGATCGAAGATCAATCTTTGAGAACACCATCTTACCTTGCAGCTGATCGAACAAGTCATCAATCCTCGGTAGGGGATACTTATTCTTAATAGTTAACTTGTTCAATTCTCGATAGTCAATACACATTCTCAGAGTCCCATCCTTCTTCTTAACAAATAAAACTGGAGCACCCCATGGCGAATAACTAGGTCTGATGAACCCTATATCCAGAAGTTCCTGCAGTTGTATCTTTAACTCTTTCAATTCCGCTGGTGCCATCCTGTAAGGTGCCCTCGACACTGGCTCTGTCCCTGGTGCCAACTCAATAACAAACTCAATCTCCCTACACGGCGGCAACCCAGGAAAATCCTCAGGGAACACATCTAAGAACTCACAAACCAGTCTGGTCTCCTCCGGTCCAACTGGTGAAACTTTGGTGGTATCCACCACACTAGCCAAGAAGCCCATACATCCACCCTGTAACAAATCTCTGGCTCTCAACGCAGATATCCTGGGTACGCGGGGTCCACGCACCGCTCCCACAAAAACAAAGGGATCCGCACCCTCTGGCTCAAAAGTCACCATTTTCTTTCTACAGTCAATGGTAGCTCCATATCTAACCAACCAATCCATACCTAGAATCATATCAAAGTCTTCCATACTCAACTCAATCAAGTCCACTGACAACTCCCTACCATCAACTAACACTGGCAGTGCCCTAACCCATCTCCTAGACACTACCAGCTCTCCTGTAGGCAATATAGTCCCAAACCCTGAAGCACTAAACTCACTAGGTCTACACAATCTATCAATCACCCTATCAGATACAAATGAATGCGTAGCACCAGAATCAATCAAAACAGTAAAAGGAGTGCCAGCACTAGAAAGCTGACCTGTCACTACCGAGGGACTAGCCTCGGCCTCTGCCTGCGTCAAAGTGAACACTCGAGCTGGAGTCAAGCTGCCCACCTTCCCTGCCTCGCCCTTCTTCACTGTTGGGCAATCTTTTCTGAGGTGTCCCACCACCCCGCATACATAACAGGCCTTAGCCTGACACTCGCCCAAATGGCGTCTCCTGCACCTTGTGCATTCTGGGTAAGTCCTCCACGAATCACCGCCTCCCCGACGGCCACCCTGAGTACCTAGACCTCCTCTATCAAACCTAGGAGCGTTAGGGGCTTTAGGAGTCTTTCTCTTCAAATCACTGATACCTCCACCTCTACTAGAACCTGAATATGGAGGCACCGGCCTACGACCCTCCCTTCTTGCTGCACTATCCCTCCATATCCTATTCTCTGCTTCCTCAGCAGTCAAAGCCCTCTCCACAGCCTGAGCATAGGTAGTCACTCCAGGAACTGTAGTAATCCTTACATCCCGGGCTATCATGACATTTAGCCCTCTAACAAATCTGTCTAACCTACTCGAATCGGTAGGCACAAGATCTGGTGCGAACTTTGCAAGTCTATCAAACTTCAAAGCATATTCTGTAACGGTCATACCGCCCTGAACCAACCCCACAAATTCATTCACCTTCGCTGCCCTGACGGCAACGTTATAGTACTTCTGATTAAACAAATCTTTAAACTCTTCCCAAGTCAACGTGGCAACATTTCTAGTCTGTGACGCCACCTCCCACCAGATTAAGGCATCCTCTCTCAACATATAGGTGGCACAGGCCACCCTATCATGCCCTTCCACTTTCATAAAATCAAGTATGGTGGTGATCAGGGTCATCCACTGCTCAGCCTTTAGTGGATCTGGCCCACCCTCAAAGATCGGGGGCTGCTGTTTCCTGAACCGCTCATACAACGATTCCACTTTATTGCCAACATCAACGGGCTGTACCACAGGTACCAGTGCCAATGGTCCAGCAGGGGCAACACTCCCAGATGGAGCCTGCTGCAGAATTCTGATCAATTCATCTTGGCTCTGAAGCCTAGCTTGCATTTCTGCCATTAGCTGTTGCCAGTTCTCAGGGACTGGCGGAGGGGTTGGGCCCTGGTCATCCTCTCTAGCCCCTGACCTGCCGGCTTGTCGTGTGGATTTCCTTGAACGCATAACTATTCAAGTCAATCTGCAAACAACGACTCGGCAATTAGGCCATGATGACAGGGTAAAAATCTCTCCACAATCCACCACCGAAACTCCAATCATTCACAAACAAACAAGTATAGCAATTTATCCAGATATTCATCCACATGCACAGCAATGCTAATAAGCACGCCTCAATAGCATCATGCAATAGTCAAGGGCCAGGCCCTATCAGAATCTCATGCTCCCTATTCATCAAACAGATATCAACATTCATATCTCACTCAAATCATTTAAACACATAAACATGCATATACAATTACCAAACCCTGAGTTGAGCTTGTCTCCCACAGCGAATGTACATACCCAGCCAGTCTTCAGGACCCATAAACCTAGGACGCTCTGATACCAAGTTGTAACGCCCTGGATAGCCAAGACCGTTACACTGTGTGTTTATAAAGTGCCAGACTTGCTAATCAAGTCATTAAAGTAAAACCGTGTTACTGGAATAGTAGAGGAACTAGGGTTAAAAGTGTTTTGGTCTCAAAAGTTACGTTTTCATTACTAAACATTGTTTATGTACAGGGGATCCCAAAATTGACAGTTTAAAAGCCATATACAAAAGTTACAAAGTTTAAATACATTGACTGGCCATACTAAGGCAAAAACGAGCTGTTAGGTAATCTCTGTCCTGACACACTCCTCGACAGTGGTGATCGAACGGATGGCTATGTACATCACACCTCGGAGCTCTCCACCTCAGGCCTGGTCCAGCTTGCCCTTGCCCTTACCTGCACCACGAAGCACCCGTGAGCCAAGGCCCAGCAAGAAAACACAGCAATAACAGAGCATGAACAACTAGCAATCAAGCCATTTACTCATATAGCATCTCATAAATTCAAGTATATCATCATTCAAGTATTCCACATACTAAACATCTCAACTCATAATACGTAATGCACAGATGATAACCAGGGCTAGCGCTCACAGGCTGCTCCCTCTGTTATCTTATTGTTTCTGGCTCCCAGTGGCCAATTCGCGCCCCGTGCGCTAAAATCATGAACGGTACTCTTAGACCGCTTATACGTGTCCCTTGGCATAATACCAACGATGACACAATACAACTCTCGGGAGCACTTAATCCCATTCGCAACCATACATTCGGGTGCAGTTTTCTTACCTTTCAATTTACTGATTTCCGCTGCCACGAAGCCACGAGCACAGTCCTCTACCCCGAGCCTCTCCAAAGTCCTAATCACAACACAAATGAAACATCTTTTGTCACTAATCAATCCAAAGCTACCTCCCCAGAGCCAATCCCATACTCTCGGAACCCCCAAATCCCTAAAACGACGCACCGAAGACATTCCCCGAACCCCCGGAGCAAAAGCTTAAAATTGCAAATTCCAACATCCTGAAATTGGCCTAGCGCCGCGGCGCCCAACAAGTCAGAAACCCCATTCAGAACTTAACAAAACAGGAACCAATTCCTTACCTCAGTATAAACCTTGCTATATGCTTGATTCCTCACCCTTAAGCCCTACACTAGCCTCAAAGAAGTCAGTTCAGCTCCTCCTCCACTTTGCCTTCTAGGTTCTTGATTCTCCCTTCCCTTCTTGATATTTCTAGCCTTCCAAGTCTTAACTTCAGTTATACTTAGCATAAATGAATCGTACATATCCTTTTCCCTCAGCCAAAGACATCTATACCACTGCCAAAAGACCTTTTTAGCCTTCCTCAAATATCCTTTTCTGACTAAACCTCAAGGGTACATTTGTCTTTTACCTACTTTACAGTTTTACCACTTATCCAACAAAACCTGTTACTCTCTATGGTTACTAACAGTTACACAAGTTACCAAATCACCAGTTACCATTATCTAGCTCGCTAGGACCGTCTCGGCACGTGCGTCACATTGAAATCACCACACTCACATGGTACTATTCACATATCATAATTATCACATAACATTATACACTTAGTCATATAACATGCTTAAAATCATAATCATGCATCTTAATCACAAAAATCACACATAATTCCCATCATGCCCTCCTGGCACACTAATCAAGGCCCTTAAGCCTTATTAGTGAATTTGGGTCGTTACAGAAGACATCCTGGTTTTTCTTCAGAAAGTAAATTAATTGCTATTTTGTCTCATCTTGGAGGTGTTTTCTGTCCTTCAACTTTTTCGAGGGATCAGTTTCCTCGAGCTGAATTTCTTCGAGCTCCTCTAAAGGTTCGAGGTCAACTTTCTCCTCAATCCTCGGATCAATCTCCTCGTCAATTTCTAAAACCGTTCCGTCTTTGTTTTGTATGATAACGAGTGCTTGAGCGTTTGTTTGTTTCTTTCCCCTCAAGGAGATGCTATAGCATTCTCTCCCTGCCAACTGGTCTCCTTTTAATGTCCTGACTCCGCTAGGGGTCGGGAACTTAAGGGCTAGATGCCTTACTGATTAAACTGCCCCCAGCCCGACCAGGACGGGTCTCCCGAGCAGCACATTGTAGGCAGATGGTAAGTATACTACCACAAACTCCATTATCTTGGTCACCGAGATTAGATAGTCTCCCAAGGTCACGGGGAGCTCAATGGATCCCATACAGGCAGTTCCTTCTCCTGAAAAGCCGTACGAAGTAGTTGCACACGCTTTCAGGTCGCGAAGGGAGAGTCCCATCTTCTCGAGGGTTGCTTTATAAAGGATGCGGACTGAGCTCCCATTATCTATGAGAACTCGGTGGACCCTTTTATTGGCCAACTGAAGAGTAATGACCAGCGGATCATGATGAGGGAACTGAACATGGGAGGCGTCTTCCTCGGTGAATGTTATTGGCTGTGTTTCAATCCTCTGGCTTTTTGGTGCCCTAGGTTCGGGTTCATAAGGAGACTCGTCCCCTGTCTTCAACTTGTTAACATACCTCTTTTGGGCATTCCTGCCCCCTCCTGCGAGGTGAGGCCCTCCCAAGATGGTTATTACATCCTCTCCATCAATCGGCGGGGGCCTGTCCTCTTCCCGAGCTCGGGAGTTATTGTTCTGCGTCGTTGGGGGCACGGATACTCTCTGGCTCGCGGCCGTCTGACCAGTACTCTGGTTTTTGACATATTGCCGGAAGTAACCTCTCGAGATCAACCCTTCAATCTCATCCTTCAATTGTCGACATTCATCTGTTGTATGCCCGGTGTCTCTGTGGAACCGGCAATATTTACTGGAGTCCTTCTTGGATTTTTGATTCCTCATTGGGTCCGGGCGCCTAAAGGGGACCTGGTTTTCATTAGCCAGGTATATGTTCTCCCAAGACTCATTGAGCTCAGTGTATACTCTATACACGGAGAAATATCTCTCCCCTTTCTTTTTCTTTCCTCCCTCAGCTTCGGGGTTACTTCCTTCGTTCTTTTTCCTCTTGGAGGGGTTCTCCGTGGCAGGCTTTGGAGCTAATGGGTTCGCCGAGGTTGAGGCAGAGTTGATGTTTATCGTTGTAGTTTCAGACTGGGCAGTCGCTTTGAGCGTCGACCTCGCTTCCGCTACATTGACAAACCTTTGCGCTCGTCTGTTAAACTCGGTTATTGACCTTACTGGTTTCCCTTGCATGTCATCCCAAAGGGAACTTCCTGGTAATACATCAGCTCGGATAGCCATTAGGTGCCCACTGTCATCCACGTCCCGAGCTCGGGCTACTTCCAGATTAAATCTCGTCAGGTAACTTTTTAGTGTTTCGCCTGGTTGTTGTCGGATGTTAGTTAAGGTGGATGCCTCTGGCCTGACCCCCATTATCGCTCTGAAATGCTTCTTAAAGTCTTTAGACAACTGCTCCCATGAGGCTATTGAGTGTCTCTTATATTTTTCGAACCAACTTTTGGCGCCAATGATGTTGGAAACAACATACACTTGAGCTCGTAACCCACGTTACTGGCTCTCATGATATTGTTGAACGTGCTCAGGTGACTACACGGGTCGGTTTTTCCTTCAAACGTTGGGACGTGAGGAATCCGAAACCCCTGAGGAAATTGAGTGTTGGAAATATGAGGAGCAAACGGCTCGAGCTCCTCATCAGAGTCCTCATATCGACCATTTCCTCGTTCATTCTTTAAAAGCCTAAAGGCTCTTTCGAGCTGATCGATTCTTTCTTGGACTGGGTCAGTAGGAAGTGCTGTCTGGAATTGATTGTCATTGATCATGATTCCAGGCTCGCGTCTCTGCGAGGGATCTCTACGCCTATTCAAGCGATCCCTCAGGTTCAGATTTGTTTGATCTCCATTACCCCGACTCTGGTTCAGATTATCTCGCAGGTCGGGACGATTCTTGCGGCTTCCAGTTTTATTACGACCTCGGTCATGTTTACTGACGGACCTGGTATCTCCGGACTCATCACTGGTGAAACTCATTGCTCAGTTATTTCGTGATGGATTCTTACCACGTCGCCTCGTCTCCGCCGTGCGAGACCGAGACATTTGACTTTTCTCAGATGGAGCGCCTCTCCGCTCCTGGAAAGTCTCCCTGTTTCCTTGTCTTTCCCCTGTACGTCCTTCATCCTGATCTCAAACTGGTTGAGCATTCCTGCGGGGGGGCGAAGGATATCTTATGGGTGACGGAGGGAACCGTATTGGCGATGGTGGCTGCCACCCTTGTCGCGATCTAGAGGGTCCAGAATTTTCCCGAGATGGGTCAGTCGCATTCGGTGCGCTCCCAGGTACCTGAGTCCGAGCCTCTGCAGGGGTTCGGTTATTCTCGGCTCCTGCAGGCACTTCCACAAGAGGGTTAGCCGGGGCCCGAGCTCGAGTGCTCCTCTGGGGCCTAGGTGGAGCGGATGGCTCTGCTGGTGCAGGAGGTTGAGTCGGCCTCCTTGTGGCAGCATCTTTTCGTGGACGCCCATGGGGTCTCCTCGGAGGAACATGCACGTCCCTTGGAGGAGGGACTTGGTTTTCGCGCGGAGGCGGGGGCTAAGCCACCTGCGCCTCTGCAGCTATCCTTGTCAACTCCTCATTCCGTTTGTTGGCCTCTACCAACAGCTGCTTCAATTGCCAGTTTTCAAGTTCTACAATAGGAACGTACCGCTCCAGATTGTAGTACATGTCCTCATCCCTTGGTGGAGGAGGTCGTCCCCAGGAATCAGAAGACCCACTTCTCTCCTCAACGTCCGGGTTCTCCATTGGTTGCTTTCCAGGACGTCTTGGGTAATTTTCTTCAAGTGTGTTTTGATTGTTTGTGGCCATGATTTTCTCAGGGATGAATGCTTAAGGCTCTCAATGAAAGCACCAAACTGTTGATGCCGTTTTTCGTCAACAATGAAAGGAGAGCACGTAAACAATAACTGATAATGGCCAATTGAAATATAACAACACAAACACACGATGTTTACGTGGTTCAGCAGTTAAATCTGCCTAATCCACGAGTCTCTGTTATTAATACTCAAGATTATCTCTGAAAATCCTTCAAGGATGAATTCTTCAGAGTTTTCTCTCAAGGTTCAGAATTTCGGTCCATTACAATGGTGCATGACCTCTCTATTTATAGAGAAGGCTGCAGAATACTATCCCACATATTTTGGGTAGTTACTCTTTTTGTGTAAATAAAATAAATGGCCTTTAATGCCTATAATCAGATATAAAAGGAAACGTCCCCTGAAGACCAGGGGACGTATAACTGACCAAATAATATCCCACGATTCTAGGGGATTTACAGCAATAAATGGGGATTACATCTCGTATGGACAACACTTATAGATATTCAAGGTTTTTATCACATATCTCCAAGGCTTTAGCTTCCCAGATTTCTCGTAAGCTTTCGAGCTAATGACATCTCCCGAGGTTACTTGGCTTCGAGGTCGTACGCGCGTCAGGCTCGGAACCCTTGATCCGATATCATCCCCGATGATGAATCGATTTCGGAGGCTACCTTTCGAGATCATGAATATTTCGAGGTCACCACGTTCGAGGTCGTATCGAGACTTGAAGGCTCGATATTCAATCCTGGATCATACTTTAAACCTTATGAGTCCACTTGCTGTGAATCCAACTTTCGAGGTCATATTTAACATAGCTCGAAATCTGGGTATAACAACAATCTAGATTATTGAGTATTATTTTTTGTTTGAAGCATATATCGAAGAGAAATAAAGAAGCTCGAGCAAAAATGACCATACCAGGAGGACACGGTTCCAAATCCATCGTTGCCCATGTTTATGATCACGTAAATTATAATAACCTATATCTTTACATTTACGAAAATATTATAAAGGTAACAATGTTTAAATAATTTGCTTTTTTAGATGGACCCGTCTACTAGCCAGCTTCCGACCATGATCGACACATTCGAGCACCTCCACAAGAAGAAGGATAAGTGGATTAGTGATGTAGCGGCGATAAAACATGAAAGTTACCTAACCTTAACTAATTTATGATCATTTAACTTAAAAAAATTTAGTAAATAATTAATAAATATTAATTATTAATTGGTTGGTGTCAATTAGTAATTATTTATTAATTGTTAATTAAATTTTTAACAATTAAATCTTTATAATCTATGTGCCAATATTTTTATGATTAATGATTGTGGACTAAGATAAAAAAAGAATGTAACTAATGTTGTCCACGTATCAAGGAGCTTATGGGCTAAGTTAGTTTGTTCATGAAAATCCATATCTAAATCACAAACATGCAAATATAGTTGATGTATATGTTTAGAGACATACATTCCCCATTAATGGAATTAACTGCTCTTACTGTATATATCAACAATATCTTCATGATTGTAATTTAGATATGGATTTTCATGACCAAATTAACTTTAGTCCACTTGCTCCTTGATACAGGAACAAAATTAAATACATTCTTTTTCAATCACTGGTCTACAGTCATTAATGATAGGATGTTGGCAGATAGATAATAAAGTTATATTTTATATGTAGTTATATTAAAAATTTATATTGGTTGGTGTCAATTAGTAATTATTTATTAATTATTAATTAAAATTTTAACAATTAAATCTTTATAATCTATGTGTCAATATTTTTATGATTAATGACTGTGGACTAAGATAAAAAAAAATAATGTAACTAATGTTGTCCCCGTATCAGGGAGCTTGTGGGCTAAGTTAGTTTGTTCATGAAAATCCATATCTAAATCACAAACATGCAAATATAGTTGATGTATATGTTTAGAGACGTAAATTCCCCATTAATGGAATTAACTGCTCTTACTGTATATATCAACAATATCTTCATGATTGTGATTTAGATATGGATTTTCATGACCAAATTAACTTTAGCCCACTTGCTCCCTGATATAGGAACAAAATTAATTACATTCTTTTTCAATCACTGGTATGCAGTCATTAATGATAGGATGTTGGCAGATAGATAATAAAGTTATATTTTATATGTTGTTATATTAAAAATTTATAAGTTAGGTTTTCAAATAATGTTATATTGGAATTCGAGATACGTGAGATGATCGAGCGTCGAGCATTGCAGAGTACAACCTCTGTATCATCTGCTACTTCTTGTGTTGGCGATAATGTCGACGGTCAGTTCCCGCCTGATATGGATATTGTCACAGATGTCCTTGGACCCCGCTTGCGTTATAAGAAAGGAATTGGGGGGTTGCCTAGGTTGAAGGCAATTGGCGCAAAGAGGGCAGCATCTTCATCAACTTCTCAAATGTCTGGGCAATTGCCACATGAAGTGGACACCATTTTGCAGTAAACTCAGGACATTATGCTGGAAAATCAGAACCTAAAGAAGTATATGACTAAACTTGAGAGACGTCAACGACGTCAAGATGTACTGCTTAGTGCTTTGTTGAAGCAGGTTGGTGTATTGGCTCTTGGTTTTACTATCGACTTACGAGTACAGGATCCGGATAAGGACGATGATGATCACGGGGGTGGGGATGATGAGGAGGGCAGTACACATTTGTAGAACTTTTTTATTTATTGATTTTGTTACACCCAGATTTCGAGCTATGTTAAATATGACCTCGAAATTTGGATTCACAAAAAAATGGACTCACAAGGTTGGAAATATGGTCTAGGATTAAATACCGAGCCTGCAGGACATAGAAGACCTCGAATATGGTGACCTCGGAGTGTTCATGATCTCGAAAGGCAGCTCTGGGGAAGCACTCATCTTCAGGGATGACCTCGGATCAGGGATCCCGAGCTCGACGCACATACGATCTCGAAAGCCATGTGACCTCGGGAGATATCTCTAACTCAAAAGATGACGGGAAACCTGGGAGGCTAAAGCCTTAGAGATACGTGATAACCACCTTGAATATCTATAAGTGTTGTAAATACGAGATGTAATCCTCATTTATTACTGTAAATCCCCTAGAATCGTGGGATATTATTTGGTCAGTTATACGTCCCCTGGTCTTCAGGGGACGTTTCCTTTTATATCTGATTATAGGCATTCAAAGCCATTAATTGTATTCACAAAAAGAGTAACTACCCAAAATATGTGGGATTGTATTCCGCAGCCTTCTCTATAAATAGAGAGGCCATGCACCATTGTAAAGGACCGAAATCCTGAACCTTGAGAGAAAACTCTGAAGAATTCGTGCTTGAGAATTTTCAGAGATAATCTTGAGTCTAATAACAGAGACTCGTGGACTAGGCAGATTTAACTGCTGAACCACGTAAAACTCGTGTGTTTGAGTTGTCTTATTTCAATTGGCCATCTTCAGTTATTGTTTATGTGCTCTTGTTTCACTATTTGACAAAAAACGGTGTCAACCGTTTGGTGCTTTCATTGAGAGCCATAAGCATTCATCCCTAAGAAAATCATGGCCACTAACAATCAGAACACACCTGAGGAAAGTTACCCAAGACGTCCTGGAAAACAACCAATGGAGAATCCGGACGTTGAGGAGAAAAGTGGGTCCTCTGATTCCTGGGGACCACCTCCTCCACCAAGAGATGAGGATATGTACTACAATCCTGAGCGGTACGTTCCTATTGTGGAACTTGAAAACCGACAACTGAAGCAGCTGTTGGCAAAAGCCAACAAACGGAATGAGGAGTTGACCAGGATAGCTGCAGAGGCGCAGGTGGCTCAGCCCCTGCCTCCGCGCGAAAACCAAGTCCCTCCGCCAAGAGACGTACATGTTCCTCCCCGGAGGCCCCGCGGGCGTCTACGAAAGGATGCTGCCACAAGTAGGCCGACTCAACCTCCGGAACCAGCAGAGCCATCCGATCCACCTAGGCCCCAAAGGAGTACTCGATCTCGGGCCCCGGCTAACCCGCCTACGGAAATGCCTGCAGGAGCTGAGAATAACCGAACCCCTGCAGAGGCTCGGACTCAGGTACCTGGGAGCGCACCGAATGCGACTGACCCATCTCGGGCAAATTCTGGACCCTCTAGGCCGCGACAAGGGTGGCAGCCACCGTCGCCTATACGGTTCCCTCCGTTACCCATAAGATATCCTTCGCCCCCACACAGAAACACTCAACCTGTTCGAGATCAGGATCAAGGGCGTGCGGGGGAAAGACAAGGAAACAGAGAGACTTTTCAGGAGCAGAGAGGTGCTCCATTTGAGAGAAGTCAGACGTCTTGGTCTCGCACTGCGGAGACGAGGCGACGTGGAAAGAATCCATCGCGAAATAACCGAGCAATGAGTTTCACCAGTGATGAGTCCGGAGAGACCAGGTCCATCAGTAAACACGACCGAGGTCGTAAGAATACTGGAAGTCGCAAGAATCATCCCGACCTGCAAAATCATCTGAATCAGAGTCGGGGGAATGGAGATCAAACAAATCCAGACCTGAGGGATCGCTTGAATAAACGTAGAGATCCCTTGCGGAGACGCGAGCCTGGAATCACTACCAATGACAGTCAATTCCAGACAGCACCTCCTACTGACCCAGTCCAAGAAAGAATCGATCAGCTCGAAAGAGCCTTTAGGATTTTCAAGAATGAACGAGGAAATGGTCGATATGAGGACTCTGATGAGGAGCTCGAGCCGTTTGCCCTCCATATTTCTGACACTAAATTTCCTCAAGGGTTTCAGATTCCTCACGTCCCTACGTTTGAAGGAAAGACCGACCCGTGTAGTCACCTGAGCACGTTCAACACTATCATGAGAGCCAGTAACGTGGGTTACGAGCTCAGGTGCATGTTGTTTCCAACATCATTGGCAGGACCCGCCAAAATTTGGTTCGAAAAGTATAAAAGACACTCAATAACCTCATGGGAGCAGTTGTCTAAAGACTTTAAGAAGTAGTTCAGAGCAATGGTAGGGGTCAGACCAGAAGCGTCCACCTTAACTAACGTCCGGCAGCAACCAGGCGAAACATTGAAGAGTTACTTAACAAGATTTAATCTGGAAGTAGCCCGAGCTTGGGATATGGATGACAGTGGACACCTCATGGCTATCCGAGCTGGCGTATTACCGGGAAGTGCCATTTGGGACGACATGCAAGGGAAACCAGTAAGGTCAATAACCGAGTTTAACAGACGAGCGCAGAGGTTTGTCAATGTAGAGGAAGCGAGGTCGACGCTCATAGCGACCTCCCAGTCTGAAACTACAATGATAAACATCAACTCTGCCTCAACCTCGGCGGACCCAGCGGCACCAAAGCCAGCCTCGGAGAACCCCTCCAAGACGAAAAAGAACAAAGGAAGTAACCCCGAAGCTGAGGGAGGAAAGAAAAAGAAAGGGGAGAGGTATTTCTCCGTGTATAAGGTATACACCGAGCTCAATGAGTCTCGGGATAACATATATCTGGCTAATGAAAACCAGGTCCCCTTTAGGCGTCCGGACCCGATGAAAATCAAAACTCCAAGAGGGATTCCAATAAATATTGTCGGTTCCACAGAGACACTGGACATACAACCGATGAATGTCGACAATTGAATGACGAGATTGAAGGGTTGATCTCGAGAGGTTACTTCCGGCAGTATGTCAAAAACCAGAGTACTGGACAGATGGTCGCGGGCTAGAGAGTAGCCGTACCTCCGACGACACAAAATAATAACTCCCGATCTCGGGAGGAAGACAGGCTCCCGCTGATTGATGGAGAGGATGTAATAACCATCTCGGGAGGGCCTCATCTCGCGGGAGGAGGCAGGAATGCCCAAAAGAGATATGTTAACGAGTTAAAGACAGGGGACAGGTCTCCTTATGAACCCGAACCTAGGGCACCAAAAAGCCAGAGGATTGAAACACAGCCAATAACATTCACCGAGGAAGACGCCTCTCATGTTCAGTTCCCTCATCAAGATCCACTG
Source organism: Humulus lupulus (assembly GCF_963169125.1). Taxonomy (NCBI): domain Eukaryota; kingdom Viridiplantae; phylum Streptophyta; class Magnoliopsida; order Rosales; family Cannabaceae; genus Humulus; species Humulus lupulus. The sequence continues at coordinate 70,107,220 of NC_084798.1, forward strand.
GTCATTACTCTTCAGCTGGCCAATAAAAGGGTTCACCGAGTTCTCATAGATAATGGGAGCTCAGTCAACATCCTTTACAAAGCAACCCAAGAGAAGATGGAACTCTCCTTTCGCGACCTGAAAGCGTGTGCAACTTCTTTATAAAGCTTTTCAGGAGAAGGAACTGCGTGTATGGGATCCATTGAGCTCCCCGTGACCTTGGGAGACTATCCAGTCTCGGTGACCAAGATAATGGAGTTCGTGGTAGTAGACTTACCATCCGCCTACAATGTGCTGCTCGGGAGACTCGCCTTGGTTGGGCTGGGGGAAGTTTCATCAGTACGGCATCTAGCCCTTAAGTTCCCGACCTCCAGCGGAGTCGGGACATTAAAAGGAGACCAGTTGGTAGGGAGAGAATGCTATAGCATCTCCTTGAGGGGAAAGAAACAAACGAACGCTCAAGCACTCGTTATCATACAAAACAAAGACGGAACAGTTTTAGAAATTGACGAGGAGATTGATCCGAGGATTGAGGAGAAAACTAACCTCGAACCTTTAGAAGAGCTCGAAGAAATTCAGCTCGAAGAAACTGATACCTCGAAGAAAGTGAAGGTCGGAAAACACCTCCAAGATGAGGCAAAATAGCAATTAATTTGCTTTCTGAAGAAAAACCAGGATGTCTTCGCGTGATCGCACCCAGACATGGTAGGAATAAGCCCGAATGTAGCGAGCCACGCTCTAAACATAGACAAAAGCATTCCCCCAAAGCAACAAAAGCAAAGACAGCTGGACGAAAACAGAAAGAAAGCACTGAAGGAGGAGGTTGACAGGTTAAAGGCAAACCATTTCATTAGGGACGCCTTTTACCCTGACTGGGTAGCCAATCCAGTTTTGGTCCCGAAGCCCAATGGGAAATGGCGAACCTGTATTGACTACTCAGATCTCAACAAAGCTTGCCCAAAAGATTGTTTTCCATTACCAAGGATTGACCAGCTCATGGATGCCACAGCGGGGCACAGCCTGATGTCGTTCATGGATGCCTATTCTGGATATAACCAGATTCCCATGCACGCCCCCGACCAAGAACATACGAGCTTCATCACGGATAAAGGGCTATATTGTTATAATGTCATGCCATTCGAGCTCAAGAATGCTGGAGCCACATACCAGCGGCTCGTAAACATGATGTTTTCAGAACAAATAGGGAACAACATGGAGGTTTATGTTGATGACATGTTTGTAAAGTCTCAACTCAACAAGAACCATGTTGATGACCTCGAAGAGTGCTTTGGCGTGCTCAGGAAATACAACATGAAGCTAAACCCTCAGAAGTGCACTTTCGGGGTATCTTCAGGAAAATTTCTGGGCTTTATTGTGAACTCTCGTGGAATCGAGGCTAACCCCGACAAGATCAAAGCCCTGATTGACATGCCCTTACCTCGAAGGCACAAAGATGTCCAAAGTCTGTCTGGAAGGATGGCAGCCCTAAGCAGATTCATCTCGAAATCTACAGATCGTGGTCTTCCATTTTTCAACTTGCTGAGAGGAGGTAAGAAGTTTGAATGGACAGAGGAATGCAAGCTGGCCTTTCAGGAGCTCAAAAGGCACCTTGCGGAACCACCCATCCTGTCAAAACCTGAAACGGGGGAGATACTGTACCTATACCTTTCAACTACCGAACATGTGATAAGTGCAGTGCTCGTCCGAGATGAAAAGAGGGTGCAAAGACCCGTTTACTACATCAGTAAAAGATTACTGGGGGCAGAGTCAAGATATCCATTGATGGATAAACTCATGCTCAGCCTGATTCATTCATCCCGTAAGCTCCGCCCTTACTTTCAGGCACATCCTATTCATGTACTGACTGATCAACCACTTAGGCAAGTCCTGTCTAAGCTAGAAGCATCAGGTCAACTTCTTAAATGGGTTGTTGAGCTCGGACAGTTCGAGATCACCTACCACCCGAGAATGACGATTAAGGCACAGGCACTGGCGAACTTTATAGTGGAATGTACTGGTATAGCTGACGACGAAGTAATAACCACGGCCCACGAGCTGTGGAAACTTTACGTCGACGACTCGTCAAATGAAAATGGAGCGGGGGCAGGGGTCATTTTAGTTACCCCCGCGGGAAGCAGATTTTATTCTGCCCTAAGATTTGACTTCAAAGCATCGAATAATGAGGCCGAATACAAGGCTTTACTCGTGGGACTTCGTATAGCTAAGGAGCTCAAAGCTAAAGCTATAAATTTCTACAGTGACTCCCAGCTCGTGGTTAATCAAATCTTGGGTGAATATCAGGCTCGCGGCACAAGAAAGGCAGCTTATTTGGAAAAGGTAAAATCCGGGTTAGAGTGTTTCGAATTCTATACAATCGAACAGGTTCCCCGCGAGCAGAACTCAAATGCAGATGCCTTAGCTCGACTCGCCACGTCCACCGAAAACGAAGAGCTGAATGTTGTACCCGTAGAACACCTATCAACACCTAGCATTAACGAGCTGGAAGAGGAAGATGTGTGTATGATCGAAACAGAGCCGACCTTGACCCCCATAGTTGATTATCTCGAAAATGGAGTTCTTCCAAAAGATTGGAGCCAAGCTCGAAAGTTGATGTATCAACTTCCCCGTTACACAATTTTGGATGGAAGGCTATACCGAAGGGGATATTCCATGCCATTACTCAGGTGCGTAACCCCTCCAGAAGCTAAAAAAAATCATTGAAGAAATTCATAAAGGGTTCTGCGGAGATCACACTGGGGGGCATAGCCTATCCAAGAAGATAATACGCCAGGGATATTTCTGGCCAACCATTAAAACGGATTCTTTCGAGTATGTGAAGAAGTGCAACAAATGCCAGAGATTCGCCACGATACCTCGAGACCCACCATCCGAGCTGACCGTGTTGACATCCCCATGGCCTTTCGCGGTATGGGGTATCGACCTCATAGGCTCTCTCCCGAATGGCAAAGGCGGAGTAAAATATGTTGTAGTCGACGTGGATTACTTCACAAAATGGACGGAGGCTGAACCGTTGTCAACTATAACCTCAAAGAAGATCCTTGATTTCGTTGTACAGAGCATCGTGTGCCGATACAGAGTACCGAGGAAGATCGTATCCGACAACGGAACCCAGTTCGATTGCGACCTATTCACCAACATTTGTGAAAAGAACGGTATAATAAAGAGTTTTTCATCAATGGCTCATCCTTAAGCGAATGGCCAGGTCGAAGCTGTGAACAAAAATCTCAAGAGTTCTCTAAAGAAAAAGTTGGATGAAGCAAAGGGAGGGTGGCTTGAAGAATTACCCTGAGTCCTCTGGGGATACATGACAACGGCTCGAACCTCGACAGGACATACCCCGTTCTCTCTAGCATACTGCTGCGAGGCACTGTTGCCCATAGAAGTCGAAATCCCAACGATCCAAACTCAGATTTACGACCAAAGTTCAAACCATACTCAGCTCGAGGAAACCTTAGACTTGATTGAAGAAAAAAGAGAAGAGGCTCAGTTGAGAAATGCTGCCTAACAGCAACGAACTACCAGATATTTCAACAAGAAGGTTCGAGATCGAAGATTCAGAATGGGAGATCTGGTGTTAAGATGCGTATTCTTGGCAACTCGAGATCCGGCAGCTGGAGTGCTCGGGCCGAACTGGGAAGGACCATACCAGATAGAGTCAGTCATCCGACCCGGTGTGTACAAACTTGCGAGATTGAACGGGAGCCTAGTACTGCGAGCATGGAATGGCGAACACCTTAGACCTTACTATCAGTAGTGTAGGAAAAGTGTTGCCTATAACCATAAGTTTCTATTTGTATTAGCTTATTTGTTTTTGAATGTCATCAAATAAAAGGTCCATTTCGTTCAAATATGTTATTTCTTTTTATTTTTGCAATCTCTCTTAATTTAATAACCTATGGTCACACTCATAGGATATTAAGGGGGCATCATTGGTACATATACCATCAGCTTAAAAAATAAAATAACATATATACAAAAAATATAAAGTATTTGGATGTAACCAAATACGCGAGCCTAGATAGTTCGGATGTAACCGAATTATCATAAACATATAAAGTATTTGGATGTAACCAAATACGCTAGCCTAGATAGTTCGGACATAACCGAATTACCAAAAACATATAAAGTATTTGGATGTAACCAAATACGCGAGCCTAGATAGTTCAGACATAACCGAATTATCAAAAACATATAAAGTATTTGGATGTAACCAAATACGCAAGCTTAGATAGTTCGGACATAACCGAATTATCAAAAATGTATAAAGCATTTGGATGTAACCAAATACGCGAGCTGAGATAGTTCGGAAATAACCGAATTATCAAGAACCGAAAACGTTTGGAGTGAACCAGATGTGCAAACTAAACAGGTTTGGAACAAACCAGTCAAAAGAGAAAAAACTAATCGATGGTAAGTAGGAATCTAAACCTATTTCGAAATAAGTCGAGATCGAGGCTGGGATATCTTAAAGAAAAATAGTTTCGAACTCTTAACCTTGGAATGAAAACCGAGGATGAGGAAACGTGACTAAGCAAAAAAAGATATAACCAAATCATTCACATTACATACCATATAAGTACTCTTGGGTTCATGGTTAAAGTAATATCCGACTTCGAAAAATAACGAGGTCGGAAGTGGATAATTCGAACAAACTATGCATGAATGCATCGAGCTTCGAGCCTAAATCCACAATATGTTTGTATGAATAAATAAACATAAATAATTCGTCCATAAAAAATGCGCAAAATATTTCGAGCCAAGAAATATAAAGCATAAGACAAATTGTATCAGCCTCGAGGGCATAAATTAAAATAATTACAAAAAAAGGGGACGCAGCCCCGATAAATGGTTTCCCCGAGATCAGATTTAAGGAAGAGGAGTCTCCTTGGCCTTCTCAGCATCAGTAACACCGGACCCCCTAGGACGAATAGCATGACTATCCTTCTGAGCAGCCTCTCGAGCAGCTTCGCTTGCCTCGAGACGGGCATTCCACCGCTCAATATACGTGGCCTCGAGAGGACCCAGGAAGCTAGTGTCGAGGTCGGCATTATCATCCCAAATCTTGTACATGGCTTGGTCGACTGCTCTCTCCTTCTACTCTTTAAACTCATCCTGAAGGCGGGATTTCTCGCTCTCCATGATGTCGAAGGTAGCAGATTTCTCCTCTTCGAGCTTAGCATTAGCCTCCTCAAGACGAGTCTTCGCCCGCTCAAGCTCGGCATTCATCTTCTCCAGCTCCTCGAGACGGGCCTTCATTTTCTCAAGCTCGGTCTTCGAGTCCTTGAGTTCGTCAGCCATCTTAAGCTGGAGGTCCTTCGACTTTTGGGCTAGAGAAAAACTCGTGTGCACCTCATTAGTCAGCTTATAGTTAAGCTGTGCTGAAACGAAAAGGGCCTGAAATACAAAGAACGAATTAGATCGCGAGCTGAAACACAAACATTTAAAGGAAAGTTGCGAAGGCTATCGCGGCAGTGAGCTCGATACTCTTATCGTAAAGAGTATTTCAGTCTGAGGCTTTGTGCACGAGGTCCCAATGCTTGGCGCCGAAGCCTGAGAAGCTCTAACCCACTCGAGAGAGGACATCCGAACTGAGCAGAGCCCCCTGGGTCCCAGCAGTGCCATCAAGCACATATTCCTCAATATGAGGTCGGGCCGTCGGTAGTTGAACCTTGGAGACAGAAGGTTTCTTCGGGGGACGACCGACTGTTATTTGAGTATCGGTCGGAGGAAGCAAGAGGGGCGCGGTCGAGCCAGGTGCATCAACCTGGACGGACGCATCCGCGGTTGGGCTTGCAGTAGTCTGGGCCGTTGGGATCGTCTCGTGGCATTTGGGGATCTTGGATGGCCGGTCGGACCTCCGAGGTATTCTTGGACGTTTGCTCTTCTGAGCTCCGGCTCCCCCATCGCTAAAACGTACAACGTCGAGATCGGTCTCCATGGCACCTGCACGAGTTACAACACAGAATGAGTTAATAAAAGAGAAGCAAACAAGTTTTTTCAGTATCACAGACATATAAAGTGATGATAGAAGAAACCTAACTGGAACTCTCCCCCAAGATCGAGCTTGGGGACCATGAAATTCCCCCGTCTTCAGAGGAGGCGGTGGGAGTGCCTTCCCTATATGTGGGCGATAACCTCGAAAGGTCCCTATAATCATTAGTCCCATACTGAACAGCTATCCCGTTCCACATCTCGTCTGTGATATACATGGTGTCGTATTTCCCGAGCCCACTATCAAACCTATGGACACAGTCATCTACCCAACTCCATATGTAGAAGTGGTATCTATCCTGTGGGCACGAGACTAGCCTATTGGGCTTATGCTTTAGTAGAGTGGGGGACCACATTCTCGAGGTAGGGAGGACTTTACCTTCATCCGAATCTGAGCTCGAGGCTTCATCATTAGCCTCATTCCCCGACTGCGGACTCCTCAGGCGAATTGGAAGTGGTGGCCTCGTTTCTCTCCTCGGAGGAAGGGCGCTTGTGGGCAGGGGCACCTGCTCCCAGTGTTCATATTTTCTATTTGACCAGTCAAAGGTGGACTGACCCTCCCCCAAAAGTCCGCACTTTCGGAGCTTATCCTCATGTAAAAGGTATAAGAGAGACCTCCTGCCATGTGGGAGTTGGAGCAAGGTCTCTCTATGCTCCCTCATTGTCTCGTCGGGAGTGGGACGCTGAAAATTGGCTGAAAGACAACATATTTTTACTAAGTACGGATCTAAGAGCTAAAGTCACGAGCACAGAAATAAAGATAACGGGAATACTTATGAATCTGCCTGAACGAATAGTGTCGAGACGGGGACAAGCCATCTGTCCAGAAGAAGGCCCTTTTGAAATCAGGCGGATGATTGGGAAGTTCTTCAAAGACCTTCTTCTCCTTCGGATAGCTCGAGAGGTAATAAAAGCCATCCCCTCCCCGAGCTCGGGAGGGGTTACTTTTCAGAAAAAAGAGATACAAGATCTCTTGAGGCAAAGGTCCTTTCCACCCCATCTCGTGGTATAAGGACCTCAGGGCAGACAGTACCCTATAAGAGTTGGTGTTGAGTTGGAACGGGGCCTACCCAATGAAATCCGTGAAGTCCTTGAAAAAAGACTTCAAGGGCAACAAAGCTCCTGCCCTCATGTGTTCCTGGCTCCAGGCCGCGTATTTCACACTGGCGTCGCGGCCCCCAGGGGCAAAGCAGCTTCGTTCATGGTCGACCAGAGCTCGACACTTCAAGGAGCCTGACAGGCTAAGGCCGTGGAAAGCCAGGATTTCACTTATCTGGCTAGTTGTGGTAACCGAGCTCCAGTAGTGCTCGGCCTCAAACATTTCTCTCCTCGGCTGCGAGGAAGAAGGTTCCCCCATTAGTGAAAATTTGAGCTCTCCCGGATGGTATGCGACAGTAACCTTTAATGCATGATCGAGAGGAATCGGCCTAGGTCCTGAATAGGATTCCGGATAGAGAGCCTCCCGAAGAACTCTCCTCTTCCCCTCTATGACCTCGTAAATCTGACGGCGGTAGTGAGCTCGAACGTCCTCTTGCTCGCGCGCAAGCTCGTATTCTCTTATCCGACGTTGATTCCGGGCGAACAGAGATTCTGGGCTCGGAGATTTTGGCTCGTAAGGGATTGCCAGCAACGACCCCCACCGTCTTTCTAGATTCTGTGACATCTAGCGAGAAAGAAAAAATGGTGAGGGCCATGCATACAAGAGTTGCGAGCTCGAAGTTACGAGCTCGGGGGTTTAGGAGCAAAACAAGCTAACTATCATGACCCTTATTGAAGGGTCAGGGCGTGCGTTCCACGAAAAGGAAAGGAGCATGGATAATTTTTTGAAAATCCCAAAGATCAAGGGAAAAAAGAGTGGCAGTTAATCAGAAAAGGAATTCTTGGGTTTCGTGCATTTATCAAAGGCAAGGTTTTTTTACCCGAAAACTTAGTGTACAAGAAACGTCGCCTAAAAATTTCAAAACCCAGAAAATAGGAACCTCACTCAAACATGAAAACTGGGTATGAACCAGTGATGTAAATCCAGTATGAAAGTCTAGAAAGCACAAGAACCTATCAGATCAAAACCTCCTATCATATCATGCTAAGGATGTAAACACATATACAGCAAGAACAACATGAATAAAAACTGACAAAATGGAAAACGAAGATTGTATACTTACACAATAATGGCGATTGCAGAGAGATTGTCGATTGAAGAAGAGGTTGCAAATAAGAACTCACAGACTCGAACAGAACATGGTTTCTTTGTTTCTTTGGCCGAGAAAACATGCACAGAATAGAAATTTTATAAAGAAGTCTCTGGTTTTGTTTTTCTTCTTTTCTTGCTTTTGGTGAACGAAGGTAAAAATGAAGATGAAGAGTGGGGTCTCGTATATATAGATGGAAAAAGGGGGATTAATCCGGGGCGTTGAATGAAATCTTTGCCAAATCAGACAGATGGGAATCAATGACAAGATGGCGTCGAAAAGGTGGCAGACGGATGGTCGTGGGCATGATTCCAAGGTACTCAAGTACCAAAAATGAGCAATACCCAGCTGACGCGTGTCCATTTTCAAAAGTGTGACGGTACAGTTCTCAAAGAAAGTAGTTCAAAAGTTTCCTTCCCTTAGGATTCGAACAGATACTTTTGAGGGCGCAAGATGTTACACCCAGATTTCGAGCTATGTTAAATATGACCTCGAAATTTGGATTCGCAAACAAGTGGACTCACAAGGTTGGAAATATGGTCCAGGATTAAATACCGAGCCTGCAGGACATAGACGACCTCGAATATGGTGACCTCGGAGTGTTCATTATCTCGAAAGGCAGCTCCGGGGAAGCACTCATCTTCAGGGATGACCTCGGATCAGGGATCCCGAGCTCGACGCACATACGATCTCGAAAGCCATGTGACCTCGGGAGATATCTCTAACTCAAAAGATGACGGGAAACCTGGGAGGCTAAAGCCTTAGAGATACGTGATAACCACCTTGAATATCAATAAGTGTTGTAAATACGAGATGTAATCCGCATTTATTACTGTAAATCCCCTAGAATCGTGGGATATTATTTGGTCAGTTATACGTCCCCTGGTCTTTAGGGGACGTTTCCTTTTATATCTGATTATAGGCATTCAAAGCCATTAATTGTATTCACAAAAAGAGTAACTACCCAAAATATGTGGGATAGTATTCTGCAGCCTTCTCTATAAATAGAGAGGCCATGCACCATTGTAAATGACCGAAATCCTGAACCTTGAGAGAAAACTCTGAAGAATTCGTGCTTAAGAATTTTTAGAGATAATCTTGAGTTTAATAACAGAGACTCGTGGACTAGGCAGATTTAACTGCTGAACCACGTAAAAATCGTGTGTTTGAGTTGTCTTATTTCAATTGGCCATCTTCAGTTATTGTTTATGTGCTCTTCTTTCACTGTTTGACGAAAAATGGCGTCAACAGATTTAAAGTTTAATTTATTAGAGATTTAATTTACTAAACTACTTTTATATTTTCATGTTTGGTGAAGACAATAAATATTAATAGGTATAATTTTTTTGAATTTATTTATAAAATTTTAATTTTAATTTTATTTCTAATTAAATAATATAACTAAAAAATTAAATAATTATTAATATATTGAAATCAAAATTTATTAATTAATTTTAATATATTGAAAATAAAATTAGTAATATTATCAAAAAAATTATTTAAAAAATACTTTTACTAACGCAAAAATGCGTCACTACAGATATCTACCTTTGCCGGCGCAAAAACGCGCAACTAAAAGGCAAATCTTTTGCCGGCGCAATTTTGCGCCGCTAAAAGTGTTTTCCACAATCCCGCAACAAAAATTTTCGTCGGCGCTTCCATATTTTTCCTGGCGCATTTTTTCGTCCCTAAAAGATACAATTGCCGGCGCAGTCTTTGCATTGGAAAAATTCACATTATCGACGGGGGTACGTCGTCACTTTTTGCCGACGCCAAATTGAGTCGGGAAAGACCATAAGGCTTTTGCCGGCGCAAAACGTGACTTTTGTCGGTACAAAATTGCGCCGGCAAAAGTGACGTTTTTTGTAGAGATTTTGAGGGCACTGAGTGCCAAATATATTTGTGTTTATTTATTTATGCATGTTATGATTTTTGGGTTTTATTCAAATGCAGTTGTTATGTTGCCCAATTTTCTAAAATATAAAGGGAATATGTTTATTTCTTTTCATGTCTACCTGCATTTGGTTATACCGATGAAAGCCATGGTGATCATGATTTGTGCATGTTGTTGTTTCACGACCTAGTCTCTGTGTCATCATAGGTAGAACAGGTGTCCACTCAGTTATAGGTGTAAAGACCTAGCATCTGTATATAGGAAGTGTTCTGAGCCTCCCCCTTGTGGTGGTTATCAAGTCCGACTACCTGGTTTAGGATGTCAGCTTTTCTATGGTGGGTAACGGGAACTAGGAATCTAGTGGACAGTGTGATGTGCACTTGTAGCTATGCTCTTATGATTATTTGTGGTTTCTCCCTATTTTGGTTTATACATGATAATGTATGTTTTGTTTTCAAAAGCTAACCATGCAGGGGTTTTATTAAACTTTTGGGTCTGATGTTATTAGTTGTTTTTCTATTGGGCTTTATAAGCTCACCCCCTATATTTCCCCCATTCCAGGATCCTAGTGGCGCGATTGTGGATAAGGTGAATTATTGATGAAGCCAATGTGTTTAGTGCCATAGTCCTTCTATTGAACATTAAATATGTAGTTAATTTGGAACCTAACAGTCTGTATATCTAATTTAGCTATGTAATAGTTAGAAATGAGGAATGGTGGATGCTAAGTATTATTTTGGATGTTTTATGACTTATTAAAATCTAACTGTTTTGTGACTACATAACTGTGGGGATATTATTGTTCTATGTATTAGAATAAACGATCCTACTTTTGTCACTAATATTTTTATATATAATTATAGGAGCTTTTCCATTGTTTTGACTTATAATTGTACAACTATTTAATATAAATTAAATGATCATTTATAAAAACTATTTTCCACCGAAGATCAAAGTTTGACCTTTGACCATCCAAGTTATAGATATTACAAATCTGCCACAGCCTAGGGCTCAGGTTGTGACAGATCCTCCATGATGTGATACACAAATGGATGCACTTAAGACTACTATTGATCATTGTTGTCTTTCTTAGTAAGACATGAAGGATATATTTTCACTTGGGGAGTAAGGACAATATGAGTTCTGATAATGTCAAAGAATGTTTGGACTATACTTTCATTAACAACTTGCTGGCTGAATTTTTTCTTATTGTCCCTTTCACTCATTTGGATTTTTTCTCCTCTGACCATCATGCTCTAATGGTTGACATTATTAGCTCATCAGTTAGTATTGATCATAACTCTCAAAAGATTAAATCTTGGTTTAGATTTTAATCGTTATGGCTAGAGGATCCTAAAGATACTACTTTAATTGTTGAGAACCAGCTAAATTCTAATTCTGATCCATTACAATAAGTTTGCAATAATTTAAATATATGTGCTTCTAAACTCCAATAATGTCATTTTTCTAGATATGGTCATCTTAAAAGTGAAGTCTGAGCTTCGCATGAGCTTCACGCCCATCCACTTCACTGGATTGAGGAGATCTGAAGCAATTTTGGATGATTTATTGGCTAAGGAGGAGTTATATTGGCATCAATGCTCTCTTCATTCTTGGTTAAAGGCTGGTGACGCTAATAGTAAGCTATTTCATACTCACGCATCATCTCACAAATTTTCTTATACATTTCAGAAACTTAAAAAAACAAATGGATCTTTTGTTACCTAACCCCAAGATCTTATAGCTATGGTTGAGGATTGTTTTACCATTATTTTCTCTACTCAAGGGATAGATCACCATGCTCTCAACTACACATTGTACACTATCCTAAGTTACTCAATACTGAAGACAGTGCTACTTTATCCCTTACGTTTGAGGATTATTTTGAGGTATAGTATTCGATGAGTTCAGATAAAAGCCTAATGTGATAACTCTATGAATATAGAGTTATTTATCTCTTTGGTGTATTAATTTACCCTTGTTGTCAATAATTTTAGTTTAATTTATATAATTATAATTAGTTTTATTTAGTTTTGAATAAATATTAATTCTAATATTTTTATATTAGTTTTAATTCATTTTTATAATTTTTAGATTATTTGTATTTAGTTTCTCACTAGTTAATTAATCTACACCAATTATGTGTGGTTTTGAAAAATGCTAAATAGATTTAAAATGTTAATTTTTGGTGCAGGATTTTCAGATTTCTACAGAAATACTGCAACATTTCGAGCATAATAACTATTGAGGGACCAACGTGGGAATTAAGGATGGTTGATCATTTAGTGAGCTTTTTTATTATTTATTTATTTGGTGGTTTATGGAAAAAGAAAGTCAGCTAGGATTTAAATAAAAGTTGACTTAAAAGAAGAGAAAATATGACATGTGGAGTAAAGAGACATGTAGGGTTTCCCTAATTGAAACCCTAACTTTAAAAAAAAAACTCAGCCACCATTCTAGACCCTCTACCTATTTTTTTACCGGCCACCATTGAAAAAACAAGAGAATGAATAAGAAAAAAGTAAAAGAAAATGAGAGAAAGAAAGCACAAATGAGGATTGCTTGAAGACAAGAATCATTGAAGACATTCATTTTGACTTGATTCTCTCTAATCTCTTCTAAGTATTTTTATTTCTTTCTTTTAATTTTCTTAACTATAAATTATTTTATTATTTGTATTTTTTAGATTATAGTTATGAGCTAAATTTTTCATAACTAGAATGATTGATGAATTCTAATATATGATTTTTGATGTTTTGTTAATGGTGTTAATGTGAAATTAAAGTTTTATTCATTCAAGTGGTTCTATTGTTTACTATTTACTTTGTTTGGCAATCAATTGTGAGTAATTGAAATAACTTTTAATACTGAAAGGTTTAGGTTTAATGGATACAAGACTTGAATGGTGCAAGATTACTCTCTTTGATTGTAATTTGTAATGGTATAAACATATATACCTTGCATAACTTGATGAAACTAGTGCTTGGAAATGTATTCTTGAAATTAGATTAGCATAGAGATATGTTTAGTTTTACTAAAGAATTTAAATCATAGTGATTTCGACGAAAGCATCTGAACTTTCTTGGAATTCCTAGATAATACCTAGTTTACTATATCATTCCAGTAGCATTGATGTCAGTATTTGCATATTAGAAAGAATTAGTTATTCTAGCTCATTTCTTTATCTTCCTCTCTTGTCATTTTGTTTGTTTTATTTACTTTCTTATTTATGTTTTAGGTTTAATCAAATCTTTGTCAATTACTTTATCCAAGTTGTTTAGTATTGATTTTTGCACGATTATTTGCTAATTCAATCCCTATGGAGGCTATACTTATTCTTAACACTTTATTACTTGTTGACTATGTACACTTGCGCATTTATATATTTTACACAAACCATTTTCAGCGTCGTTATTGATGACTGAATTTAGTGAAATTTTGTGTGTTAAAAATCAATTGCTTTTCAATTTGGTATTTTTTTTTCATTTGTTTATTTTTATTTTTCCTTGTTCTATATTACAGTTTTGTTTGTTTGTTTGGTCCTTTTGCAAAGTACTTGGGATGTCACATCAATAAGTACTCTTGAATTTTGTTCAACATGACTTGGAGCTTTCACATAAAGCATGGTGGAGATTCAAAAATTTGTTCATGAGGTTCCATTACCATGGTTTGTCTAGAGAGTGTTTACTTGAAGTCTTCCTTAATCAGTTGCATGTCACCACAAGAGAATGGGGAGAAAGAGGAGATGGTACCTCCAATTTCTACCAAATATCTATTGATGAAGCCTATTGGAAGTTGGAAGACATGGTGAAATATGATGAGTGGTATTGTTTGAATTCTCCAATAAACAACCAAGTTTGGGAGAATTTTTTTAGACATATGGAGCCTAATTTTAAAGATTGCACTCAAGAAGCATTGGGGGAGACATTGGAGGATTTCCAAGATTTCATCATAGAAGAACCTCAACAAGTGGATCAATCAAATTAATTGTAGGGTTTGGTGATGGAGTTTATGGCTAAAAGTGATGACTTGATTCAAAGCCAAGCTACACCCTTGAGGAATTTGGAGAATCAAATTGGGCTATTGCCTAATAAGTTGTGTAATAGACCCCATGGGGTTGTGCTTAACAATATAGAAAATTCATGGGGAAAGAACAAAGTGAGGTAGTCATTTTGAGAAGTGGTGAAGAGTTGGAGATGCTTTGAGAAAATTTTGAGAGGTAAAAGGAGCCCACTTCAATCCAAAGTAGCGAAGAAAAGGGAGAGAAAATAGTAAATTCAAGTTTGTTGAATTCTCTCTCTGTCCATAATGCTGCAAAATCATTTCAACAAAGTGGTGCAGAAAAGTTAAATGCCAATCCTCCATCTGTTGGGGTTTTATGCCCTAATTAAAACTCAATTTCTTTGTAATCTCGTTTTATTATCAATAAAAGAATAGAAATCATTTTTGGCTTGTTCAATCACTTTTCTCACATATTTTATTTTCATGATTATTTTTTTAATATAATTTTTTTTTAAATCCTGAGAATATAGCTAATCATATTTATAGTGACATAATCACAGTGGAATGTAAATATGATTATATGCTAAAAAATAAGTGAGTCCTAAGATTATTCATTGCACAAGATTTACACTAACTTGCCAATCTATGATCTAATCTACTTACACATTGTAGTGTTATGTTCTTTCCAGAACATTAGGAAAGTGGATAAGATCAGATGTATTTGTTACATCAGATTAGACCGCTATTGACAGTAGATAGGATATGTAAACATACTATTATTATCTATTCTAGTCATATCATATAGTTGACCATAAGTTAATTCAATCTCAATTCTGAGTGTTTAGTATTCAAACTGATTGTATTATTTGAGTTCTTTAACTTGTTCGTTACCAGCTTACCCTACGGACTAACCCATACTTACATCTTGGGAACTTGTTAGTATAATGAGTGAGAGTGTTAATCATAGATATGAACATCTATAGCTAATGATGAAGTAAAATGATGTTTTCCCTTTAGTTTGTTTCGAGGTGCTAAATGATAGAGATCTCATTTCAATAATTAATATTAGTTTACTAAAATATCATTTACAAGGAACAAAGTGTTTTAAGGATAAAATACAATGAGGGGTAAAACAGTATTTAAGTATCATCTCATTGTAGACTGTCTATAGAGGATTGAGTGATAGTTATGGTTGTAACAATAGATAACTAATAATGTATCTGTATTGATTATAGAGCGGTCTATGAATTAAATAGTGCAATTATGAGCCTTTAGTAGAGTCACGAGGAATTAATAAGTTATTAAATTTATGATAACTTATTGGATCTTAATTTCATAAGCGCATGGTCCCCACAGTACCTTGGATAAAATCATTTATATAGTCTCAATTAATTGATTTAATTATCAATTAAAATGATCAAAGTTGATCATGTCAATTTTGGATAGTTTCACAGATTTATGCAATTTAGAGAAGAAAATAGATTTTAGGGTAGATTTTTTATTATGAAAAATTAGCGTCTAAATTAATAAATAAGTTTAAATCAAGGTTCAAATTATAAATAATTAATTTGATCAATTATTTAAATAATTGTTTAGTTTATTAAACAATAGTTTATTATACGAGCTTTGATTTTAAGTTCAATGAGCTTATAATTAAATGGGAAATTTTATGGCCCTAAAGCCCGTGATAATTTCGACCTAATGGCTGATATTACCTATTATTTTATTAATTTTTCAATTAAATAAGTGACCTAATTGAGCCTATAAAATGAATGCTAAGTGAGAGTTGAGAACATATGATTAGAATATCTAGTTTTGATGCTTTAGGGTTTTAGACTCTCTCTACATCAAAAATCATTTTCTAAACCTCAATATTCTCTTCTCTTCTTTTCTTTGTATCTATCTATGTATTGAGAATTGCCCACTCTAGTCTAGGTGATTCTAAGGATACTATGGAAGGCTGTGAAGAAATTTGAAGATCAGTTCAATTTCTTGGTGATACCCTGCAACAAAAATGATACAAGGGTTAGAGAAACTGAAGGAATGACTTATTTATTCCGCTGCATATAATGAAAGTGTTCTTATCATTATCTCTGTTTAAATTCAATTATAGAAACACGTTCTATATTTTCTTATATTAATTTATTCAATATATGATTTACGTAGAAATAAATAAGATCATGTATAAGTTTTCCCTTCACCATCACCCTTGTTGCAACATCACAAAGATCAACAAGAAGAAGACTTTGCTTTTCAACATAAAGATCAATTGGTCATGGAAGGGTACGCATATGAAGATAATTTTTAGCCGCCACCCCATCTACCACCATCATTAGCATTTTTTGTTTGTTTCCATCATGCATCTTCACCAAAAGCAAGCCAAGTTGAACATATGAGTCTTCTAGTTCCAAAGCTAGCCAAGCTTGAGGGCATTCGCAACAAAGACCCATATGTGAGGGCATATGCCACTCTCTATGGTGGAAACCGCTCTTTGATGAGTGCTTCTCCAAAAGTCAAGCCAATGACTTTAAATCAAGCGCCTCTTGGGAGCAACCCAAGCTTTCTATTTTTTTTTTAATTTAAATAATTATGAAATGTTAAATATTTTTGACAATTGTATTGTAGTTTTTTCTTTTTTCTTTTTCTCTCATGTAGATACAAGCATTAAGGCCAGTGAAAGTGGGTGAAATTATGGAGATCGACACTAGCAAGCTTGCACATCATTGAAATGGGAATTCTTCTTTAACTTTTCTCTATTTATATTTTTTTTAAGCTTGTTCACATACTTGAGGATTTTGTGCATCCAAAGCTTTGAGAAACTAAAATTTTATTTTATTTTCAATTTTTTAGCTTGCTTGTTTATTTGTTTTTTAAAAAAAGAATAAATTGAGGCATATGTGCTTTTGTTTAGTGATTTTCCACATTCCAATGATAGGATATATGATTGATATTTTCTATAGCTTGTTGAAAAATGTGAATATTGTTTGGGATTGCGAGTAATTTTGTGTTTGTTTCATTGATTTAGGCCATCTTTAGACTGTTTGAGTCTTTCAAGCCTACATGGATACATTTTATATCCCTACCTACCCCCATTGAGCCTAAATTATCATTTTCTTTGTTAGCCATATATTAGCCTTGCTTTTAAAATATTTTTTCTACTTTTTTCACCTTCACTTTCAACTATAAGCACTTTGATCTTTATGGGACATATGTTGAGTGGTGTCATTCAGGGAAGGATGGGAGGAGTTGTTATTTTTTTTTTTTTGCCAAAAATAAAAGAACAAAAAAAAAAACAAAAAAAAAAAGAAAAAGAGGGAGAACTTGGTGAGAGATTGCATTATCTATATTTTCTTGTTTTCAAGATTGAAGACAATGTTGATTTTAAGTTTGGGGGTGAGGTATATTTTCATCATTTAGTCACTTCTCATTGTATATATTTCTTTCGCATTAAAAAAAGATAAAAAAGATGAAAAAAGTGTTGCGCTCATGTTTTTCATTACAAATAAATAAGTTTGGGGTTGTAGCATCTAAAAAAAAGTTCAATAAATAGTACGTGGAAAGAGAATTGACCATTATTTTTTGGTTATTTTCCTAGGAGTATTGTGAGCACTTTGATGGTCTTAGGAAGATTAATGTGTTTAGGGTGATTTGAGCCAAAATTGTATCATTTATTTTACCTTTATTCGAGCCTAGCATTACAAGCTTCAAAAGTCCTATTGATCATTCGTTGTGTGTTTGTCTACATGAGTGGAGCGAAATATGAAAAACAAACTTATGAGACTTTGTCATTCTAGAGATTTTGTACTGAATTGATATTTGCATATATTGATCTAAAATGCAAGCAATAATTTGAGAAAAGGCATCACACACACAAACACACATATGGAGTAATCAAAATTAGAATGAGACATACTCTTGAATTTTATACAATCTTTGGAAAATCTTTGTATTTTTCTTTGAGTTATGATTTTTACAAATCTATTAGAAAAATTGTTGAAATCACCAACTATAGTCACTCATTGCCTCTTATTTTATTTTAATTTCTTTTCTTTTTTGCTTGAGGACAAGCAAAATCTTAATGTTGATATGGGTTTTAGCCAACAGTTGATTTAGAAATCTGATAAGAGTATTAGTGCTTATTTGCAAACTGTAATGAACTTATATGAACCCTTTCTTACACACACAATTTTACGTGGTTCAGTGGTTAAAATCCACCTAGTCTACGAGACAATATTATTGCTCTCTCACAATTTCTGCAGAGTGTCAGTATTATAAAAAGGTTGTCCCCTTCCTTATCCATTATCCCTGATTTTTATATTGGAATTTCTGGACAGGTTTGGGTAACTGTGTGCATAAATATGATAAACATTTAATAAATACAATTCCCATTTACATAGGGATAGGATTGCCTAACAGAGTATACTCTTGTTATCTCAGACAATAAATGTACAATACAACCTCGACATTAATGAGCGTATAGAGTGCCTCCCAATCTTTCATGATCCTTCAGTTTGCGTCATGACCAGGTTTCCACGAGCTGGACATACTCAGAGTGCCCTAAAGGGGATCCAGTCGCTACATGTCTCGAACTAGACCGTCATCCTAAGAGGCGATCTGCCAATTACCTGAATGTCGTGCTACCAAGTCCTAACTTGAGTTGTTCACGTCATCATTAGCTAGATGTTCTACTCATCTGCTTTTTCCATTTATTCATCTGCAAACTGTACCCCTAGTTGAGTGATTAAACTTGCGCTGATTTTTAGGGTACAACATTTTCCCCCCAAGCTCCTGCTCGTGCTTGATGTCATCACTTTCTGACATGTACAGTAGGAGCCTTTTAGGCTTCTATCATGTAAAATCGTGTCTGCTTGCTACTCGAGTGTTAAGTACGTGGTCGTCTATAATTGGCATCTATTCGGGTTTCGAGGACTGTGACAACTATCCTGTTAACTTTTTGTTGCTGCACGGGTCATTTAATCTTGGCCTTTGGATCTTAAGTTGACCTAATCTGATGGCCCAAATTAATTCCATAGCTTACGTATATATAGGGAGACCAGGCCTGAACCTTGCAACCTTTACATTCAAAAAGTTTCCTTTCAGAAACAAAATCCCCCTTTTCTCTCAATTTTTTTTCAAAATCCTTCATCGCCCTTCAGTTTCTTAGAAGCTGTGAAGCTCCTGCTTCTGGACGCATCGACATTCTCATCGAACAAACGTACAAACTGTAAGAATTTCCTCATCTGGTTTGAATCTTTCACTTCTTTATTTTCCAATGAGTTTTTTACTTTGAATTTTTTTTGTTTAGTACCGTTTCGTGTTCTGGCCAGTCTGAGTTTAAATAGGGTTCGGTTTCGGCTAAAAGAACGATACTAGACTTATTAAGAAATAAGGTATTCAAAAACTGAGAAAATTTTCTGGGTTTTGCAAGGGAAATGCCTCTTATTATATTAGAATACTTGTTTGGATGTAGAAGTTGAGAGGTTTTTAGGTTTGGCTCTGGGTAGCTTAAGGGTCACGATTCCTTAAGTGGTTTTTCATTAAACCGCTTTCAAAAGAAAAGAAGTGGGTCTGACAAATCTGACACACGAATGCCAAAGTATCAGGGAATTTCCCGAATTCATAGCGCGTGGCTAGAACTATGCGTGGAACCACACGTCGATGTTAGGACATAACTTAGCTCGTGTAAATTTTGAATCGCCAAAAGTAAACTACTCAAACCCTTGGGTCACTGTAGCTTTATCGTCATATCTATTCATTTTCTTAGGCCGCCACTAATAGGTCGCTTTGTTGTCAGGCGAGCTAGATCATGGCTCCATCAAAGAAAAACGTCATGAGCTTCTCTACTCAGAACAAGAATAAAGACAAGCAGATCGCATCTGAATCTCCAATTCCTCACTTCGATCCAGTGGTGGAGAGAGAGATTGTTGTTGACCCTAACGCTTTTTTCGAGGCCAAGCACATCGTGTCCTGAAAAATGTCACAGGGGAAAGTAAACAAAATACTGTTGAGTCATGGGATCGAAATGGGAATTGATGTCCTTATTGCGTGACCTCATTCGGAAGGAGAGCGGAGCTGCGCCCTCTTCAAGATGACTTTGGGGCTTGGAGTGATGAGCACCCGAAGGTAGGTGCTTTCCTCCCCTTAGACCAGTACTTCATAGATCTCTTGAACTACGTTGAACTGGATCCATTCCAGCTCCCCCCAAACTCGTATCGACTTTTGGCGGGGTTAAAATATATGTTTTTGAGGCATGAGTGGGAGGTCCCATCCCGGTTGATATTATGTACTTCTTCTGCCTCAAGGTCAGCCCTGATCAGAAGGGGTTTTACTACCTCACTCGCATTATTGACCTCCCTAACCACACTAATGACTATAAATATCAGTTCTTCATGTTAAATGGGTTCAAGAAATGCTGTCATGGACACTTCAACCGCCCTCATAAGTCTCCTAACTTTCTGAATTCTGTATGCAAACTCTCTTATCATTTTCATTTTTTTTTGAGTTATAACCCTTCTAACTGAGTTTGTCCCTTGTGCAGCTATATTCAATAGGACAGAGCGGTCAGAGACCCTTAGGGGTCAATACGAGATGTTATCTCATCTTCCTTCGAAGGAGAAGGACTTTTGCAAGGTAGTGAATGATGCTACCATGGTGGCCTGCAACCTGATTTGTAAAGGCCATACGCTAGCTATCAAGATCCGAGGTCCACCTCTTGTTCTCTTCGAGCTTCCTTATCCTCAAGAAGTATTTCCTGCCATAGAGGACACCGAGGAGGAAGAAAATGTGGCACTACCGGTGCGCAAGGGGAGAGTTCCTGAAGATGAATAGGGTCCTGAACCAGAGAGAGATGAGACTGGGGCAGGAGCCGGCACTTCTGGCCAAGGTAAACCTTATAGAGAATTAGATTGGGTTGCTACCAGTTTTAGGCTAATTCATTTCAACCCCCATCAGCTCGTTAGTCGACACACTTCTGACCCAGACCTGAACACAACACTCGTTCAGTGTGTGGAACATTTGGTGATACGCTATGAACATGGCTACCCTAGATGCACCATTTTGGTTGACAACACCCTCCACTTTAGGTCCCCCATTTTTGATGAGTATGGGACAAATCGTAGGACATGACCTTCCTTACGTCAGGGTGTATTTTACCCCAGCTTTAAGCAGTCTGTAGATGAGTCTAGCTCAGAAGAAGAGCCTGAACCCCCCAAGACCCAGGATGTAAGAATTCTAGACTCTCCCCCACCTTCAGTAGTCCAACAGTTAGAGGTTATACCTAGTTCGATTCATAACCCTCAGTTGATCGTAAGAGATTTCTCCCCTAGCTCAGAGGGTAGGGTTCTTACTCTGTTCTTGTCTTTGCAATACTTTGACTAACTATCCCTTGTATCTGAATCTTCAACTCGTTCCTTTTCAGGTGAAGAGATGGACTTGCCAGATGCCTCAAGTCTAAGAGGTGCCTTCAACGCTGGCAGGGCCAGAGCTGGGCCCATGGTAAAAAGGCCAAGGGTGCCAAAGAAACATGCTTCCAAGACTGGAACTTCCATCGGGTCGCCTGTCAAAGACAAAGGTGACAGCTCCACCCGGGAGCAGCAACAGTAGACTAAACCCCCACCTCTGGTAACAACAATCACAGCTCTTGAGGCTCCTCCTCCTCTGCCTCGACATGTACCACCTTCGGTTCCTCAAGTGATCCAAGGATAAGCTCCCTCCGCTCATGTTCGACATGTTCAGATCCCGATAAAGCCACTCGAGCTGGAAAGGATCCCCAAAGCGTTTTGGGGGACTATATACGAGATGGCGAGCCATATGGTGGGTCGTGCGTATAGATCCAATGTCAAGGATCTGAGGGTCGGGGAGGAGTGTACTCCCGAAGATGTCTGCTATGGGAATGAACCTCACTGCGAGCCTCTTTGTAACGCCATAAATAACCAAGACCGTTACACTGTGTATTTTAAAATAGTGCAAGACTTGCTAATCAAGCCGTTTGAATAACAATAATGTGTTCCTAAGGTTAACTATCAGGTTAGGGTTAAAAGATTTTGATCATTAACGGTTAATTTCATTAAAATAGATGTTTTATACATGGGATCCAAAAAATAGGGTTTAAGAGACAATTTATAACTCCAAAATTTTTTGTACAACCAATAGCCACTCTAGTGGAAAAATACAAAATTTAAGGCTTTGTCTCTGGACTATCCCTTGGCCGTGGAGGACGACCAGCTGACAATGTACACCTCGCCCCTAGAGCTCTCCAACTCATGATTGGTCCAGCTTCCCTTTGCCTTTAGCTTCACCACGTAGCACCCGTGAGCCCAGGCCCAGCAAGAAAACCATAATAGGAAGCACACCAAGCAACAGTTAAATACAATCAATTTTTAACTCAAACTTTTCAATCAGTTAACAGAATTCAAATATAAAGCCAAACAATGGTAACAATCTCTTAGGCTATTCATTCTCATATACGTAAATTACATCTCAAAGTCAATTACGTAAATGCTTAAGGTTGGCACGATTAGGCCGAGCCCTTTGTTTTTATGGCTGACCCCGGCTCGCTTAACCTGAGCTACATTCAGTATGCTTACTGTCAGCCTCAACTCTCTTAGGCCGTTCATTCTCATATATCACATTGATGTTACAAACACACAATACAAACGACCAATAATTTGGAACCTCAGTCCTTTTCTCAACCACACAAGGGTGTAGTTATCTTACCTCGAATTTTGAGCGAAGAATACAATACGGTCCCGAGCACAAGCCTCAATAGGTAACCATCAATCATGGGCCTTGGCGATAATCCTAGTCACAATGTAAATGGGTAGGCATCAATTTCTAATCCAAATCAATACTTAGAAAACAATAGCTAGCCTCCGGGACCTCGATTTCTACTAAACCGGGTAGTAGTAGAAATCGTCTCGAGCGCTTGAAGTTTGAACTCCTAAGACTCTTCGAACCTTAGACCATATTCCCCTTCAATTCGCCATTATGGGCCGCGTCCCGCCCTTCAAACAGAGACCCAATCCCCCCCCTGATGGGGGACACGGGCCGCGACTTGCACTCCCCCTAGTCGCGGCACGCCTAGCGCACAGAGGCTCCCAACCTCAAAACTCATGCGGGCCGCGACGCCTGAAGAATAGGGCCACGACCCATGTCTCTAAACCCAGAAAATCCTCCATTTTCTTAACATTTCACCTTGAGTTTACTCTCAATTAACACTCCAAAACAACAACCTAACCAGAATTTATGCCAAGAATCCTCATCCCTTTGATCTAAACACTATACCTAACTCATAACCAATTCTTACCCTTATTAAATACTTAAATTCAACCAAAACTAGCTAGTAAACTAAGACTCATGCAACCTCTAGTTTTCAACATAGTTTCAGCAGAAAAAATTTAGCTTGCTCAGTACAAATTTTCAAACCTCAATTGCAGCTTATATCCTCAACAATACTCTGACTAATCCCAGCTTGGTTTTCCTCCAAATTCCCAGCTCAATTCCATCTTGGTCCCATTCAGTTCTCCAAGTTTAACCCAAGTTCCAAAGAGAGTGAGTGAGAAAACGTGTAGGAGGTGAGAGAGAGAAATTCTGTAAGTTTCTAGTTCTTTTCCTAAGTCTTCTGAGTATGTCCTAACCCAACAAAAGTCTATTTTACCCTTTAAACTTACTAATCCTCTAGGGTCTCTAAAGGGTAAATGGTCATTTTCCCCCAGTTCCCGCTAATACCTCAAATGTTCCCTACCATTAATCAATTAACCCTGTCACGTCTAATTAATTACCAAACATTTATTCATTACTCAATAAATCCCAAAATATTTTCTAAATTCGCAAAATACCCCCAGGCTCCCCCCAATCTGGGTATTTAAACCCCGCTGTGACTATTTCGCTAATCTGCTCACTAGGACCGTCTCGGGCCATATGCTGCAAACCCTAAAATTTGGAGGTAAAAATAGGATCCCGGTCTAGCACTATAGACTTGGGAACCCCATGGATACATACAATCTCCCTCGCGTACAGTTCTACGTATTGATCCACAGTATAGGTTGTCTTCACTGGTAGAAATTGTGCTGACTTGGTGTATCTGTCTTCTATCACCCTCACCGAGTCATACAGCCCCACTGTCTTAGGTAAACCTTCCACAATATCCATAGTAATGTCCTCCCACTTCTACTCGAGAATACCCAAAGGCTGTAGCAACCCCGCTGGTCGTTGATGCTCAGCCTTCACCTGCTATCAGGTCAAATACTTGGCCACGTACTCCACTACATCCTTCTTCATCCTAGGCCACCAATACAACGTCTGTAGATCTTGATCCATCTTCATGGTGCCTGGATGGAGTGAGTATGGTGTAGTATGGGATTCATCGAGTATCTCTCGTCTAATACCCACATCTGTCGAGACACAAATCCGACCTTATACCGTGATAAACCAGTCTCTGACATGGAATAGTCCTTAGCCACTACGGCTAGGACATTCTCTCTAACCCCACGCAGTTGTATACCAACCAACTGACCTTCTCTTATCCTTTCTAGAAGGGTCGACTGTAAGGTGATATTGGGCAACCGGCCCACAACTAGTTCTATCTTTACTCTAGTCATCTCCTCTGCCAACTCTTTTGATATTTGTGCAGAGATAAACAACTGTCCCGGGCCTCTCGTACTCAACGCATCTGCCACTACATTGGCCTTCACTGGGTGGTAAAGGATATAACAATCATAGTCCTTCACCAACTCTAGCCAATGCCTTTGCCTTATATTCAAGTCCTTCTTGGTGAAGAAATACTTCAAACTCTTATGATTGGTGTATATCTCGCACTTCTCTCCATACAGGTAATGTCGCCAAACTTTTAGTGTGAATACCACCGCTGCTAACTCTAAATGATGTCTTGGGTATTGTTGCTAATACTCCTTTAGTTGCCATGAGGCATAAGCAATAACCTTCTCATTCTGCATCAACACGCATCCCAATCCCAACCTCGATGCATCATAGTATACTACAAACTTGCCTCCCTCCGAAGGAAGGCTCAACACGGGGGCAGTAATCAGTCGTCGCTTCAATTCCTGGAAGCTATTCTCACACTTATCGGACCAGATGAACTTCAAATTCTTTCATGTCAATTCTGTCATCGATGCAACAATCTTTGAGAACCCTTCCACGAACTGTCTGTAATATACCGCTAATCTAAGGAAGCTCCTAACCTCTAAGGCATTCCTTAGCCTCAGCCAATCTCTCACTGCCTCTACCTTAGCTAGATCCATCTTAATCCCATCTTCGGCAACAATATGTCCAAGGAATGTCACTTCTGATAACCAGAACTTACACTTCTCAAACTTGGCATACAACCGATGCTCTCTCAGTCTCTGCAGTACCTGTCGGAGATGTTGTTCATGCTCTGCCTCTTAACTAGAATAAACCAAGATGCTGTCGATGAAGACAATCACAAACTGATCTAAGAAGTCCTTGAACACCCTGTTCATCAGGTCCATGAATGTTTCTGGGGCATTGATCAGACCAAAGGACATGACCAGAAACTCATAATGCCCATACCTCGTTCGGAAGGCCATCTTTGGTATATCCCCGTCCTTGATCCTCAGCTGATGATAACCAGATCAAAGATCAATCTTCGAGAATACCGTCTTTCCCTGCAGCTGATTGAACAGGTCATTGATCCTTGGTAAGGGTATTTGTTTTTTATGGTCAACTTGTTTAACTCCCTATAGTCTATACACATTCTCAAAGTCTCGTCATTCTTCTTCACAAACAAAACTGGAGCACCCCATGGAGAGAAACTAAGCTTGATAAACCCCAAATCAAGAAGTTCTTGTAACTGTATCTTCAACTCCTTCAGTTCCGCAGGAGACATCCTATATGGTGCCCTCGATACTGGCTCTGTTCCCAGCACTAACTCAATGACGAACTGAATCTCCCGGTGCGGCGGCAGTCCTGATAAATCCTCAAGAAACACATCCAAGAACTTGCGTACCAATTTGGTCTCTCCCGGCCCTGCTGACATAACTCTGGTGGTATCCACCACACTAGCTAGCAAACCTATACAACCTCCCTGTAATAGGTCTCTAGCTCTCAAAGTTGATATCATGGGAATGCGGGGTCCATGCACAGTGCCCACGAAAATAAAGGGATCCTCTCCTTCAGGCTCAAAGGTTACCACCTTCTTCCCACAGTCTATAGTAGCCCTATATTCGACCAACCAATCCATCCTCAAGATCATATCAAAGTCATCCATACTCAACTCAATCATGTCTACTAACAGTTCCTTACTATCTACCATCACTGGCAGTGCTTTAACCCATCTCCTAGAAACTACCAGTTCCCCTGTAGGAAGTATAGTCCCAAACCCCACAGTATAATACTCACTAGGTCTACACAATCTATCAATTACCTTACTAGAAACAAACAAATGTGTAGCACCAGAGTCGATCAATATAGTATAAGAAGAGCAAGCGCTAAAAAGCTGACCTGTCACTACCGAGGGACTATCCTCGGCCTTTGCCTGCGTCAAGGTGAACACTCGAGCGGGAGTCAAGCTGTCCACCTTCCCAGATTCCTCCTTCTTCGCTGTTGGGTAGTTCTTCTTGAGGTGTCCCACCACCCTGCATAAGTGGCAAGCATTTGCCCGACATTCGCCTAGATGGTGCTTCCTGCATCTCGTGCACCCTGGATAACTTTTCCATGTCTCACTGCCTCCCTGGCGACCACCTTGAACACCACAACCTCTCTTATTAGGACCAGCATGGGTCAAAGTGTCAGGGGTCTTCCTCTTCAGATCACTGGGGCCTCCGCCCCTACCAAGTGTATGGAGGCACTGCCCTGTGAACATCCCGTCTCGCAACGTTCTCCCTCCACATCTTATTTTCTACCTCTTATGCAGTAAGAGCCTTCTCAACAGCCTGAGCATAAGTCGTCTGCCCAGGTACTGATGTAATCCTCATATACTGAGCTATCATGGCATTAAGCTCCCGGATGAACCTGTCCTATGTAGTCGCATCTGTAGGCACCAAGTCTGATGCAAACTTCGCTAGCCTATCAAACTTCAGGGCATACTCTGTAAATGTCATGCTACCCTGTACCAGCCCTATGAATTCATTCACCTTGGCTGCCCTGATGGCAACATTGTAATACTTTTGGTTGAACAGATCTCTGATCCCATCCGAACTTAAATTAGAAATATCCTTGGTCTATGATGCCACCTCCCACCAAATAGGGGCATCCTCTCTAAGCATATAGGTGGAAAAGGTCACCCTGTCATTACCTTCCACCCGCATAAAATCCAGGATAGAAGTGATCATACTCATCGACTGTTCAACCTTTAGTGGGTCATGTCCTTCCTCAAAGGTTGGAGAATGGTGTCTCCTGAACCGCTCATAAAGTGGCTCCCACCTATTCCCAACCTCAGGTGGTTGTACAACTGGAGCCACAGTAGGTGGAATAATAGGGGCAACACTCCTTGACGAAGCCTGCTGTGTTAGAGGATGGATCTGCTCTTCCTAACTCTGTAACTGAGCTTGCATATAAGAAAGTATCTGCTGCCAATTTTCAGGGACTGGTAGAGGGTTCTGATCCTGATCATCATCTCTAGCCTCAGACACCGTGCCGGCTAGTCGTATTAATTGCCTTGGACGCATAGCTATCCAAGTTTATCTTTAATCAATAACTCGGCAGTCAAGCAATGATGACAGGTCGACAGAGTTTGAATTCCCGAGCCTCCTTGAACCTTAGACCTTATTCCCCTTAATTTCCCCATTGTGGGGCCGCAGCCCGCCCTTCAAACAGAGACACGATCCCCCCCTGATGGGGGACACGGGTCGCGACTTGCAATCCTCTGAGTTGCGATGCGCCTGGAATAACAGAGGCTCCCAGCCTCAAAACTCATGCAGGTCATGGCGCCTTTAAAACAAGGCTGCTACCCAAGTCCCTAAACCCAGAAAATCCTCCATTTTCTTAACACTTCTCCTCGAGTTTACCCTCAATTCACACTCTAAAACAGCAACCTAAGCATAATTTATGCCCAGAATTCCCATCCCTTTGATCTAAACACTATATCCAACTCATAAAAAATTCTTACCCTTATTAAATATTCAAATTCAACAAAAAATAGCTAGTAAACTAAGACTCATGCAACCTCTAGTTTTCAACATAGTTTCAGCAGAAAAAATTTCAGCTTGCTCGGTACGAATTTTCATACCTCGATTTCAGCTTAGATCATCAACAATACTTTGACAAATCCCAGCTTGGTTTTCCTCCAAATTCCCAGCTCAATTCCAGATTGGTCTCCTTCAATTCTCCAAGTTTCACCCATGTTCCAAAGAGAGTCAGTGAGAAAACGTGTAGGAGGTGAGAGAGAGAAATTTCTAAGTTTCCAATTCTTTTCCTAAGTCTTCTAAGTATACCCTAACCCAGCAATAGTCTATTTTTCCCTTAAACTTATTAATCCTCTAGGGGCTCTAAAGGGTAAAACAGTCATGATCCCCTCGGTTCCCGCTAATACCTCAAATGTTCCCTACCATTAATCAATTAACCTCACCATGTCTAATTAATTACCAAATATTTATTCATTACTCAATAAATCTCAAAATATTTTCTAAATTCCCAAAATACCCCTAGGTTTTCCCTGAGCCGGGTATTTAAATCCCCTTGTGACTATTTGGCTAATTCGCTAACTAGGACCGTCTCGAGCCATATGTTGCAAATATATCCACATAATAATGTGGTCTCAACCATATATCCATAAAAAAAATCATATTTATGCCCTCAACGAACTAAAATTACAAATATGCTTTTATAAGCTATAAAGGGCGCACATGCATATTTAACACTCATAAACATGCATATCATATAATCATATTAATCATGCATGCCACATAGGCACGCATTTAACCAATTAAACACACATATAAACCAATTATGCCTCCTGACACGCTAATCAAGGCACTAAGCCTTATTAGCTATTTTGGGTCGTTACACGTTTTTATTCTTCTAACATTTCTTTTTGTTTTCTTCTTTCTTTTTTTTTTTACTAACCTTGACTTGCCTTTTCCTTTTACAGCCTGTCTTGGCTCAACTCCACAGAATTGCTCGGATTCGAGCTAGGAGTGATGAACTCCAAGCCACCTTGATCGCCACCCAAGAGAGCAAGTGATCTGCAAAGGCTACCCTGACTGCTTCCTAGGAAGGCGAACAAAGTGATAAGAATCAAGTCATGGAAGTGAGTTGTTGACCGAAACAACTACAGGCTGAGAATGATGGCCTCAAAAAGAAGATTGACGAGGTCGAGGACGAAGCCAAGGAGGAGGCCGAGAGGGCGAGGTTAGAGATTACGGAGATGTCAAACTCGATGGAGGAGATGCTTTACCAGTGGTAGGATTTCAACTAGGACAGGAATTTCACTTTCATGGAGCCAGGGTTTTGGGAACCTTTTTTTCCAAATTCAAGACTCGATTATCAAATGAACCCTTTGAGACCATCGAGGCCTCTGATGCTGCTGAAGGGGATGGCGAGGAAGTGACATCCTCTGAGCAAGTCGATGAAGCTCAATGATTCATTTTCTTTATTTTATATTTTGTAACTAAGTCCCTAGGGGTTAAGACAGTCGCCTTCGGCTCAGGTCGAGGTTTTTTCTCTCCTCGAGATAACTATATGCTTTTGAATACTTATTTAGTTTGTGATCTATTCGTGTTTCCCTTAGTGTATTATTTTCCCTTGTTTTTGAATTCTTGGATTCTTGTACACTCGAAATCTTAGGGGTTGTCTTTAGATTGGGATAGATTTTTGATGGCTCGACTAAATAATTTTAGTCAATATCTTAGTTGTATCCAAGATTTTTTCCGCCTAATTGTGTTATACCTATCAGGAATCAAGCATCGGACCTGGTCGTATCCAAGGATTTTATTATGCTTAATAGCATTGTACCAGTTAGGAATCAGGCCTCAGACCTTGTTATTTCCAGGGTTTTCTTTTAGAAATTTCTCAATCTTAGTTCGTGTTCAGAATTTGAAAATTTGATCTTTAAAAAGTCGTTGACTAATCATCCGAGTGTGTTGAACTCTTTTAAAAGCTTTCTTCGGTTATGTGCCCCCTAAGCAACCATAACTTATAAATGATTTAGGTGGCTTTTACAAAGTGAGCCGACGATAATAAAACGACAAAATTGATTACGTAATAATCCAATTGTTATTAAAATGAAATGGCTTTTATAGATTAGCCTTACATAAACAAAAATTCTAAAAAAATTAAAGAAAACAAAATTATTGACAGTACTTTTGGAGGAGTAGGGCATTCCAGGTCTGTAGAACTATTTCTCCACTTAATCGGGCTAGCTAAAAGGTCCCTTCGCGCAGGATCTCCACGATTTGGTATTGTAATGCCCTAAAATCCTTAATAAGGTTTTGGACCTTGATCAGGAGGCTGGGAGGACCATAATTGATTTATTATGCCATTAAATGATTATATGCATGTTTATGATGATAAATGCGTGCATATGGGTCCATTTTTAATTATAAGGCATTTTGGTAATTTGGCCCGTTGAGGGCATAATTGTGTATTTTCATGCATTTTTGTGAATTGTGAATGATACCACATTATATGCTGATTTTTTCGATCCATTCAGCATGAGACGATCTTGAATGCAAGTTATCGGTCTGGTCATAACGCGATTAATTCGGGGCTCAAGGTGAGTCTCGAGGTAATTTGGAGATTAAAACATTACCGGGAATTAAAGGGTAATGGGATATGATTTATTAGCATTTGAGAATATTGAGAATAACGAGAATTGGAGGGTGTTAATTATTTACGAGATAGGCGGGAAAGGATGATTTTTCCCTTGGTGGCTGTTAAAGGTTTTAATTAGGCTTGGGGGCATTTTAGTCTTTTCACCTTATGGTTATATTTAGCCATTAGAAGGCTATGGAAGTTAAGCAAAACAGAGCACCATTTCCTTCTCACTCGTACACCATATCTCTTTCTTTTTCCTTTGAATTTTGAAGCTCATTTTGAGGAACCAAGCTAGGGAGTCAAGTCTTGATAAGAGGGTGTAATTCTGAGCTTGGGGTAAGTTCTTAACCATAGAATCTCTTGTTCTTGCTATGTTTTCATTTGGTTTTCAGTTTGCTTCTTGAGTTGGAAAGTTTAGAATTCAATGGAGTTTTTGGCTAAGGTTACTTGGGTTATGATGCCTAAGTCATGTGTAGATGGTTTTTGGGTTCAATTGAGGGTTTAAATGGAGTTTGGAAGCTTGTTTTTTAGGTTGGAAATGGAGGAATCGAAGGAGGCTAAAACCGGGGCTGATCAGCCTAGTCCTAGCGCTACAGCGCCCAAGGGGGAATGCTACATCGCTAACCAAGGCAAATCAATCCTGGTTGTAGTGCTGGGGCGCTAGGGGGCAGCGATGTAGCGCTACCCTGCTTTCTCTGATGCATATTTTGGGCACTTTTGAGGGTTTTTGGCTTGGGGTTTCAATTCCTAAGGCTCAGGATCGAATCTACTCATCGTTTTGGTACAATTCGGGGTCTCAAGAGTGAGGTTTAGGTCAAGACCCTTTTATGGTTGATTTTCATTAACGAAAATTATATTTGGTTATGACTAGGTTACCACTATGGAATTAAAAGATCGATCATTTTCAAGGGTCGTTCAATTGTTATTTCTCGCTTGAACCAGGGGTAAGAAAACTGCACCCAGTATGTGATGCACGAGAAACATGTGATTAGGGCATGCCATGAATGTTGAATATGAGATTGATCAGAGCTTGAGTCTCTGTGTTTGTGCATGATCGTAATTATGCTATCAATTATTAAGTACGCATGCTGAATGCCCTTTATTTGGATATTTGACATATGATATATGCTTGGTTGCATTGCTTACTTGTGTGTGGCATTGACCCATGAGTCAAAAATTGGCAATGTTGTTGATATTAAGTGTGAAGTTGCGACTCGCAAGTCAATTTCGGCAGTAGTAATGAGCATTGGTCATATGGTATTGAATAATAAGTCAAGAATAGTTTTAGCGTGTTTAACGCAAGCCAAAAAGATTAGATCTAATCGACATCTGCATTGAATGACTCATCATGAGCATTAATGCCCGACCAACCTCAGGTTCGATGAAAACTAAAACTGCTTGTCTAGCCTATGGCTAGTCAATTAGAGACAGGGCTAGAAGGCCTAGGTGACTGCATCATCACATGGCTATGGGTGCTGAGCCCCGTAGTGACTACTCATCAGTCACTCATCTATTTAATCTTGTGACTACTCATCAGTCACTCATCTGTTTAAGCTAGTGACTACCCATCAATCACTCATTTGTTTAAGCTAGTGACTACACATCAGTCACTCATTTGTTTAAGCTAGTGACTACTCATCAGTCACTCATCTAATTAGAGTTATACGCTCCATTATGGTTAACAGAACCTCAAGTGTTAAATCACTCATCCGATTAGAGCTTTACGCTCCATTATGGTTAACAAAACCTCAAGTGTCAAATCACTCATCTTATTAGAGCTATACGCTCCATCATGGTT
Source organism: Humulus lupulus (assembly GCF_963169125.1). Taxonomy (NCBI): domain Eukaryota; kingdom Viridiplantae; phylum Streptophyta; class Magnoliopsida; order Rosales; family Cannabaceae; genus Humulus; species Humulus lupulus. The sequence goes on from NC_084798.1 coordinate 70,139,822, forward strand.
AACAAAACCTCAAAGTGCTAAATCACTCATCTGGTTAGGATTGACTTGATAGTCATCCATTCAGGAGGGCAGGATTCCCCATCATGGATCCCTTGTCATTATCCGAACTTATTTGCATGCATGAATAGGGCTATCATTGGTAGGCATGCACATTATGATTTTTTTAACATATTATTACTGTTCATGAGCATATTGAGTTTTCTTGCTAGGCTTCGGCTCACGGGTACTATGTGGTGCAGGTAATGGCAAAAGAAAGTTGGACTATCCTTGAGTTGGAGAGCTTAGGTGACGATGTGTACATATGCGGTTGATCGACTGCCACGACTGAGGGTTGAAAGAGGAACTAGGGTTAAACCCTATTTTGCCACTTAGATCAGCTGGTTGTAAATATTTTCTTGTAATTAACCTATAAATTATTAATCCCAACGTATACAGTAAACGTTTTAGTGACACATTATATCTTAACCAAAATTTTTAGCACTAAACCGCTAAGCATACTTAGTTACACGATTATGGCCAAATGACTCGATTAGCGAGTTTAGCAGTGTTTAAAATGCACACCGTAACGGTCCCTGAGTTTAGGGTGTTACAACTTGGTATCAGAGCAAGACAAGGTTAAGGGTTCCTGAAGACAAGCTGGGCATGCACACTTGCCATCAAAGATAGCTTCACTCAGGGAATGGTAACTATTTCTGCAGTTATGTGCATAACTACTTAAATAGAATGTAAATGCTTTACCTACACATTGTATTAGGGAGCATGAGATTCTGATAGAGCCTGGCTCTTGACTAAATGATAACCTACTCCATGAATATATATTAATGTCATATTTGCATGCTGGAGTTGGAGGCATGGTAGGTATGTTGGAAGAGCAGGGATTATGATCGATTTATGAATGCAATGGGCATGCTTTTAGCACTACAGTGGTTTGTGAATGTAGTGTGGTAAGATTTATTCCATGGGGAAAGCTCTTGATATGCTCATCATGTTTAATGGGTCAAGTTATTAACTGTAGATTCGATCAGCAGGTATGTATCCAAGGCAGATAATGAGGCCTGATGGTGGTTATACAGAGGCTGGGAGTTTCAACATGGTGTTGAGTTCTTCATCTGCCCTTCAGAATTTCCAGCAAATGTTTACAGATGTGCAATTAAGATTGCAAAGGAAAGAGGAAGATATTAAGTGTTTGAAGCAACAGCGGAACCTGTCGGGAAATACCTCTTCCTTTGTTATGCCAGGAGTGGAACCAATTTTGGCTCAGCCTAGGGTTGATAACAGATGGGAATTTCTTTATGGAAGATTCCAGGAGTATTACCCTCCAGTCTTTGAGGGAGGCCTAGGGATGATCAGTTCCATTCTCGATAGTATGGGGCTGGTAGGTCATGATAGGGTGATCTGTTCCACATTTGTATTGCGGGATGATGCCGGAACATGGTGGGAAGTTGTATCCCAGATGTGAGACACAGTTCTGATGGACTGGAAAGAGTTTAGGCAGCTGTTCAATGAAAGATGTTACTGTGATGCAACCAACACTGCTAAGATGAAAGATATTAACAGATTTGATGGGTTGGCCAAGTTCTCTTTTGACATGGTACCCATAGATGTAGCTTTGAAGAAAAAATTTATCCAAGGATTGAATTCCAGGATAGCTCAGGGCATTAGAGTTGCCCCAGTGCATGAAACTTCCACCTACGCTCAGGTGGTAGGAAAGGCTCTTGCTGTTGAGGGCACATGAAATTAGATTGAGCAAGAAAGTGCTGGAGAGCACGGAGCTCAAACAGTGATGCCTCCAATTATTGGAGCGAGCAAGGAGTGAAAGACCTACCTAGAATGCACTCGGTGTCAGAGGCATCATCTGGGGGGATGCTGAGCAAAGGTATGTTTCTTATGTGACATGGTTGGGCATTTCAAGAAAGATTGCCCAAAGCGAAGGAAGGATGATCAAAAGGGGATGGACAGCTCGACTCTAGCTTGAGTGTTCATTCCAAGGCAGTCAGAGACTGAGACTGAGACCAGTTCCTCAGGGGTGGTAGGTCAGCTTTCTAATTCTGATTTTGTATTGTGCTGGATGGTTTTAGTACCATGTTGTTCTTTGCTTTGTTGCTTATAGAGAAGCATAGGGTTGTTATGCAGATTTCATGGTTATGTTGTGATGAGTTAGATTATGGTGGAAAGGACTCATCAGTTTTTTTGATAAAGTTTGTTATGAATTACTTCGGTATGATCCTCGATATGGATTGGTTAATCAAGTTTGGTGCAATGCTAGACTGTAAGAAAAGGATAGTAACTCTTGAGCTTGACAGTGGGAAGCATTGTCGTAGTTGGCACTGTGTATGGATTTTGTATGCTTAAGACATCTGTATTTAGAGCTAGAGATCTATTGTAGGGGGGTGCAAAGAACTCCTAGCTAGTGTGGTGGATACCACTTAGGTCGTGCCAGTGGGATCAGGACAGACTGGATTAGTCTGTGAGTTGCTGGATGGATTTCTAGGGGATTTGTCAGGATTACGTTTACATAAAAAGATAAATGATGATTGGATTGGTGCCAGGGATGGAATCAGTTCTAGGGCACTATTTTGAATGGCTTCAGCAAAGTGGTAAGATCTAAGGACTCAGTTATTGAGTAAGATGGTATTCTCCAAGGTGGATCTTTGATCTGGTTAGTACCAGCTGAGGAACAGGGAGAAGGACATGCACAAGATTGCTTTTGTATTAGATAAGGGCACTAGGAGTGCTGAGTTATGTTTTGAAGAATTGGTTTTCGCTAAGTTATGTTTTGATGGATTAGATGACCAGAGTAATCAAGATTTATTTGAATTGAATTTGTGATCGTCTTGGTCAAATGTATTGTGATATATTCTCTACGGAGATTTGCCAAGGTCAGGGAACGCCTTAGGGGCAAGAGTTTCCTTGGACGGACATGATATTATGGGCTTTGGGAAAGAGTTCTGAGCCTTCTTGCAGATCAGAATTAGTTTATAGGTTGTTATGAAACTTCAGTGACAGGGAAAAGTGATTGCCTATGCATCATGTTGGTTAAAGGATCTGACCAGATCTAGAGTAGAGTTTCTGGTGGGCCAGGTGGCCAGCTTTATGTTTGAGATTATCTTTTCATACAGAATCAAAGGAAATACAGTTAAGTGAACCACATATGGGAAGAGTTGAGAGGAAATTTTTAGTTGGATTAGCTAAGAATTGTGCAGTGTCAAGTATGGGCTTATTGTGGTATAAGGATCAGATTTGGGATCTGATGGACGCTGGGATTAATTGGAAGATTTTGGATGAATCTCATACTACTCTCTTTTTCTTTTCATCCAGGCATCGGAAAAAGTTACCTGAGTTTGGAAGCTTTATATTGGTGGCCTGGGATGGAAAGGGACGTAACAGAATATGTGGCAAAGTTCTTAACTTGTTAGCAGGTCAAGACAGAGTATCAGAAACCAGTAAGACCATTGCATCCTATGAGTATTTGATAATGGAAATAAGGAAACATCGCGATAGGTTTCATGGTGGGGCTGCCCAGGTTAGTGGGTCAGCGTGAATTGGATTGAGTCATTATGGATCAGTATTTAAAGTGAGTTCATTTTTATCAGTAAGGACAAGTAACATAGCTGATCAGTATGCAGATCTCTATGTGAGAGAGGTTGTGCGCCTTCATGGAATTCAAGGTCTATCTTATCAGATGAGGACTCAGTTTTTACTTCCAATCCTTGAGGAAGGTTGCAGAAAGCCATGAGTATATAGATGGAGTTTAGTGCAGTTCATTATCCTCCGACTAATGGTAAATCAGAGTGAGAGTTATCCAGTTATTGGAAGGACACTTTATGAGATGAGGTATGATAGAGAATTTATATCACCCATTCATTGGAATAATATGGGAGAGGTGTTGATTTTGGATCCTGAGGTAGCTCAGGGGATCATTGAGAATATTAAAAGGTTAGAGCTAGGATGCTCACATCTCAGAATAAATGGAAAATTTATATTGATTTGAAAAGAAGGAATATGGAGTTCCAAGTAGAAGATTGTATCTTCCTTATAGTATCACCATTGAAAGGGGTGAGGAGTTAAGGGCAAGTTGAGCCCTAGATTATTATGACTGTTTGAATCCTGGATAAGATCGGTCGGGTTGACTTTAAATTGGCCTTATTTTTGACACTGTCAGCAGTACATAGTGTATTATATAATTCCATGTTGAGGACATAGGTTAAAAGAAACTCATGAGTTGAGTTATGAGTATTTGGAGATTTAGGCTAAGTTATCCTGTAAGGAATAGCCAGTCTAGATATGAGACAGAGAGAATAAGGTTCTAAGAAACAAAGTTATACCTTGAGTTAAGGTATGTTGCAGAGACAGTGAGGTCGAGGGAACAACCTGCGAAATTGGAATCAGTTGTGCGGAGTTCTTATTCCGGGCAGTTCAGATAAATTTCGAGGACAAAATTTCTGTAAGGAGGGGATAGTTGTAATGCCCCAAAATCCTTAATAAGGTTTACGAGCTTGATTAGGAGGCAGGGAGGGCCATAATTGATTTATTATGCCATTAAATGATTATATGCATGTTTATGTGAATTATATTATAATATGATGATAGATGCATGCATATGGGTCCATTTTTAATTATAAGGGAATTTTAGCAATTTGGCCCGTTGATGGCGTAATTGTGTATTTTCTGTTATATTATTTTATAATATGATGTAATATTATATTATATTTGTTGACTCACGATTTAGCCAACTGACACAGAGTCAAAATATGAACGATATGGACAAATGTAAGAGAGAATAATGTAATGATGAAAGTAAAGAAAACACAGTAATTTATAGTGGTTCGGCCCCAGGATCTGGTAATGACCTACGTCCACTTAGAATTATATTGATATGAAATCAGAAATGTGATCAGAGAACTTGGGTTCAATGAGTTTCAACACTTCTCACAAAACAATCCAAATTTCCTAGAAGAAATTCTATATCTCTATGATTCAGCCGTCAAAAAGTCCCCTCCCTTGAGCTATATCTTGCTATTTATAGGCTCATGGAGGGTTACAAAATATTGTTACAGATATTATCCCCTGAATAATGGGATATCCAAAAGATTGCGTGAGATAAATTCGGGATTCACAAAGATCTTCCCATAAATATTGCCTTGCCAGCGGAACCACCGACCAGCCTGGTCGTGGGAAAAACAGGCTTGTCCTGCTTCTGCTGTTTCTCTTGGTCGATACTCTAGCAAACGCCATCCAGGTATCAGCCATGTGTCAAGTGATTATCCGCCACGTCATAAATGCTAATTTATTGGATAACATTTGCCCCCCAAAGTTTATTTACTACGAACAGTAAATAAACTTTGAACGAGCGACTCTTCGGTAACCCCTCCTGACGTGTCAGAACCTTTCGTGTGTTCTTGAAAAAAGTAACCCACTCCTGTCTAATCATGACCTTTTAGTTCCCCAGAAACAATTTCGACGGCCATCACGTTCCCCCATACTTCGAAAAAGGAAGACTAATGATTACGCCTTTTTAATATCAGAGACAAACTTATATAAGACCACCAAATTCATTTCTTTTCTTTTCACACACGCCATTATTCTGCCAAAAAACCCTAAAAAATAGAGCTTTACTTTCTCCGGCGAACGTTCTCTTGTGCTTTCAAGACTCAGACGGTGGGCTCCTTGATATCCGAAGTCCTTTCTTCCACCTTCACGACCATTTTCCCTGGTAAGCTACTGAAACCCCATGCTTCTAATTTCTTGTGTTGCATGCTCTTTAATGGTGTACTGTCTAAGTCCCTTGGCCTCTGGTTCTTAGGCGCTTGTAGATAGAATGTTTTTGTAGGCAGAGTAGGCTTATGTTTTAGTTTAAAACTCAGGATCATGATTTTTAGGACGTAAAACCGAAGTAATATTTCGATTTTTAAGCCGGTTGAAAAATAATTTTTCCCGTCCTAAGGGGAGTTTAAAAAAAAAACTTTTTCAGGAAAACTTTTCACGTTCTCCCTTTGATCCATTTTTCAAACTGTTCGCGTAGAAAGATTTAGCTTCTTTGTTAGAATGCTGTTGTATAAAGGCTTGTCTTTTATACTCGACCAGCGATATTCTAAAAGCCTTCTAGAATCCTTTAACCTCACCTTCCTATTCTTCTGTTTGCAGACTGTAATGCCAGATTTGTGGGGAGGTGAGAGACCCATCGACGACGACCTCCTCGCCCAGCTGCTCGAGGGAGAAGAACAACCAACCGATCGTATTCACCAGATACCTTTCTCCTCCCATGGCCCGTTCAAAGTCTTCCGGCAAGAAAAGGCCCGAGTCTGAAAGTAACCCTACTTCTCCTGCCCAGCCTGGCTCGCAGGCTGGGGTTCCCTCGACCAGTGGTCGAGAAAGTCTTATTACTGACCCTAATATCCAAACTAGGGCTCTTCCTCGTCATCGGAACCCGCCTGATGTCGAGTGGTACACCTCCCCAGCTAGTTCGGTGACCCTTCGAATGGTTGCCAACTACTTCAGAAAATTCCCCCTCACGGGGGTAACCATTACACGTCCTTCTGCGGACCAGAGAGCTAACCGCCCAGGAGGGGCGAACAACGCCTGGTCCCGATACCACATTGAGGCGGGAGCTTATCTTCCTCTTCATCCGTTTTTTGTGGGGGTGGCCAACTACTTTGGTGTCGCCCCTTTTCAAATAACTCCCAATGGATATAGGATGCTGGCCGCGCTCTATATCCTCTACAAACTCAACAAATGGCCAGAACCTTCACCTCATGAGGTCAACTACCTCTTTGATCTTAAGTCCAATCCTCGGCACAACGGGACTGGCTTTTTTCACTTCTGTCACCAGGAAACCGGCCGGACGTTCTTGAGTGGCACCACCCATATCTCGAACGTGGGTCATTACAATAAGGAGTACTTCTTTACTCCGGACATAGCCAGTAACACCTTGGCCTTCGCGAGAGGAGGTAAGAGCTTATCTTTCGCTGGTCGATACTTTTCCCCAGAGTATACTCTTTCATTTTTTCTCAAACTTGACCTGTTTTTCAGGCCCTTGGTTACGTTCGACTCCAACACCAGACATGGTGTTGAGGTCCAATGCTCTGCCCAGGATGCCTGACGCAGCGAAAAGCGTCAAGGCCCTGATCATTGAAAAGAACTTGAGGTCGTCTGGCCTCCTGGCTCATCGCCATGAAAATAGAGGGTCCGTGGTGGACGAAGCCACTGCCGAGGGGGTTCCCGAGAAGCAACCTCCTGTGCCTTCTCCTAGGAGGAGCCCAACAGGAGTTACGATCAGGGAACCCACGGGTAGCCCTTCTGCCGAAAGGCCTTCTGCTCCCCAAGGCAAGGGGAAAGAAAAGGCCACAAAGCCTGTTGTTGACTTGGGAGAGTCCTCTGATGACAATGGTAACGTTATTTTGCTTTTAAATGGTTTGCTAATTCCCTGTCATATGTTTGACGGCGACGGTAACTTTACATATGCCCTAAATTTTGGGCCAGACTTCTTCATGCCAGAAAATGAGTTTATGATTAATAGAGTCAATAATGTAACGACCAGTAGTTGTAGCTCGGGTATTTACTTTGCTATCTTGTTTATGTTGTATTACTTATTTTCACCTTTCTCTTTCCTTATTAGCCCCTTGCGTTTACCTTCATGCAGATATGTCGACTCCCAACATCTTCGACATGTACCAGGCCGAGGAAGAAGAAGAAGTCCCCCAACTCTCACAGAGATCGAAAAAGAGGGCTGGTGAATCCAGTCGGGGCCCTTCAGCGAAAAAGAGTCGACCAGAAGACCCTCCTCAGGGCACACCAACTGGGCAAAATCCTGCGCCAACTGGGCGAAGTCCTACTCCTCCTCCTGCTCCTTCTGAACAACAAAATACTCCTGTTCGGTCCAATCCTCCAGCTGCGCCTGCTAGGGAGCATCTTTCTCGTGAAGAGGCCCATGGGGCTAGAATCGTGAGCCGTGCCATCAGATCTGCCAAGGACGGTCTTGACCGCATAGGCAAAGGCGAGCATATTGGGACCGCCATGATCCAAGCTGAAGAGTTACCGGTCGACCAGATCCTGAACAGGGCTCTGAACGAAATCTCCAGCGTAAGTGACTCTTTATTCTTCAAGTCTTGTAGTTTTTTAAACCTTGTGATAAGTCCTAACTCCTTTTTCTTTGTGCACAGGCCTTGCTTTCTGTCAGTACTGCTCGTACCCGAGCTCAGGTTCTTGTCGAGCAGGTCGAGGCAAAAGATATCAAGAAATATCAGGTGAAGGCGGCCGAGGAGCTTTCGGCTGCTGAGGCCAGGCATGCTACGGAGTTGGAAGCAATGGTCCGAGAGAGGGATGCAGCGGTGACCAAACTGTCCGCGGTTGAAGCTGTAAAAGATGCAGTGGTTAAGCTGAGGGAAGAGTATCAGTCGTACAACAAAACTCATCTCCACGAAATCAAGCATCTGGATGGGGTAGTCAAGACCAAGGACAAGACTATTGCTACTCTCGAGAGCAAGGTGCAGCAGTTGGAGCTCGACAACTCCAAGAATTTGGAAAAGTACAAAAGGACGACACTCCGATGTTTCTATAACTTCTGGAAACACAATCAGGGTGCTGACTTTAGCTACCTTTCAGAGGAAGTCAGAGCTGCGGAGTTGGCCCGGTGCGCTGCCCAACTGGCCGAAGAGGAGGCAAGAGCTGCGACTCCTGCAACTCCAAGCGTCGTTGGTTTGGAAGAGGAAACTATCGAGGAAGCGACCGACCCGAATGCTGCCCAGGATCCTCCTGCCCCTCATGCTTCTTAATCTTTATTAACTATTTTCCTTTCTTTTTGAACAGACGACCCACGGGTCGTGATGTAAAGACAATAGTTTTCTTTTTAAACTTTGCTGCACGGGCAGTAAATATTTTTTGTTTGAACAGTTACATCCAAGTAGCAATGCTTGAGGTGTAAAAATTAACTCCTGGTGCTATAATATTTTTACTTATTATAACATTCGTCCATATGACCGAACTTAGCATAGTACTTTGGCACAGTTTTAACAAAACGTAAATTTTGAAAAATACTCTAAGTACTGTAGTATGCTTTCACTTATTTTGTTCATGTGTTTACATACCTTGCGAGTATGCTTTGCTATCGATGTGCCTTATATGCCCCCCAAGTGATTGAGGAGCTTTAGGTCCTTGGTCACTTGCCTTGACCGTAGCCTTTTCAAACGCTCCTGTTCGTAATCAAACTTATACTTGTAATACAGCAAAACAACACACGTAATGAACAAATACTTGTAAATATAAATTCACAAAGGTTGGCAAGAATGACTGGCTGAGCACAGTCCCTTATAATCTCGTATTAAAAATGGACTAAACATGTCTTTACGAGTGATTCTGAAATAGAATCTTACATATACGAGCAGTTAGCCATACATCGTGGCTAACCCTCTTTGCAAAACTTGTAAAAATTAAAAGAGAAATTTAAACAAGCCAGTCCTTTAAGAAGGGTTGTTCATTGATAATACTTGCGCAGGTGTTCTCCATTCCAATAATGCAGAACGAGATCTCCGTTTAAGCGTGAAAGTTTATAGGTGCCTGGGTGAAGGACTTCTTCAATCTGGTAAGGCCCTTCCCAGTTAGGTCCGAGCACGCCAGCAGTAGGGTCGCAGGTATTTAAGAAAACTCGTCGTAGCACCAAATCTCCGACGTTGAATTTTCTTTCTTTAACTTTGGAGTTAAAGTACCGGGCGACTTTTTGCTGGTAAGCAGCAACCCGGATTTGAGATTTTTCTCTTATCTCATCGATCGAGTCTAAGGACTCCATCATCAACTGGCTGTTCACGTCCTGGTCGTAAGTCAAACGCCGATGTGAGGGGGGATCTAATTCGACAGGTAACATTGCCTCATATCCGTAGGCTAGAGAAAATGGGGTATGCCCAGTCGCTGTTCGATGAGATGTTCTATACGACCAGAGGACTTCAGGCAGCTGTTTTGGCCACGCTCCTTTAGCTTCTTCAAGTCGTTTTTTCAGGGTGTCCTTGAGAGTTTTGTTTACAGCTTCGACTTGCCCATTTGCTTGGGGGTGTGCGACTGAAGAAAAGCTCTTAATAACTCCATGCCTCTCGCAGAAATCGGTAAATAGGTCGCTATCAAATTGGGTCCCGTTGTCTGAAACTATCTTCCTGGGCAATCCATACCGGCATACAATGTTCTTGATAACGAAGTCAAGAACTTTTTTGGTTGTGATGGTTGCGAGTGGTTCAGCTTCGGCCCATTTTTTGAAATAATCGACTGCCATGACTGCGTACTTTACTCCTCCTTTTCCGGTTGGCAGTGATCCAATTAAGTCTATTCCCCATATCGCGAAAGGCCACGGGCTCTGCATCTGCTTTAGCTCGTTTGGAGCTGCTCGTGGGATCTTGGAGAACCTTTGACATTTATCGCATTTTCGTACATACTCCATTGAATCCTCGTTCATTGTTGGCCAGAAGTAGCCTTGTCTTAGAACTTTTTTCGCCAAACTCTGCCCCCCAGCGTGATCCCCGCAAAAGCCTTCATGCACCTCTTTCATGAGTTCCTTAGCTTTTTCTGATGTAATTCATCTGAGTAGTGGCATTGAATATCTTCTTTGGTACATAACACCGTCGAGCAGTATGTACCTAGCCGCACGTCTTTGCAGAGTTCTGGCCTTGTTTCTATCTGCTGGCAATGTTCCATTTGTCAGATACTCCATGTAAGGCGTCATCCACGTATCTTCTGCGCGAATCTCCATATTGGCATTGGCCACTTCGATGCTTGGCTTACTCAACCTTTCTACCGGGACTATGTTCAAGGTGTCAGCATCCTTCGCACTTGTGAGTTTAGCTAAGGCGTCTGCATTGGAGTTTTGGTCTCGCGGGATTTGCTGGAGGGTATACTTTGTGAACTGGGCTAGCGCATCTTTCGTTTTATTAAGGTAGGCCATCATCTTTAACCCTCGCGCTTGATATTCTCCCAGGACTTGATTCACGACCAGCTGCGAGTCACTGTAAATATCGATCGTTTTGATGCTCATGTCTCTGGCCATTCTCAGTCCAGCGAGGAGTGCTTCGTATTCTGCTTCATTGTTTGATGCTGCGAAGTCAAACCTGATTGCGCAGTGAAATCGATGCCCTTCGGGCGTCATCAATATCACTCCTGCTCCAGCGTGGGATTCATTGGATGAACCATCCGTGAATAGTTTCCACGAAGGAGCCTCGTCTTGAGGCATGGGCGCTTCAGGCTGTTTGCATAGCTCACTGTTGGGGAGTTCAGTGAACTCCGCAATGAAATTGGCCAAGACTTGCCCTTTTATTGCTGCTCGCGGTGAATAAATTACATCGAACTTTCCTAATTCGACCGCCCATTTTAACAGCCGTCCAGCCGCCTTAGGTTTTTGGAGGACCTTTCGATTGGTGGATATTTCAATTCTGCTCCGATAAGCCTTTTGCTGACATAGTAAACAGCCTTCTGTACGCCTTCTTCCTCCCGTATTAATACCGCACTAGCAGCAACTTCGGTAATTTCCAGGTAAATATACAAAGTCTCTCCTTCGATTGGTTTTGATAGGATGGGAGGTTGCGACATATGAGCTTTTAAGGCCTGGAATGCCCGCTCGTAGTCTTCCGTCCATTCAAACTTCTTATTCCCTCTGAGTAGATTGAAGAATGGAACGCACTTGTCAGTTGACTTTGAGATAAATCTACTTAGGGCAGCGATCCTCCCGGTCAGGCTTTGTACATCTTTGATTTTCTTCGGCGACTTCATGTCGATCAGGGCTTTTATCTTGTCAGGGTTGGCTTCGATTCCTCTTGAATTTACTATAAACCCCAAAAACTTGCCTGACCCGACTCCAAAGGAGCATTTGAGGGGGTTCAATTTCATCTGATACTTGTTCAACACATGAAAGCATCCCTTAAAATCCCTCACATGTCCTTCTGCCTTCTTGGATTTTACAAGCATGTCATCCACATATACCTCCATGCTTACCCTAATTAGCTCCTTTAACATGCGGTTGACCAGTCGCTGGTAGGTCGCACTTGCGTTTTCTAGTCCGAAGGGCATCACTTTGTAACAATATAAGCCCGTATCAGTCCGAAAGCTGGTGTGATCCTTGTCAGGGGGATGCATGCTGATCTGGTTGTATCCCGAATACGCGTCCATGAACGAGAGGATCTCATGTCCTGCAGTTGCATCGACTAGCTGGTCGATCCTCGGGAGTGGGAAGCAGTCTTTTGGGCAGGCTCTATTGAGGTCTGTAAAATCCACACAGGTCCGCCACTTGCCGTTAGGCTTGGGGACCAGCACCGGATTCGAGACCCACGATGGATAAAACGCTACCCTGATGAACCCATTTTCTTTAAGTCTTTCGACTTCTTCTTTTAAGGCTTTTGATCTGTCTTTATCGAGCAGCCTTTTCTTTTGTTGCACCGGTGGAAAGGCTTTGTTTATGTTCAGGACATGGCTGATTACTGCTGGGTCTATACCAACCATGTCTTCATGCGACCAGGCGAAGACTTCCTGGTTCTCTTGTAAGAATTTCACTAGTGCCTGCTTTGTGGTAGGCTCTAAACTCTTCCCAACCCTCACAACTCTGGCCGGGTCTTTTTCATCGAGTTGGACCTCTTCCAGGTCCTCGATGGGTCCAACATTTTCTTCAAAATCCCCAAAGAGAGGATCCAAATCTATATCCTCACTTTGGGCAACGCCCTATTTGGCGACATTACCACCTGGTTGGGCTTGTCGGTCTTCTGCCATCTGCAATCGGTCTGGGGTAGCGCTCCTTGACGCTCCACTCTTTGCCTTTGTGATCAAAGCGTTATAGCACTCCCGGGCTTCCCTTTGGTTTCCTAAGACGTATCCTACTCCTGCGTCTGTTGGAAACTTCATGGCTAGGTGCCACATGGAGACGACGGCCCTTAGATCGACCAGTATGGGTCTTCCAATAACGGCGTTATACGCTGAAGGACAATCGACCACTACAAAAGTGGTGAGTAACGTCCTTGAGGCAGGTGCTATACCCGTGGTTACTGTGAGTTTGATCATTCCAGCTGGGGCGAGTCCTTCTCCAGAGAAGCCCTATATGGTTTGATTGCAGGGCTCCAAGTCCTTTACGGACAACTTCATGCATTCCAGTGTTGACTTATACAAGATGTTCACTGAACTTCCTGTATCGACCAGTACTCTTTTTACCATCATATTGGCCATCTGGATATCTACGACCAGCGGATCGGAATGTGGGAATCAGACGTGTTGGGCATCACCTTCAGAGAAGGTTATCCCAAACTCCTCTAAGCGAGCCTTTTTCGGCGCACGGTCCTCCACAGTCATCATCCCGATGTCCTGGTCATGGCGCAGAGTCCGAGCATATCGTTCTCTAGCCTTTCCGCTATTTCCCGCGAGGTGCGGGCCTCCACAGATGGTTAAGAGTGTTCCGGCTACGGGGGCAGGCTGTAATGGTGGCGAGCGTTGGCGTGTGGACGTCTGCTCGTTGCCACCTGGAGCTTCTCGTTGGGTAGTTCCCGAGGCCCGTACGTACCTTCTTAAGTGTCCTTGTCTAATAAGGAACTCGATTTTGTCTTTTAACTGGTTGCATTCATTGGTGTCATGTCCGTAGTCGTTATGGTAACGACAGAACTTGGTAGTGTCTCTTTTCGAAATGTCTTTTCGAATGGGCCCAGGTTTCTTGTAAGGCACACTAGAGCTTGTGGCCTGGTAAACCTCTCCCCGGGACTCGATGAGGGAAGTGTAGTTAGTGAACCTAGGTTCATAACGATTACCCTTGGCTCGTTTATTGTCAGAGGTGGAAGGCTCATTGTGTGGACGTTTTCCACCGTTCTTGCCATTACCATTGTTGTGCTTGTCGCCTTTGCCATTGCCATCAGGTTTGGAACCGTTGGAGGCTTTGGCGGGTTCGGCGGCCTTCTTACCCTTGTTCGAGGGTTTTCCATCATCAGCAATGGCCTCTTCGAGCTTGATATATCGATCAGCTCGGTCCAAGAACTCCTGGGTAGTTCTAACCCCGTCTTTACGGAGACTCTTCCATAGAGGAGAACGGCGCCTCACTCCTGCGATTATAGCCATCATTTTTCCTTCGTCTCCGACAGTCTTTGCTCCAGCCGCTGCTCGCATAAAGCACTGGATGTAGTCCTTCAGGGATTCTCCATCCTGCTGGCGGATTTCAACCAGCTGATTTGCCTCAGTTGGGTGCACACGCCCTGGACAGAATTGTCCGTAGAACTCCCTCACGAACATTTCCCAGGAAACTATGCTTGCAGGGGGAACTTAAAGAACCACTCCTGTGCTGCTTCAGAAAGTGTTGCAGGGAAGATCCTGCATCAAGCGTCTTCGGACACTTTCTGAATGTCCATCTGAATCTCAAATTTATTCACATGCGAGACTGGGTCCCCATATCCATCAAAGTTCGGGAGTGTAGGCATTTTGAACTTGCTGGGAGTTTCGGCATTAGCTATCCTCTGGACGAAAGGGGTACCTTTCCTCCTGTCGTGATCGATGTAAGAAGTCCTTCCTCCGACCAGCTGCTGGACAGCCTGATTGAGTGCGTCTATCTGGGCTTGCACTGCGGCAGGAATTGCGGTGGCCTCTGTGGCTGGGGGGATGTTCTCGCCGTGCCTTTCTCGACGATCGTTGAGTACATCTCTCAGGTCCTCCTCTCTTCTCCGTTGCTCGCTACCTCCGAGCCGGTTGAAGACATTATTTTGTTTAGGTTGCCCCCCAGCTTCTTGTCTATTTGGTTGGTCACCTTGAGGTACTTGGCTCCTGCTTTTACCTCTATTTCCGTTTCTCCCCTCAGCATTACCCTTGCCTGAGTCAGCCTCATTGTACCCATGACCATCTCTAAACCTTGACTGGCTGTGGTGAGACTGACTGTTCCCCTTGTGACCGTCTCTGGCAGAAACACCTCGAGCGTTAGAGGGTGGCCTGCGCTGGTCGCGGTATCCCCGTGCATCGTTATGCCGTGGGGGTCCACGGACCGCAGAGCCTAATTCCGAGTCTCTCCTGTTACCAGGAGGGTGGTGACCTCTGTTCGCTTGGTTTGGCCCATCGTTTTCATGTCGTCTAGGACTACGAGGCTGACGCTCGGCCCTATTCTGCCTTTGCTGCGGGGGATTACCCCGAGCAGCCTGGGATGGTGGATTTGCCTCGGGGTCCAGTGGGACTTCTTCACGGGGCATCTGAGGCTGCTCGGGCCTTTGCGGACTTGAAGGATGGATAGGTGGGCTAGGATTGGGACCCGTCTGAGGTGGCCCATTCCCAGGTTGGTTAGGCTGCGAGGCAGGTGTGGCTTGATTTCTAGCCAATAGCAAGGCTGCTTCGAGGGCTGCCATGGCCTGAGTCTGGTGGCGGTCCACCTCCGCTTGTCTCTCGCTCAACTCCGCCCGTTGAAGGTCAAGCTCCTGCTGCTGTCGCGCCATAACTTCTGCGGCAGTCTCTTGATTGGCCCTCAAAGTGGCCAATTCTTCTTGCAACGCGCCCAGGGTGCTCTTCAGTGTTGCATCGTCCATTTCTTCCTCTTCAAAATCTAGTTGCAGCTCATCTTCCGCCATGCTTGCGGGTGGAGGATGAGGTGACGGATTAGACGGTGCAGCGGCGGCAGTCTGGCCAGGTTTCCTTCCTGCTTTCGCCATTAGTTTTCTTAACAACAATGAATCGTCCTCTCAATGAAAGCACCAGAATGTTGACTCACGATTTCTCCAACTGACACAGAGTCAAAATATGAACGATATGGACAAATGTAAGAGAGAATAATGTAATGACGAAAGTAAAGAAAACACAGTAATTTATAGTGGTTCGGCCCCAGGATCTGGTAATGACCTACGTCCACTTAGAATTATATTGATATGAAATCAGAAATGTGATCAGAGAACTTAGGTTCAATGAGTTTCAACACTTCTCACAAAACAATCCAAATTTCCTAGAAGAAATTTTATATCTCTATGATTCAGCCGTCAAAAAGTCACCTCCCTTGAGCTATATCTTGCTATTTATAGGCTCATGGAGGGTTACAAAATATTGTTACAGATATTATCCCATGAATAATGGGATATCCAAAAGATTGCGTGAGATAAATTCAGGATTCACAAAGATCTTCCCATAAATATTGCCTTGCCAGCGGAACCACCGACCAGCCTGGTCGTGGGAAAAACAGGCTTGTCCTGCTTCTGCTGTTTCTCTTGGTCGATACTCTAGCAAACGCCGTCCAGGTATCAGACACGTGTCAAGTGATTATCTGCCACGTCATAAATGCTAATTTATTGGATAATAATATTATAATATAATGTTTTACATTAAATAAATGTGACAAAGAGTGTCACATATTGTAACATATTATAGAGAGTTACAATATTTAGATATATGAGAAATATCCAAATATGTAACATATTTGGTGTTACAAATTTTGCTACAAATTTGTAACTTCCAAATTTTACCCTTCATTGTGTAAATTTGTTGTTACACAATATTGAGATGAATTTCATAAAATCCATATGTGAAATGACTGTTAGAGATATGATTTTAACCCCAATAATATGTTTTGGGGTTACAAAATCATTTAGGAGGGTTTGGAACCGTTTGGAAAAACAACACATTTTCAAGTGTTGAAATTGGTCAATGGTCGTGGCCACAGAATGTTGGTGGTCGCGGCCTGTGGGACAGAGAGCAGTGGCCGCGGCCACTATTGTCCCTGGCCGCGGCCACAGGTGTATTTATGACCAAATTTTCAGTTTTTTCAATCTTTGTTGAACGGTTCCAAAAACCAAATAACTCCCAAATGTCATTTTTAATTCCATAAAAATCCAATTAATCATTGGTAACAGCCATGGGGTGGGTGGAATTTGAAATTCAAAGGGTGTCTCTAAACTCTATAAATAGGAGCCTATTGCTCACTTGAAAGACACAATTTTTCTATCCATTAGAGCACTTGGCTAGAAACACCTTGAGGCTTGATAATTCCTGAAAGCATTTCCTATAATCTGTGAGAGATCCCTTAGTGCTTGAGTTAGGGGGAAATAAGCTTTCCTAACATTCAAAAGCTTACCCTTGTTTGTTTCAATGGAAGGTGAAACCGTCAAGATAATGAATCAAGACCTAGTGAGGTTGGATAGGTTTGATGGATCCAATTTTACTAGGTGGCAAGACAAGGTGAGATTATTTTTTACCACTCTCAAAATCGCCTACATTCTAGAATCCACTCTAGAATCTCTCCCAACGCCATCCGACAAGGACACTCTCGAGGAGGTGGAGAAAAGAAGGAAGAGGGAGGAGGACAATCTCCTTTGTAGGGGTTATATCCTGAATGCCCTTTTCGATAAGCTGTATGACCTCTACATCGAGACCAAATCAGCCAAGGAGATATGGGATGCACTTGAGACAAAATTTGTAATGCCCTGGATAGCCAAGACCGTTACACTGTGTGTTTATAAAGGTGCAAGACTCGCTAATCAAGTTATTTAATTCAAAACGTGTTACTGAAACTATAGTTGAACTAGGGTTAAAAGGTTTTGGTCTAAAACGCTTCATTTCTTTTAAATAAACATTCTTTTTACATGGGATCCCAAAATAATAAGTTATAGACTGTTTACAAAAGATTTAAGATTTAGTTACAGTGATTAGCCACTCTAAGGCAAAACAGACAGTTAAGCATTTCTCGTCCTGTTCCACTCCCCGGTCGTGGCTGAAGAACAACTGACTATGTACTTTCAGCCCTGCAGCTCTCCACCTCAAGGTTGGTCTAACTTGCCTTTGCCTTTACCTGCACCACGTAGCACCCGTGAGCCAAAGCCCAGCAAGAAAGCACAATAGCAGAGCATAATCATTCAACAGACAATCAGATAACTCATACCGCATAAGCATGTACTCAACAATTTAAGCATTCATGCTAATCAAGTATTCAACATACCAAGTACATCATCCCATATCAATAATCAATCCACACATGATAGCTAAGGTTAATGCCCTTAGGCTGCACCCTCTATTTATCCTACTGACTCCGGCCCTCTTAAACCGAGCTCAATGAATATTAAGTTGTCCTCAGCTAACAGTGGCCGAGCCGCACCCTGTGCGTAAGTATTTTTTACGGCATCCTTAGGCCATTTGTCACATGTCCCATGGCATAATACCATCTATGACATTATACAGATATAGGGAGCCCTTAGTCCCATCACAAACACATAACCGGATGTAGTTTTCTTACCTTTAGATTCGCTAGCTTTGTTCAATATGCTCCTCAAGCACGATCCCGTCCGAGCCCTAGTGTACACCTAGTTACAGCCATAGATCAGAATCATCACCAAACCTCAAGTCCAAAACCTAGCCTCGGGACTAATCCCGAGCCCTCGGGAAGCCCTAATTCTACCAAACGGAGTGGTGGAATCAAACCCCGAACCCCCGGGCAAAAACCCTTGAAAATAACCCAAAAAGCCCTTTCTGGAAATAGGGTAGCGCAACAGCGCTCTAAGGACAGCGCTACAAACAGAACCTAAAACGCCTCAAAACACATGGCCTAGCGCTACAGCGCCCAGTGACTAGCGTTGTAGCGCTAGTCACAGAACAGCAAACCCTGCATTTTCCTCCTTTGATTTTCCCCGAGCCAAACCTTACCAAAAACTCTTCCAAACTTCAACCAAACATAAAAACAATCCTATCAACATCCTCCACTCATCCCAAACATCCCAACCACACACAACTCAATCACATGCACCCCAAATCAAAGAAATCACCATGGCTAGACCTAAAGCTCAGAAACTCAATAAAAACAACAACAGAAACCACATAACTTGAACTAGAATTACTTACCTTTGCTGGATGAGATTAGCCTAGGTTGTCTCCCTCTCTTGCTTAGCCTTCTCCTCCTCAAATCCTCAGCTTCAACTCCCTAGGATTCCCACAGAATTTTGCTTAGAAAATCTAGCTCAACACCATTACCAGAAACTGAATATTTAACCTCAGAATCTTACCTCATATGGATGGATTGCTCTTGCTAATTCCTCAAGCCGGACCAAAGACTCTAGCCCCAAGCTCCTGCCCAGAATCTCCTTGAGTTTCAGCTTCAAATTCCTTTAGGAATTGAAGTAGAAACCTAAACCGAATGGGTGAAGATATGGCCTCTATTTTCCTTCTTTCTTTTTCTTTTTCTTTTCTTTTAACTTCCTTCAGACTCTAGACTTTCCACTAAGGCATAAAGAAATTTAATTCGTATCCCTTATAAGCCAAATGACCAATTTTCCCTCCCTTTATTTCTAAGCCTTTTAATCCACCTAGGGGCATTTTGGTCATTTCACCCAATTCCCGCTTATTCCTCGAGTGTCTCAAATATCTACCACTTACTTACCAACACCTAACTAATCACCAGTTATATTCCTCAATGTCAAAATAGACCCCAATATATCCTCTAAATTCCAGAAATACCCCCAGGCTCATCCCGAGTCGGGTATAAATCCTCGCTGTGACTTTTTCGCTGAACCGCTCACTAGGATCGTCTTAAGTCACAGATTAAAAACATATCCATATAATAATGTGGTCTCGACAATTTATCACAAATATATATAGTTATGCCCTCAACGGGCCAAAATTACGATTATGCCCTTCTAACTTAATCAGGGCCTACATGCATACTAATACACATAGTCATGCTTCACTGATATTCAAATTATCATATAACATGCTTTTAATCATTAAAGCACATTTAATTCAGTTATGCCCTCCCGACACACTAATCAAGGCCCTTAAGAATTATTAGCAAATTTAGGTCGTTACAAAATTCAAGGTGGAAGAGGAAGGTACCAAAAAGTTTTTAATATCCTCAATACTTTGATTTCAATTTTTTTGGTGATAAACATATTCTTCCTCAAATATATGAATTGAAAATAATTGTTAACAAATTGAAAGTGTTAAAGATTGAGCTTCTCGATGCCTTTCAAGTTGGTGCTATAGTGGCTAAATTACCACCAACTTGGAAGAGTTATAGGAAAAGAATCCTTCATAAAAATGAGGGTTATTCTTTGGAGGAAATCCAAAAATATATTCGAATCGAGGAGGAATCAAAATGTAGAGATAAACTTGTAGAGGGATCTAATGGAGAGACTTCCAAAGCAAATGCGGTGTCACAACCAAAACATCCCAAAAAAAAAGAGAAAAAGGGTAACGAGAAATCCTTGGGTCCAAAAACCAACCCAAACAAGTTTAAGGGCGAGAAAGGTCCTTGCTTTGTATGTGGGAAAAAGGGTCACTATGCTAGAGAGTGTAAGCATAGAAAAGACCAACAAGGACCTAAGGTGAATGCAACTCAAGAGGAAAACATAGTTGCTACCCTTAGTGAGGTGAATGCGGTCCAAGGCAAGGTGATAGGGTGGTGGTATGATACATGTGCCACCATTCATGTCACCTATGACAAATCATTGTTCAAGACCTTTGAAGAGTCAAAGGGCAACCATGATATTTTTAAATGGGCAATGAGGGCTAATCCAAGGTACTTGGAAAAGGTACCATTGAAGTCTTTTTCACCTCCGGCAAGAAAGTTACATTAGTGAATGTACTTTATGTTCCCGAAATGAGTAGAAACTTGGTAAGTGGTAATTTTCTTGGCAAGCTCGGCATTAAAGCCATTTTTGAGTCCGGTAAACTTATACTTACCAAATCAAATGTATTTTTGGGAAAGGGGTACTCTTGTGAGGGTATGGTTAAATTGTGCACCAATGATGTAACTTTCAATGTTATAAATAAAAATGCTAATTTTGCCTATAATGTTGAGTATGATTCTTTATTTTTGTCACATCTTAGACTATCAAATATAGGTTTTTCTACCATGAAAAGAGTAGTAAAATGTTGTATGATTGCACACAATATTAAAAACTATGGTGAATGTGAAACATGTGTTAAGACAAAAATGATTAAGAAACCATTAATGTAGAAAGATCATCTAATTTACTAGATTTAATCCATAGTGATCTTTGTGAATTAAATTGTGTTTTAATTAGAGGTGGTAAAAGGTATTTTCTTACTTTTACAGATGATTTTAGTAGATATACCTATGTGTTTCCTTTAAAGCATAAAGATGAAACTTTTGATGCTTTTAAACTGTATAAATTAGAAGTTGAAAATCAACTAAATAAAAAGATTAAGGCTAAGAAGTGATAGAGGGGGAGAGTACTTCTATAATGAATTCAATACATTTTGTGAAGAAAATGATATAATTCATGAGTGCACCGCGCCTTATACACCACAACACAATGGTGTTGCCGAAAGGAAAAATAGGACTAATCTAGAGATGATAAATTCTATGTTGGTGTTTTCTAAGTTGAATTTCAACTTATGGGGAGAAGCGTTATTAACCGCTTGTCACATTCTTAATCGAATACCTATGAAGAAAATGAGATATCTCCATATGAGTTATGGAAAGGAAGAAAACCCAACATAGGGTACTCCAAAGTGTGGGAGTGTCTTGCATATTGCAAGAAATACGAACCCACTAGAACAAAGTTAGGTTCAAGAGCCATAAAGTGTGCTTTTGTTGGTTATGCCAACAATAGTAAAGCTTATAGGCTATTAGACTTAGAGTATAATATTGTGATTGAATCTAGAGAAGTTGAATTCTTTGAGAACATGTTATGTGACAACAATTCTCAAGCTTCAACATCTCTAAAGGAGAATTTGTTACATGAGAACAATTCTCAAGCCTCTACATCCAAAGTTGATTCTCAAGAAGAGAATTCTCAAAAGAATGTAAAGCAACCCTTTGAACTTAGAAGAAGTCAAAGGCTTAAAAATCATAAACTTCTAGTAGTGGATGAGATAGATTCTCAAGGAAATTCATTCTATATGGTAGAAGGAAATAGAGAGGAAGTCATTAGTAAAATTCCCATTGTACTTCTCGTTGAGGATGATCCTAAGACTTATAGAGAAACTGTGCAATCGAGAGACAGTGCATTTTGGGAAGAAGCCATCAATGATGAGATGGATTCCATTCTTTCCAACAACACTTGGGAATTGGTAGATCTCCCACCGGGGTCTAAGCCAATTAGGTGTAAGTGGGTATTTAGGAGAAAATATCACACTGACTGCACTATCAAAACCTTTAAAGCTAGATTAATAGCTAAAGGGTTTAGGCAAAAAAAAGGTATCGATTATTTCGATACCTATACGCTTGTTGGATGAACAACTTCTATAAGAGTTTTGTTCGCTTTAGCTTCTATACACAACTTGTATATTCATCAAATGGATGTCCAAATGGCATTCCTTAATGGTGACCTCAATGAGGAGGTCTATATTGAACAACCCGAAGGGTTTGTCCTATCAAAATATGAACATAAAGTATGTAGACTTGTAAAATCCTTATATGGATTGAAACAAGCTCCTAAGCAATGGCATGAGAAATTTGATCAAGCCATCATGTCTAATGGGTTAGGCATAACAATGGAGACAATTGTTTGTATTCCAAAACTTGTAAGGGATATGTGATCATTGTTTGCTTCTATGTGGATGACATGCTTATTCTAAGTGATAGCATGCATGAAAGGGATAGAAGAAATGAAGAGGTTTCTATCATCAACCTTCAAGATGAAAGATCTTGGAAAAGTTGACACCATACTTGGTATCAAAGTAAATAAACATAGTGGGGGTTTTGCGTTGGGTCAAGCCCACTATGTTGAGAAAGTATTGAACAAATTTAACCATCTCAAGGTTAAAGATGCCAATACTCCATTTGATCATAGTGTAAAACTAAAGAAGAATGAAGGAAGAACAGTGGCTCAATTGGAGTACGCTAGTGCTATAGGGAGTCTAATGTACGCTGCCCAATGTACTAGACCTGACATAGCATTTGTTGTAAGTAAACTTAGTAGGTTTACAAGTAATCCAAGTGTGGAACACTGGAAGGCGAGTGGAAGTGTCCTAGGTTATCTCAAGAAAACCAAAGGACTAAGCCTTCACTACTCTAAATTTCCTACAATCTTAGAAGGATGTACAGATGCAAGCTGGATATCCAATCTTGAGGAAAACTTGTCCACAACTAGTTGGGTATTTACACTTGGTGGAGGTGCAGTTTCTTGGGGTTCCAAAAAACAAACCTATAATCTCATTCCACTATGGAAGCAGAGTCTATGGCACTAGCTGCTACCAACAAAGAGGCCAAATGGTTAAGGGATCTGTTGATAGAGATACCCCTAATCAAAGAGAATGTATCCACTATATCGATACATTGTGATAGCCAAGCGACATTGGCTAGAGCATACAACGGAGTGTATAATGGGAAGTCTAGACACATTAGTCTAAGACATGGATATGTAAGTGAAGTGATTCAAAGTGGAATCATCTCAATATCCAATGTGAGAACTGTTGGGGTTTTATGCCCTAATTAAAACCCAAATTCTTTGTAATCTCATTTTATTATCAATAAAAGAATAGAAATCATTTTTTGACTTGGTCAATCACTTTGCTCACATGTTTTATTTTCATCATTATTTGTTTAATATAAACTTCTATTAAATCCCGAGCATATAGCTAATTTTATTTATAGTGACGTAATCACAGTGGAATATAAATATGATTATATGTTAAAAATAAGTTAGTCCTAAGATTAGTCAGTGCACCGGATTTACACTGACTTGCCAATCTACGATATGATCTACTTACACATTACAGTGTTATGTTCTTTCCTGAACATTAGCAAAGTAGATAAGATCGGATGTATTTGTTACATCGGACAGGACCGATATTGACAGTTGATAAGATAAGTAAACATACCGTTATTATCTATTCTAGTCATATCATATAGTTGACCATAGGTCAATTCAATCTCAATTCTGAGTGGTTAGTATTCTAACTTATTGTATTATTTGAGTTCTTTGACTTGTTCGTTACCAGCTTACCCTACGGACTAGCCCATACTTACATCTTGGGAACTCGGTAGTATAATTGAGTGGGAGTGTTCATAGATATGAACATCTATAGCTTCTGATGAAGAAGTGAAACGATGGTTTCCTTTTAGTTTGGTTCAAGGTGATAAATGATAGAGATCTCATTTCAGTAATTAAATTAGTTTACTGAAATATCATTTACAAGGAACTAAGTGTTTTAAGGATAAAATACAATGAGGGGTAAAACGGTATTTTAGTCCTGTCTCATTGTAGACCGTCTATAGAGGATTGAGTCACAATTATGGTTGTAACAATGGATAATTAATAGCGTATCTATATTTGTTATAGAGCGTTCTATGAATTCAAGAGTGCAATTCCAAGTCTATAGTGGAGTCACGAGGAATTAATAAGTTAGTAAATTTATTTGTTAAATTTATGATAACTTATTGGAGCTTGATTTCATAGGCCCATGGTCCCCATTGTACCTTGGATAAAATCATCGAGATAGTCTCAATTAATTGATTTAATCATCAATTAGAATTATCAAAGTTGATCAGGTCAATTTTGGATAGTTTCACAGAGTTGTGTAATTTTGAGAAGAAAAGAGAAATTATGGCAGATTTATTAATTAAGATAAATTGGTATCTAAATTAATAAATAAATTTAAATCAAGGTTCAAATTATAAATAATTAATTTGATAAAGGATTTAAATAATTATTTAATTAATTAAATCAATAGAAAATAACACAGACCTTGATTTTAAGTCCAATGGGCTTATAATCAAATGGGAAATTTCACGGGCCTATAGCCCATGATAATTTCGACCTAGGGCTTCAAAATGGCTGTTATTTTATTGATTTTTTAATTAAATTAAATGGCCTAATTGAGTCTATAAAAGGAGTGCTTATAGAGAATTCAAAACAAGGGGTTTTTGATAAGTCAGATTTTCTGATAGTTTTATATTCTCTCTAAACACAAGTCCTTTTCTAAGCCTCTTTGTTATTTTCTTTTCTTCTCTCTATATCTATCTCATGTGTTGAGAATTGCCCACACTAGTCTAGGTGGTTCTAAGGATACATTGGAAGATCGTGAAGACAATAAAAGATCGGTTCAGTTTCTTGATAATACTCTGCGACAGAAAGGATACAAGAGTTAGAGAAACTGAAGGAAGGACTCTTAATTCCGCTGCGTATACTGTAAGTATTATATTATTTGTTTCTCTTTGAATTCGATTTTAGAAACATGTTTTAGGCTATCTCGTATTAATTTGTTTAATATTAGATATACATGAAAATAAATAAAGATCATGTATAAGCTTTTTCCAACAAGAACAAGAGAAAATATGGCGGATCCTTTCACTAAGCCACTAACGAGAGACTTAGTGGCTGCATCATCTTCAGGGATGGGACATAAACTCCCTAAAGAGATTCACGATTGATGGTAACCTATCTTAACACTAGTTATTTAAGTAGTGTTATGTTCAATAGGTAACAACAAGTCAATCAAGTGAATATTAGTTGTACTCAAAACAAGTCCCATCTGAGATATGTGTACTTGTGAGTTACCAAGTTGAGGGTTAAAACCAAAGGTTTTTTAATAGAATTCAGTCTTGTGAAGACAAGTATTTTTTGTAACAAAATACTGTAAGAATTCTACCTATATGGACCTAGGGGTGGTGCCGCCTCTCATGAGAATTGGGAGTATTCTCAAGAACGTCCATGAATGGAAAGTACATGTGGCCATTAACAGTGCAAAGCGAGACATAGAGGTCTCAATTGAACATCGCAAAGGTGTGTGTTATCACCGAATTGTTATCATGAAAAGATGGTTCAATGACTAGTGCAACCAAATTTTCGACAAATTTTGTGATAATTACACTATAGTAAAGTTCAAGTTGCAAAACACTTTACTTTATGCACTAATGCAATGACTCCTATAAGAGAGAGTTCTTATTTAATCAATTGGGAGATATGTTATATTTTAAAATATAATGATTGATTAAATAAGTGTTACAATAAGATAACTATTTAATCTAGTGGGGGAATGTTATATTATTTTATAATATAATGTAATATTTATTATATTATAACATTTTAGATTAAATAAATGTGACAAAAAGTGTCACATATTGTAACATATAATAGAGAGTTACAATATTTAGATATATGAGAAATACCCAAATATGTAACATATTTGATATTACAAATTCAGCCATAAATTTGTAACTTTTAAAATTTACCCTTTATTGTGAAAATTTGTTGTTACACAATATTGAGATGAATTTCATAAAAACCATATGTGAAATGGCTGTTAGAGATATGATTTTAACCTCAATAATGTGTTTTGGGGTTACAAAATCATTTAGGAGGGTTTGGAACCATTTGGAAAAACAACACATTTTCAAGTGCTGAAATTGGTCAATGGCCGCGGCCACAGAATGTTGGTGGCCGCAGCCTGTGGGATAGAGAGCAATGGTCGTGACTACTGATGTCCCTGGTCGCAGCCATAGGTGTATTTCTGTCCAAAATTTTCAGTTTTTTCAATATTTGTTGAACGGTTCCAAAAACCCAAATAAATCCCAAATGTCATTTTTAATTCCATAAAAATTTAATTAATCATTGGTAACAACCATGGGGGTTGATGGAATTTGAAATTCAAAGGGTGTCTCTAAACTCTTTAAATAGGAGCCTATTGCTCACTTGAAAGACACAATTTTTCTATCTATTATAGCACTTGGCTAGAAACACCTTGAGGCTTGATAATTTTTGAAAGCATTTCCTATAATCTGTGAGAGATTCCTTAGTGCTTGAGTTAGGGGGAAATAAGTTGTTGGACAAAGGTTTCAAACCTTGTTCAAGTTGGTGATCCCAAACAATCTTCACTTTGGTAGTGTGAGTGAGAGTTGTTTATCTTTTGTTTCTTGTTCCTTTCTTTTATTCCAATGCTTTTCATCTTTATATTCTTCTTCTCTATTTACTTGTATTTCTTGTTTAAAAGTTGTAATCTTTTCTTTTCTTTTATTTCAAACACTTCACTTTATTTGTAATCTTTTGCTTAGAGTTGTATTTCACTATTCTCTTCTTCTTCTTCTTTTGTTCATTTGTATTTTTAGTTATCGAGTTGTAACTCTTTATTTAATCAATCCTTGTCTATTGTAATATTATTGCATAGAGTTGTAATTTTATTACCATTTCCATTGAGACAAATACATATTTTCCTAACATTTTCATGCATGTTGGTGAGTTGTGAATGATACCACATTATATGTGGATTTGTTCGAGCCATTCGACATGAGACGATCTTGAATGCAAGTTATCAGTCTGGTCATAACAGGGTTAATTTCGGGGCTCGGGGTGAGTCTCAGGGTAATTTGGTGATTAGAACATTACCGGGAATTAAAGGGTAATGGGATATGATTTATTAGCATTTGTGAATATTGAGAATAACGAGAATTGGAGAGTGTTAATTATGATTAACGAGATAGGCGGCAAATGATGACTTTTCCCTTGGGGGATGTTAAAGGTTTTAATTAGGCTTGGGGGAATTTTTAGTCTTTTCACCCTAAGGTTATATTTAGCCATTAGTCTTTTCACCCCAAGCTTTGAAAGTTATGCAAAATAGAGCACCATTTTCTTCTCACCCGTACACGATGTCTCTTCCTTTTTCCTTTGAATTTTGAAGCTCCTTTTGAAGAACCCAGCTAGGGAGTCAAGTATTTATAAGCTAGGGTTGTTTCCACCATTGAAGAGGGTATAATTCTGAGCTTGGGGTAAGTTCTTAACCATAGAATCTCTTGTTCTTGCTCTGTTTTCATTTGGTTTTTAGTTTGCTTCTTGAGTTGGAAAGTTGAGAATTCAATGGGGTTTTTGGCTAAGGTTACTTAGGTTTTGATGCCTCAGTCATGTGTAGATGGTTTTTGGGTTCAATTGGGGGTTTAAATGGAGTTTGGAAGCTTGTTTTTCAGGTTGGAAATGGAGGGATCAAAGGAGGCTAAAACCAGGGCTATCAGCCTGGTCCTAGCGCTACAACGCCCAAGGGGGAAGGCTACAGCGCCCAAGGGGGAACGCTACAGCGCTAGCCAGGGCAAATCAATCCTGGTTGTAGTTCTCAGGCGCTAGGGGGGCAGCGCTGTTGTGCTACCCTGATTTCTTCGATGCATATTTCGGGCACTTTTGAGGGTTTTTGGCTTGGGGATTCAATTCCTAAGGTTCGGGATTGAATCTAGTCACCGTTTGGGTACAATTCGGGGTCCCGGGAGTGAGGTTTAGGTCAAAACCCTTTTATGGTCAATTTTCATTAACGGAAGTTATATTTGGTTATGACTAGGTGATCGCTAATGTATTAAAAGATCGATCGTTCTCAAAGGTCGTTCAATTGTTATTTCTCGCTCGAACCAGAGGTAAGAAAAATGCACCCAGTATGTGATGCATGTGATGCACGAGAAACATGTGATTAGGGCATGCCATGAATGTTGAATATGAGATTGATCAAAGCTTGAGTCTTTGTGTTTGTGCATGGTCATAATTATGCTAGAAATTGTTAAGTAAGCATGTTGAATGCCCTACATTTGGATATTTTACATATGATATTGTTGGTTTTTATTGATAAAATCAGAGATTATGCAGAGCGGAACAACAATCAAATTGTTAAATTAATCCCATAAGATTTCTAGATATACTTCTTCACATGCATATATATATATATTGAATCAAGGACATGAGCAGAAAAATTACCTCAGGTCCTTCCTTGTTGCTATCTTTTCGTATGGCTAAATTCCTTGAGATCTCACACCAAGATCTTCCAAAATTTTCTCAGGCACACAAAGAACGAGTGTGGGCTTGCTATACAAATAATAGGCAATAAACTATTTATCAGATGTTCTCAACACATGAGATCTGATAAAGTTTTGGACCTAGGTTTTGTGAAGAACAATGACCTTTGTTTTTGTCACTGTTCTCTTTCTCTGTGAGAGATTCCTAGATATTTTTCTATCCCTGAAAAGTTATGTTCTGTGAAAAAATGATATCCAATATATTAAAATATTTGTTATTTTAAACAAATTCAAAATAACTGATCAGTTATGAGATTTTTGTTTAAATAATAATATTTTAATCATATTAAAATTGTGGAATCAAGAAACTGAGTACATCTCTTATGCGTGTAGCACAGTGCCTACTGTGCCACACGTGTACCACATGCCTGTGATGGCATGTGATTTTTCCCAATTTTTATTATTATTTAAATACCAAAAATCCCAAAAATAAATTAATTCAAAATTAATTATATTTTTGTTAAATCAAATAATTAATTAATTCTTAATTAATTAATTACACATAATTAAACAATAATTATGTTTGATACATAGAAAAATATTTTACTTATCACATAAGTCCTTTTTGCCCATTTTTTGTATTTGCCTTTGACAGTGATTGTTTGAGCCATTTCGGGGACCATGGACCTATAACATTAAGCTCCAATAAATTGAAACTAAATAATTAAAATCTTTAATTATAATAGTTAATTTATTAATTCTGATATTACTCCACTATAAATTCAGAATTGCACTCTTTATGTTATAGATATATTTTTACAGAAATCTTTTTCTTAAGTCGTCCATTGATATAACCATCTTACAATAGTTCAACCCTCTAACTAATTAGTTCATAAATTAGAATGGGAGAATTACCATTTAACCTTTCTAATTTACTTCTTATTCCTTAAGTACCATTAATTCACCAGTGAATAATTAATCTATAATCTAATTATAGATTTGAGCTCAAAATCATTCAGTTCCAGAATTAACCCTTAAGGGAACTAATATACGATCCGTTAGGAAAGATTAGATTCCGTATTGTTGATACATGTTCCCAGCCATCCATGATATTAAATCTCCAAAACAAAAGTCATTAGCCTCATTCTTTGAAGAGACCTTAACGAATGAATCAAAAGATTTAATAAACATGAATAGGAGTTCATGAACACTCAGGATTTAGGTTGATCTATAAATGATCATCAGTTTTGATATGAATTACAAGTCTTTATTATTAAATGGTTTTTGGATAAAGACTTTAATTCATATTGTTCCATGTCATATATAATCATATTATATAAAGAACCTTTACCGAGATGTCTTTCCACATCAATAATCCGAATCTAGATTATTTGTATCATTATGATACTCAGTAAACCGTACTTACAACTCCAATTAAAGAATTCCATAACTTTAATTTGTTGTTGTTGACTATTTTTATTCATTCATGTGATCTTAATTCTCTCGTACTGATACAAGATCACATCCTCAATAATGAATATGGAATTTTTCTGATATTTACAAAATTATTCAAACAATAATTTAACAATCTAAATATAACAATAATAATAAACCATTGTATTTATTTATTCACAGAAAAAACAAATGTTTTTACATGCTTTTAGGACACACTCCTAACAGATATATGCCTGGTTGCATTGCTTACTTGTGTGTGGCATTGATCCATGAGTAAAAAATTGGAAATGGTGTCGGTATTAACTGTGAAGTTGTGAATCACTAGTCAAGTTCGGTAGTAGTACTGATCACTCGTCATATGGTATTGACTAATAAGTCAAGAATGATTTTAGCGTGTTTAAAGCAAGCCGAAAAGATTAGATCTAATCAACATCTGCATTGAATGACTCATCATGAGCATTAATGTCGGACCGACCTCAAGTTCGATGAAAACTAAAAGCGCTTGTCTAGCCTATGGATAGTAATTTAGAGATAGGGCCAGAAGGCCCAGGTGATTGCATCCTCACATGGCTATGGGTGCTGAGCCCCGTAGCGACTACTCATCAGTCACTCATCTGTTTAAGCTAGTTACCACTCATCAGTCACTCATCTGTTTAAGCTAGTGACTACCCATCAGACACTAATTTGTTTAAATTAGTGACTACACATCAGTCACTCATCTGTTTAAGCTAGTGACTATTCATCAGTCACTCTTCTGATTAGAGCTATACACTCCATTATGGTTAACATAATCTCAAGTGTTAAATCACTCATCTAATTAGAGGTATATGCTCCATTATGGTTAATGGAACCTCAAGTGTTAAATCACTCATCTTATTAGAGCTATACGTTCCATTATGGTTTACAGAACCTCAAGTGTTAAATCACTCATCTGATTAGAGCTATACGCTCCATCATGGTTAACAGAACCTCAAAGTGTTAAATCACTCATCTGATTAGGATTGACTTGATAGTCATCCATTCAGGAGGGCAGGATTCCCCATCATGGATCCCCCATCATTATCTGAACTTATTTGCATGCATGAATAAGGCTATCATTTCAAGGCATGCACATTATGATTTTGTAACATGTTATTACTGTTCATGAGCATATTGAGTTTTCTTGCTGGGCTTCGGCTCATGGGTGCTATGTGGTGTAGTTAAAGGAAAAAGAAAGCTGGACCATCCTTGAGTTGGAGAACTTAGGTGACGATGTGTACATATGCAGCTGCTCGACCGCCATGGCCGAGGGTTGAAAGAAGAACTAGGGTTAAACCCTGTCTTCACGCTTAGATCAGCTGGTTGTAAATATTATCTTGTAATTGACCTTTAAATTATATTTTTGGGATCCCAACGTATACAGTAAACATTTTAGTGAAACATTATATCTTAACCAAAAAAATTTAACCCTAAACTGCTAATCATACTTAGTTACACGATTATGGCCAAATGACTCGATTAGCAATTTTAGCACTGTTTAAAATGCACACTGTAACGGTCCCTAAAGTTTAAGGCGTTACAGGTATGGTCCTTCCTATTTCACCTGATAATGGGCGAGCTGCAATTGTGACGCTTCTCATTTTTCCTCGATTAGATAAAGGATGCACTGAGTAGCTCGTGGTTTTGATCTTGATCAAAGTTCTTCTGTCTGTGGGTCATCACGAACGCCTCAATCGGGAGCATAGCCTCGCTTCGAAAGGCACTTACAAACTTGCTCGCTTGAATGGAGATCTCATTCCTCGCTATTGGAATGGAGGACACATGCGCAAGTACTATCAATAAACAATTCTTCTTAAAGAATTCGCTTGTATTAATGTTACTTTTTACACGTTTATGAACAAGGGTTAGTCATTCTTGTGACTGATCACTTATAAGTGTAAGATCATATTCTTGATCACTTGTACAGACATGATCGTCCATCTATTACGAGAAATAAAAGGGACTGTGCGCAGCCAGTCAATCTTGCAAAACTATTGTATTTATTACATGTATTTGCTCATTACGTGTGTTGTTTTGCTATATTATCATTCTAAAATCTCTATTACGAGCAGAAATGTTCGAACAGGTTTTGGTCAAGGCAAGTGACCGAGGACCTAAAGCTCCTCAATCACTTGGGGGCATATAAGGTATTTAGTAAGTAAATCATATCAACATGTATGTAAACACACGAGCAAAATAAGTGAAAGCATGCTACGGTACTTAGAGTATTTTTCAAAATTTTGTTATTTTGTTTAATCAAATCAAAGTGATATGCTAAGTTCGGTCATGCAAACAGATGTTATAATAAAATACAAATATTATAATATCAAAAGTGAAATCCTTTTCACCGCGACCAGTCACTGCTTGGATGTAATTGTCTATTAAAAGGAAAGCTGCCCGTGCAGCAATAAGAGTATAAATTGCATTGACATTACAAACCGTAGTTTGTCTGTCTTAAACTACAAATTACAAATAAAAGAAAAGAAAATAAAATTATGCAGTAGCTGAAGGATTCTGCTGGGGCTCTTGAGGCTGCTGGACGACTGTGGCTCCAGCATCATCGTTGGCACCCTCAATGCCTGTTGTTAGGGATATTTCAGGGGACCCTTGAGCCTTCTCTTCCTCTTCCAAGCGAGCAGCACACCTCGCCAATTCTGCCTCCCTTATTGAATCAAGTAGATAAGTAAAGTCAGCCTTGGGATTGCTTTTCCAGAACATGTAGAAGCATTGGAATGCTGCTCCTTCATATTACTCCAGGTTGCGCTCGTTGGCCTCCTCGAGGTCAGCAACCTCCTTGCGGCTAGTCTCCAACTCCAATTGAAGCTTGTGGGCTTCTCGGTAGTTTATTTGTGAGGTTTCCTTATACTTATCTTTGGAGGCGGTAATTTTGGCAATATAGTCCTCTTTCTTCTTCAACTCCTTCTCAAGCTTGGCAATCTTAGCCTTTGTTGCTTGCAACTCCTCAGCATGCTTGGCCTCGGCTGCCTGGTGCTTCTCGACCAGCCTCCCCTCAGTCGCCTTCATCTCTTCAGCCTGTTTGGTAGCCATCTCCTTTGAGCGGCGCCAATCGGTGCTCACGGTCAGAATCCCCTACAATTAGAAAATAAAAATAAAGAGTTTGTTAGTATCTATCAGAGAGATGAGCAACTCAAACTGTAATAGAAGCAACATCTTATAGTGAGTAGTTTGGACAGCCCACAATTGAGGAGTTGGTCGATCGACATGGTGGGAGCATTTATGAAAGTTTCCAAACAACGCTGGTGTCTGGATAGGTTCTTCAGCCTCTTACTGGCCGAAGTGCAGACGGAGCTCAAAATCGCTTCAGCCACAGTTTTATCTAGTTGGGCAGAAGAGCTTGGGTTGGCAGCGACTGGAGGATTCTGATCGGTGGTTGCAGGGGGAGTTTGGTCGATAGGCCCTGGAGGGGGAGTAGTCTCTTTTGTAGGAGTTAGTACAGGAGGGTCTTCCGTTCGAGCCCTCTTCGCAGATGGGTCGCTGCAGCCTTCTCCATCCTTGCGCCTGTTCAACTTTTTCCTGCTCGCAAGCTTGGCAGTGATAGGATTGGTGAACAGGTCGAAAGCTCTCTCAGCAGGCATGTCTGCAAGGAAGGAAACATATGAACAATTAGACGGTATAATTATAAGTGTTGGCTAAATCAAAGAAATGAAAGCAAAGGAATTATATGTAAAATACTGAGCTACACCTACTGGTCACTACAATATTTCCTGTACTACAGCTACACTCACTCTCTGGCGTGAACAAGTCTGAATTTAAATTAGGTGTGTATTTAAAGTTGTTGTCCCCATCAAATAAATGACAGGGAATGGGAAAGTTGTCTAAGAGTGAGAAGTTAGTACCGTTCTCATCTGAAGACTCAAGGATGGGCTTCGGGTGTTTAGAAACCTTCTTTTTGCCTTTTCTTAAGGAACCGGTGCGGCGGTTATTCGCGGGGTGCTGGAGGGTTCCCTAAATTTCACCCTAGTTGTCCTCCTCCTCGAAGGCTAGGACACATCATGGTGCTGCTCGAGAATTTCTTAACCAGTAGCACTCCCCGCTGTTGATTCCCTCACATCCTGGTGAGGTGCCAGAAGACCAACCAGCCTTAAATTGGCCTCTGTGACCAGCTCTTTGACGATTTTTTCTATATCAGTCATGCTGGCCAAAGATGTTGCTTGTATCTCCATCTCTGGAGTAGGAGCTGGTCGGTGCCATGGACCTGAAGGGTGGAGATGCAGAAAAGCTAAAGGAAATTGAACGACCGAGGAATCAATGATTTACCTCTTTCTGTGAAGTCCAGGTTGTTGGCGACCAGGTCAGTTGTTAAAAAGTACTCCTGGAAGTACTTTCCTACATTGGGTGGTCTCGCTCAGGAAGGTGCGAGCAGATTCTTGGTGGTAAAAATGGAAAACCCCGTGTTGTTGTGATTGGGGTTGGACTTGAGATCAAAGAGATAGTTGATCTTGTGTGGCGTCGGAACAGGCCATTTCTTATGACTGTACACGATATAGAGAGCAGAAAGCACTCTATACCCATTTGGTGTTATTTAAAAGGGAGCGACCTTGAAATAGTTGGCCACCCCTTGGAAAAATAGATGAAGAGGCAAAGTTGCCCCTGCCTCAATGTGGTATCTCGACCAGGCGCCCCTAGGTAGGTTTCTCGCTAGTCGATGGAAGGTTTAGTTAGGGTTATTCAAGAAAGTCCGTACTTTTTGAAATAATTCCCTACCATCCTAACTGTAATTTTGCTAAGAGGTGCAACATACCAGTCGACTCCTGGTCGAAGGACGTCCCAAGGCTGGGATTTAGCTTTGATTTTTGGTTGGGATGTGCTTTCGGGAGAAGGGCTGGTCAAAGGGTTTTCAGCCCTAGGGGCAGGCTGTTTAGCAGGAAGAGTAGTTGTTTTCTTTCTTTTTTGGGTAATACATTTTACTCGACCCATAATTGTTGGGCTGGTTGAAGGTCTATTAGAAGAGTTGTGGGAAAAAGGAATTTCTGGGATCAGCAACAACGGTTGTTTGTGATCTTCAAGCAGCTGGGCGAGCAGGTCATCGCCGATTGGCTTCTCACCTCCCCACGGATCGTGCATGAAAATCTGCGAGGAGAGAATGGGAGATAAGAATCAACGGCCAAAAGACCAAGAAGTGTGAACGTTGGAATAACGTTGCTCGTGTATAAAAGTTAAGCTTTCATACGACTAGCAACATTCTAACAAAAACACTCAAATCTAAGCGAACAATTCGGAAAACGAATTAAAAAGCAGAAGTGAAAAACTTTTCGACATTGAAGGGGTAGGAAAAACCCAGTTTTTTCTACAAGCTTAAAAATCAATTTTTTACTTCAATTTTACGCCCTAAATGAATAATCATAATTACAAAATTGATTCCTAACCCCTGCAAAGTAATATTTTCCTATCATTTCAGGCTCAGATCTACGTGCCCTTTTTACCTCGAAATAATTTTTTCAAGAACATTCAAGAGCAACAGATATGAAACAGATATTGCATGGCATCTCAATGACTGAAGGGTTTGAGCAACTTACTTGGATGAATGATGAAGTAAATTTTTGAAACGCTAAGACAAATTCTTGGGCAGAAGCTCCGTAAATCATGAAGGTTGTTTGAATTTTGGGACCTTCTGTGTCTTGTTCCTCAGGGTTCTTGAGGAGAGAGTGAAAGGTAAAATGTAATTTCGAAGGGGTACTTATATTGAGCAAGGGGCAATTACCTAGGCAATCATAAGGGGTAACTTCCCAAGGCATGGGTAAGTGTAATAGCCGTCAGACCACTTTTGGGAAACTGCAATGATGTGATTGGTTACCTTTTTCGAGAAGGCATGGATGGCTCTGACAGATTTGATGGGGCATACGAAAGGTCGGTCACCTAAGTTTACTTTATGCTAGTCACAATAAATAAACTCGGGAGGCAAATGTTTACCCAAAAATGGCTCCTGATGATGTGGAAAGATTTTCTTACACATGGCTGGCACGTGGCAGTTTTGAGTGAATGAATCCTGTTCAACCATCGACCAAATAATTATTGATTCGTCAAGTCTCGCGATTAGATGTGACCAATCTAGTCGCATACTTTCATTTACTTCCTTTGGGATACGCAATCTTGTAATAAGTATATTTATTATATTTCCTTTTATTACCTTAATACGTGAATCCAATTGTAATTAAGGCCCATCAGCCTATGTAACATTATTGAACCTATAAATAAGGATGAAAGGACTCAAGGAATTGCCTTTTAAACTTTGAATCTGTGTACTCAGAGTGAAGCATATAGTGTGATTATTCACCAAGATTGTAATCTCCCAAGGCTTGTGAAACTCGTGAAATCTAGTTCATTGATCATAGTGTTGGGATTCAATATCAATAAGAACGCTAAGTGGACGTAGGTCATTACCATCCATTGGGGCCGAACCACTATAAATCGCTTGTGTCGTTTGTTTTCCATTTGATTCTCTTCTTGTTTTTCTCTCATTTTCTATCGTTTATCTGACTCCGCGTCATTGATGAATTTGAGGGTCAACAGATAGACTTCCTGCATCTTGTGTATTATTTTTTGTTGTACAATTTTCTTATGAATCCTTTTCATTTATAGATAGTTTACCTAACCGATATATCATTGTTGTTTGTGTTTTCACCCAAGGACATGTGCTTCTTTTATATGAGGCAACGCCCAACATATATGTCCTTGGGGGATAGGTCCAACGGTTGGAGGTCGACCTCCTCAGATAATGAGAAGGCGTCAACATCATTTCAGAGTCATGCCCCAAGAGCTATAAACGTCTTCATAAGGTTACCTCCCGGGGATGCTTGGTAGTCCACGTCTTTTCCTTGCCCCCAACTATAATCTAAGTCGAGGACCTAGTCCTCAGAATCTTAGGGATAGGCCAGGTGTCAGCCAATGCGGATTAGCTGCCTCAGAGGAAGACCTGACAAGCTTGTTGGGTGATCTGCCACCAGTGTTACCGATGGTACAACTCGAGAACTCGCACTCGCACTACGCTGTCTGAGACGGAAATACGTACAGCATGCCCTGACAGTCCCAGGAGCATGTTCCCCGTAAAGAGGTTACCTTTCAGTAGTGGGCCCCACAAATCTCGTTTGGGTCGTGGTGTCTATTCAATGCAACACAATGCATTGAAGTGTATTAATCCCCTATTTATGGGAATAAGGTGTATTAATTACTTATGATTAACATTAATGACATCAGCCTCAATAAATAAGGCTGGGAACCTCATTGTAAGGGATTCAATTTTTTAGAGAAGACTACTTGTACTCAGAGAAATCTAAGATACTATAAAAGATTGCAATCACAAGTTTGCAATCTCCCTAATACTAGAGACTCGTGGACTAAGGTTTCTTTTACAACCTGAACCACGTAAAAATCTATGTTCTTACAGAAATTTCTTTAACCTCTTCTACAAAAGTTGACAGCGAAAATGGTAGTCAACAATCATATATGCATTTATGGGGTGCATGTACCAAGGAAGGTAAAAGGAAAAGCTTGGAAATAATTATTTGAAGTGCTTAATGTCTCTATATGGTGCTGGTGTTGTTTAATAATAATGAGTTTGATAGAGTTACATCATCCCTTTTCTTCTTTCTATGTACTATATTTGTTTGCAAATAAATTTGGACTTTAAATCTACCATGTAAGAAGCTATGATTGTTATTCCATAAGGTTATTAGAAAGTAATATTACTTTCGTTCTAAGTGAGTTGAGTAGATTTAACTTTTTTCTTAACAAAAGCAAATGTGCAACTTGCTTAATATC